>NC_034603.1:54347048-54365633 GCF_900095145.1 Mus pahari | reverse complement strand
AGGATTTGAACTCGGGACCATCGGAAGAGCAGTTGGGTGCTCTTACCCACTGAGCCATCTCACCAGCCCCCTATTCGAGGTTTTCTAATGAGAAGCTAGCTAACTTATTCTTACCAGGCAATGTCTTTTTTAAAAATACCCTGATTTTTTTTCTTTTCTTTTCTTTTTTTTTTTTTTTTAACTATTCCATGTATATCCTTTGTAGGTTGTACAGACAGCCTTGTCTGAAACTCAGGACCCAGAAGAAGTGTCAGTAACTGTCAAGGCTTTCATGACAGCAGATCTTCCTAATGAACTCATTGAACTGCTGGAGAAAATTGTTCTTGATAACTCTGTCTTCAGTGAACACAGGTATGGTGGCAGAGGATTGCATTGGCTTCCTCAGTCTTTCATTGTGGCCTGTCAGTTTGGGGAAGGAAGAGAAAACAAAGAGAACAGTTTTCTGGATTGTTCTTCTCTTAATACGGTCTCTTCTCACCCTTAACCTTGAGACAAATAACCCTCTAGTGTCACAGTGGTGTTTCCTTACCATGATGACTTTTTAAACATTGTGGTTGAATGTCTTGGTTTCTTAAGGAATCTGCAAAACCTCCTCATCCTCACTGCCATTAAGGCTGACCGAACACGTGTTATGGAGTATATTAACCGTCTGGATAATTATGATGCTCCAGATATTGCCAACATTGCCATCAGCAATGAGCTGTTTGAAGAGGCATTTGCTATTTTCCGGAAGTTTGATGTCAATACTTCAGCAGTGCAGGTAAATCTTCAAATTACATAAATTGAGATATTGACAATAATGCCTTCTCTTGATGCATAGAATGCATTGTCTTGTGAGAGTATGCACAGATTACTATCACAGTAGAGTAGTCATATAATGCTATCCGTTTAAATGTAACTATGTTAGGTGAGAACCATTTTACTATAACACCAATTCAAAAATATTGTCCAGGTGTTGATTGAACATATTGGAAACCTGGATCGTGCATATGAGTTTGCTGAACGCTGCAATGAGCCTGCTGTTTGGAGTCAACTTGCAAAAGCTCAGTTGCAGAAAGGAATGGTGAAGGAAGCCATTGATTCTTACATCAAAGCAGATGATCCTTCATCTTACATGGAAGTTGTCCAGGCTGCCAATGCCAGCGGTAAGACTTCTTGTCTTTATGTCCTAAGACCTCCAAGAAATTACTAAGCCAAGCATTAAGGTGTTTAAGTTTTAATTGTATAGAGGCTAGACACTCCCTGGTTACTTGTGAAAACTTTTAGCCCAGCATCTTGATCTAGCTAAAGACTGACTGAGTTTAGAAAGTCCCTGGAGAAAGTTCATTTTGTTTTGAGGTCTGATAAGATCCTGATAGAGCTCTGGAATATAACTTCAAAGTGGGGAGAAGTATCAAGCAGTTTTGGGGCAATAATAATATAGATGTGTATTTTTATAATTTTAAGTATATCCACTTTATATTTGCCAGTCTAAGTAATGTCTCTGAAAACGTAGTTAAGCTGGTGTGGTGATGGAGACCTGCCAGGGAGGCAGGAGCCCTTAAGCTCTTGGACTGCCAAGGCTATATAGATAGCATGACACTCCAAAAAATTGTCAGGGGGAACTAATAGCACATCTAACATACTTGCTTGGAAATATAAAACAAGGGTGCTAGTTTATGGACTTATTTTTCTCTTTATTTAGGAAACTGGGAAGAATTGGTGAAGTATTTGCAGATGGCACGCAAGAAGGCTCGCGAGTCCTATGTGGAGACAGAATTGATATTTGCGCTGGCTAAAACAAACCGCCTTGCAGAATTAGAAGAGTTCATAAATGGGCCAAATAATGCTCATATTCAGCAAGTGGGTTTCTGTCTGTCTGTTTTTAGTGGGATGCTTCATCAAAGTGCATGTGAAGACCAGAGGGCAGGCTCTTATTTTTATTCCTCAGGAATTATCTACTTAGGAGAAAAGACAGGGTCTCTTGTTGGCATACGTCTCACTAAGTAGTTTAAGCTAGCTGGCCAGTAAGCACAAGGACTGATCTACCACTAGCTTGGTGCTAGGATTCCAAGCACATACCACACCTGAATTTGTGGGTCATACGTATTAACTCACATCCTATTGTTTGCAAGGCACTTTCCAACTGACTTATCTCCACATTTTAACACATGAAAGTTCAATGATTGAGTAATTTTATCACCCTGGCCGAATCAACATTTTAGGGCTATGAAATTAAACTGTTCTTAGGAAATAGTGTGTATGTTCATTCATTTGATTTGTAATTTTTGGGATAGAATTCCTCAGTAGCATGAAGGGTGGGTATTTGGTACTCCTTCCTCAACTTCTGTGTGCTGAATTTTATAGCATAGTCAACTAAACCTGTCTGTTCCTTTGTAGTAAGATAAGAATTGGGAAAGGGGATTGGGCTGAAACCTGTGTTTTACTGATCATGGATTGCTTTTCCTCTTTAGGTTGGTGACCGTTGTTATGATGAAAAAATGTATGATGCTGCTAAGTTGCTGTACAATAATGTTTCTAACTTTGGACGCTTGGCGTCTACCCTTGTTCACCTTGGCGAGTATCAGGCCGCAGTTGATGGTGCTAGAAAAGCTAATAGTACTCGGACATGGAAAGAGGTAATCAAACCCAAGTGTGAATGATGAAGTAACATTTTGTTTGAATTTTTTTTTCTCTTGTACTGTTGTACTGTTTTTTTCTTTTCTGTTGAGTTGAAATAATTGCACATATTTACATTTGGGTTCTCATAGTGGGAAATGTTTATTCTAGGTCTGCTTTGCCTGTGTAGATGGGAAAGAGTTTCGCCTTGCTCAGATGTGTGGACTCCATATTGTGGTGCATGCAGATGAATTAGAGGAGCTTATCAACTACTATCAGGTAACGAAACCAGGCCTTTATGTGAATTGAAACCTTCGTACACATTTTCTCTGCTCTAATTGCATTTTTTCTTTATGTAGGATCGTGGATATTTTGAAGAACTCATCACCATGTTGGAGGCAGCCTTGGGACTGGAGCGAGCTCACATGGGAATGTTCACAGAGCTAGCTATTTTATATTCTAAATTCAAGCCACAGAAAATGAGGGAACACTTGGAGTTGTTCTGGTCAAGAGTGAATATTCCTAAGGTAACCAACCAGTCTTCACCACTGTGTAGCTCTAATAATTTAAAATACCATTTTCCCTGGTAGGCTGATTGCAGGAGTCAGATTTACATGTGAAGCAACTTTGTGGTGCAGGTGCTGAGAGCTGCAGAACAAGCTCATCTTTGGGCAGAGCTGGTGTTTCTGTATGACAAGTATGAAGAGTATGATAATGCCATCATTACCATGATGAATCACCCCACCGATGCATGGAAGGAAGGGCAGTTCAAAGACATCATCACCAAGGTATATACACTCAGAAGTGTGCACTATGGAAGGAGAAGGTTCCTTGGATAGAAACTGATGTGTAATGCATGCATTTCTATTTTTAGGTGGCTAATGTGGAACTGTACTACAAAGCAATCCAGTTCTACTTAGAATTCAAGCCTTTGTTGTTAAATGACTTGCTCATGGTGCTGTCTCCACGGTTGGATCACACTCGTGCAGTCAATTATTTCAGCAAGGTAACTGTTTTAAACTGAACTTTACAGTGAGGATTTCAATGTACTTGGATACAGTTCTCAACTATGGATACCTTTCTAACAAACTTTATTTTAAAGGTAAAACAGCTACCACTGGTGAAACCATATTTACGCTCAGTTCAGAACCACAACAACAAATCTGTGAATGAATCACTGAACAACCTCTTTATTACTGAAGAAGATTACCAGGTAAAAGCCTTTGGATTCTTGTAAATACTTAACATTAGACTCTGATTAGCTTTAACACTGACATGTTCTGTGGTAAAAGCCCCTGTTAGCCTTAATTTCTAAGTAGCAGGCATGTGGATGCTTAGTCCTTAAATTCAGCAAGGTTTTCGGGATGGGTAAGTGTTTGGGTTTATGACAAGTTCCACTCTTTGAGTTAGATATATTTTATATGTAATATGTAGTTCCTTCTCTTACATCCTGATTGTACATCCAAGAGACACTGATTTTTCTGTTAGTCCATAAACTTGACTGCTGTTAAGTGGACTTAACTGTTTATTAATTTCCTTGCCTAATGTCTTGGTATTTGTCATTTAAATTTGCTCTTATGAAAGATAACACATAAATAGAAACTATCTAGGTTAATCTAATTGCATTTTTCCTTCACTTCTTGGCCTGTCTGGGACTTGCCTAGTAGCACAGGCTTCCCTCACAGACTTCATACTTGAGTGCTTGAGGTAGAGCTCTGTGACAACACACCTGACTGGACAGGATTTTCCTTTAGGCGCTTAAAGTCTAGTCTGTAAGAATAGTTTCCTAACAGCATAAGTGCTTGTCTACATTACATTTTCTCCCAATTTCATAGTCATTTAAGTTAGTATCAGTACTCAAAGAAAATTACACCTTCAGAAAGTTGTACAGTCCATTTAAGCATTTTATTGTTTTAGAAGTAGATCAAAGAAGATCGAGACCTGAATACAGGTTACAACTTGTGTAGTTTGGTGCTTGCATCCTCAACATTGTTACATTTCATGCTGCCATCTAACTGCCTCCATCAGAATGAACTGTGAAACATAAATGTTAAACCGAAAGCTGCTAGTTGACTTCTGAATGGCTTTGTCTCTTAAGGCTCTGCGAACATCAATAGATGCTTATGACAACTTTGACAACATCTCACTTGCTCAGCGTTTAGAAAAACATGAACTCATTGAATTCAGAAGAATTGCTGCTTATCTCTTCAAAGGCAACAATCGCTGGAAACAGAGTGTAGAGCTGTGCAAGAAAGACAGCCTTTACAAGGTTGGTAAGCAGGGTGGGCTGTTCAAGCAATGGGAATTGGCAGTGCAACTCCCTTTTGTGAAGGTGGATTTTAAGTCAGTGCATTTATTGTTGTTGTTGTTGTTGTTTAACTTCCAGTGATGGTTTAAGTCAGCATGTGTGGGTTAAACTCTGTCCTTCACTGTTTCTTCCAAATAGGATGCAATGCAGTATGCCTCTGAATCTAAAGACACAGAATTGGCTGAAGAGCTCCTACAGTGGTTTTTGCAGGAAGAAAAAAGAGAATGCTTTGGAGCTTGTCTCTTTACCTGTTATGATCTCTTAAGGCCAGATGTCGTCCTGGAAACTGCATGGAGACACAATATCATGGATTTCGCCATGCCCTATTTCATCCAGGTCATGAAGGAATATTTGACCAAGGTAATGATGCTCAGAAGTGTATTCAGAACTAGTAATCCTGAGGATATATAACATTCTACATGCATGTTATTTTTCAAGTTTTTTTCTCTAGTATAAATTATTTAGTTGACCATAAAATGTTCCTATTATATGGATTTTTTTTCTTAATAGCTGACATATGACATGATTAGGAAGGGAACTCAAGCTTTGTCAGTGTTTACTCTCTGTATTCTTACAGTAAATAGTACTGTTTTAATATTTGAAATGTTTTAAGATAGCATTTTAAAATTAATTGCTACAACTTAGATCTCCATGTATTCCAGATTTGTTTGGTTCCAGACTTCATGTCTTTGCCTGTTTCTCATGCATTGTATTATTAGCTCCCTAGTCACCACAGATTTTTGATAATCAAATACATAATTTAAAAATACTATAGGAAGTTTGCAATTAACCCTGTTTTCTAAATGCACATTAAATAACTCAGGACTCATCCACCTTATAGACTTTGCTGTTCACCCTTGCATCTCTTTTTGATGTGAGAATAGTTCTTGCTTGACCAGAGTTAACTAGCTTTATGCATAGAAAATTGAAATGATTTTTAAAAGATCTGTTTTGTCACAGTAAATAAAAAGTCTCTGTTCTGATCTCTTCAACATGCCTGAGTACAGGGGGGACACTACTAACACCCCGCCCCATAGAGATGTTTCCCCCGAAGGCCACATGACTAGATGCCTTGTGTTGCTCTTAGAGTTTTTAAAGGAGTAATATTTTATATGTAAGCTCAGTGTGACTAGAACAATTGCCACAGCTTAGCCCCAGGTGAGAGAAGCTTCTTTTCTTATGCATAATGCCACCTTTGAGAGCTGGCTGCTGTTAACCTAAATGCTGTCCATTTTACTAGCCATTAAGCTGCTTCCTTTCACACTGACTTAGCATAAATTCTTGTGCAGTGAGCTTTGAAGTTACACAGGACTCTAAGTTTTGCTTCCGTACGCCCTTGACTTCCACTCGCTCCTCCCTTTTTTAGTGGTTACATGTTTCTACCCTGAACCTTTGTTGCTGATTCTACCTTTTTATGCTCAATATGGAATTTGATTTTTTTTCTAAGCTGCACCTTCTGAATTCCTTTGCAGGTTGATGCAATAAAGGAAAAGGTGAAAGTTGATTCTTTTGCATCTTTAAGTCTGGAGGACTAAGTCTAAGGATTTGCATGATTTTTTTCCTTCCTTTTCTACACTGCTGCTGCTGCTTTTCCCCCCAATAAATTTTCACTAAGCCTCTGCAAGTCCCTTGAAACATAACTATAATAGAGCTGTAGGACATTAGTAGATGTTTGCTACTAATCGGCTAATAGGCTTTAGGAAGGGCAGGAGGCTAATCAGTAGTTGGTTCACAGTCTCTTTTAATATATTATTAAAACTGAGCATGGTGAGTTTCAATATTAATTCCAAACTATCAGGAAATTTCTTTTCCCTGTCAGGGTATCTGGAACGTACTAGGACTTTCTTAATATTTGAAATAAATTAAAACATCTTCTTTTTTTATTTTGTGAGCTTGCCTGACAGTTGTTGAATTTATATCTGTATGTACATGCCCTAAGAGGCCTTTGGAGTTCTGTGGGGCTGTTTTTTGTTTGTTTGTTTTCTGGGTTTTTTTGTGGTATCGAAGGACTGTGATCCAGTTTCTGATCTCTTGATTCTTACTAATTTTTTTTGCTGAAAGTAGATACAAGAGATACTAGCTGCTTCCGAAGAGACTTTCCTCATGTTTCTCCAGGTGTCCAGTTCTCATGGTGCTAGTCCATTTTCAAGAAGAGCCAAAATCTTCTCAATTAGCACGCCTTCAAAACTACCGAAATTTGCTGTCAAGTTGATTTGTTGGCTCATCATCCAAGAATGCCAAATTTAGGCACTATTTGGTTGCTGCTTTCTTCATTGGCTTACCTCTTTCCCAGTATAAACAAAATGAACTTAAAACTTACTCCTGGTGTAAAATCGTGGCTAGAAAGTGGTGGGGAAGTAAAGGAGTGTTAAATTTTAAATGAATTTGGGTGGGGCCAATGCCTTGGGATTATGTTGTTCAGACTGGAGTCACCACTGGAACTTAGGGCAAACCTGAGTAAATGCATTGTGTGTGAGACCCTTCAGCAGCTAGTAAGCAAGGCAGCTAGAAAGCGTGTGTGTGAAAAATGGGGAATTGAACTGCAGTGTTATGCGTTGTTTTAAATCAAGCATGTACAAGTCATTGCAATTACATCATACTACTCTGAAACATAGAGCATTGCTGTGGGCTGTGTGTGTTCCTTGAGAGCCTGTATGGCACCAGTCATCCTCAGATCTCACTTCTTGCTTCAGTACTTTTGCCTTTTTTTCATGCACACATACACCAAAATAACTGACTGCATGTTAACTTTTACTCTGCAGCATATTGCAGTCTTTGTGGAAAAGCCTTTTGCATTTTAGTAGATTTTCAATATTACAAGTGGAACTGATTTCAGAGACATGCTTATGTTAAATTTTTCTTTTTAAACCCAAGGATCAGAAACTTTTGTTACAGCTCTTAACAAAAGCTTGTGTTCATAAGATCTCCCATTTTTCTTCTTTGTGCAATCTAAATTGGGCTTAAACAAAAATTGGATGTTCCTGTGCCAGAGGCTATCCCATTGTATGAAAACATCAACATTTTTGCTTATGTTGGTGTTTCTCCTCTGGGATTTGTGCTTTCTTCCTCCTTGCCTATGTCAGTGACCGGGCAGTTAGGTAATACTGGCTCTTCTAGTCTCCCATGTGTTTCTGTATCAGACCTGTGTTGAGCATTTAATCAGACATTAACTTTGTATGTGTCTGTATACTTGAGATTTTTTTCCTTCAAAGTCTGGGGTTGTATTATATAGTGATGGGGTTTTTTTTTGGGGGGGGTCTTTGTTTGTTTGTTTATTTGTTTCAGTTTTTCTATCTCTTAGGAGTTAGACATAGACATCCATGTTGCCTGTATAACTCCTCTGTACGTCATTCTCACTAGCTAGGTCAGCAGCCAATGTGACGGCAGAACTGTGCTTTAAATTCCAAAGATGGATAACTTTTGTTGTAAGGTTGGATGCCAAATAGCGGGTATTTCACATGATCCTTACATTCTATTGGTAGTCTTTAATTTGATATTAGGATAATTTGTAAGATATAATGTAGGCTTTGAAATAAGGAAATAGTTTGTAAAAAGAAACCAATACTCAGAGATACACATTGAGACTGTTGTCTCCCACCTCCACCCCAAAACCCCATAAACCCCAAAACCAAACAAAGCAAACCCATTTTCCTAGGGTAGGCAGACTACTGAACCTTCTCAAAAGTTCTTTGACAAGACTGGATTAGACCTAGATTGCCTTTAACATGGAGTAATTAGAATTAAGTATAAAACATTGTCTGGAGCTGCTCAGCTGGGACAGGTGCTTGCCGCTAAGCTTCACACTTGATTCTCTCCTCTGGGATACACACAGCAGGATGGGAAAACTGATGTCTATAAATTGTCCCCTGACTTTCATATGCACATGCTTGTTGTCCCTCGCCCCCCAAAAAGTACATGTAATTTCTGAATACTGTCCTAACCCCCTACCTGTGTGTACACACAAAGGCACTACTTTAAGTTTCCATTAGGACCCAGGTACTGCTTTAGCCTTTTTAAAAGATCTAGTTTTTAAACCGCTTATCATGCTCCCTCTACACTCAGACTCTTAGCACTCTTGGCCTTCAAAACAGCACATAGAACACTCAGATTTGAAAATTGTAGAGAAAACCTGGCTCAGATGCCAACTTTTAAATATAGTTTGAAATGCAAATAAAGTATAAAGTCAGTGAAAGTGTATGATACAGAAGATTCTGTAACACCAGGGTCCTATTATTTTTCTCTGGTGTGCCAGGGATGAAATTGTATTAGCCCATAATAGCCCACCGGGAACTTCCAGTTTCTTTTCAGCTTTATTTTCTATAAGGAAACTCAAGGACTTATTTTCTATAAGGAAACTCAAGTGGTTTGCTCCCTCTCCCCATTAACTCCTAAAAGGATCTGGGCAATTCCACTCCTGTCTTTCACTCATACACTTGGACTGATACTATCTGATGTTGCCCACTTTGATTAGCTAGTATATAATAGCCACTTATTTCTTTGACTTCATTAAAAGTAAAAGCTTTTTTCTCAAAAGTTGGGACCAACTCAGGCAATCCCAGTTACTTCTTAGAATCATATACCATTAGTATTTGCATTTTGTCTCAGGCAACTAAGGAAAATGACATTATACAGTAAGATTGCATATGGAGCTACTTGAGAGTTAAGTCTCAAGTTTGTAAAATGTGACCCTCAGCAGGAGCTAGGCACAGTTGGCAAAACAGCTTATTCTACTCAAATACTTACCTAGCCATTAGACTCATTTCACATTTTCGTAAACCTGTTCTCCTGGGGAAGGAAGTCTTGATGGTTCATGAACTCCTTATTACCTCTGATAGTGTATATGCACTTCATTTGAAAAGTGGTTCCTTTCCACTTTCTTCCTTGCTCAGGCTGCATCCTAGCATGTCCAGTCTTAGCCTGGCGTGAGCTGTTATGGCATTTATAAATCCCTCCTTCCTGAGGGTTTATAATGACAGTGCTGAAAAACACCTTGACTGAAGTATGAATACTGCCATTGAATTTGAGGGGCCTGAGAATGTTCTTGCCAGTCTGTTTTATTTTGACAGAATTTAACATACTAAGGCTTTTCCACTCTCTGCCATACACCTAAGTTTGTGGTGCGTTTGAGGTTCTAACATGACTTGTTTTTCTCTAGGTGGATAAATTAGATGCTTCGGAGTCACTGAGAAAAGAAGAAGAACAAGCTACAGAGACACAGCCCATTGTTTATGGTAATCTGCCTCTTTTTTAAGTTCAGAGGGCTACATTAGACCCTTAAATGTAGCAAGCTTGGAAAGGGGCAAAACATTTGTCGAGTTAAGGAATAGTTCTCTCAGCTATTCACATTTTCTCCTGAGGACCATTTAAAACTCATTTTTATGGTATCCACTGTGATAAACTTCCATGCATAGAATCTCTCAAAAATAGACATTAAAGATGGCCTAGGCTTTCTTGTTGCCTGATTGATGACTGATCAATTTGTTCCTAAGTCACTAAGAAAGAATTCAGTTTTGGAAGAACCAATATAACAAGGTTGTCTTCAGTGCGCTTTGGGTAAAGAATGCATCCTAACTTTAAATGTTAACTAGGACAGAGAATGGAGGCTAAGTTTCCATTTGAGAACTTTCCAGAGAGCATCCAATCCCTAAAATAATTATTTAAACCAGTTTGACTTCTTACACTAGCCTGTGTGGGTTACTTTCCCTTTGCAGCTCACACTTGGTGAACATTGGATTTCAGAAGCATGATTGAAAGTTTTATAATCAGATTTTCTTTGGAAAGAAGTATAAAATTAGGACCATTTTGTCTCAGGCAACTAAGGAAAATGACAGTGTATGAGTCTTTATTATTATTGCAGATAATAATATTGGGGGAATCTACGGGACAGGGTAGTTTTGATAAAGGACTAGGTAGACCTAAATTACATGAGATTTGACATTATTTGAAATAGGAAAAAAAGATAGCTGTGGTTTTTAACCAGGTATCCATGAACTGCTAGACTTTCATAGAGTTTTAAATAGGGAGTTGAAATAGAGTTAGAATTTTCAATAGTCCAGAAGTGATTCTTTGATAAACTAGTTTCGATACTTGCTTATTAAATAAAATTTTGGTACTACAAGGGGACACAGGGAACCTGTTGTACTTGGAGTGCAGTAGCTTCCATTCTAGCAGGAGAGGATATGATATGCAGGACTAGGGAGGTATTGTGTTTCTCTCTCTAAAAGTTCTTTACATGTCATGTTTTCTTTATGTGGTCAGCAACTATTTCAGCTTCATCAGCAAGTATTTGATAGAAGGTATATATGTTCTCGTGTTTTTCATACCTAATGCATTGCCTATCTAGTGCATATTTGAATGTGGTTTTTCTATTGCTCTCTAAATTAGCGCTGGATTCTTTGCTAGAACTATATAAGGTTTCATTACCATTCAGATGTTTAGAATCAGATATTTAACTTTAACAACTTGTAAGGTTTTCCTGTGCTAAAGTTTTGGTCACTAAATGTCATGTGTATTATGGCAAATGTATGGCCTGATAATGTCAAATGTGCATGTGTTACTGCTTTAAATATAGGATGTTGTGTCCCTCAGCCCTGCACCGTTGGCTTTTGAAAGGCAGGAACCTTCTCAGGGCGAGACTGTATTCCAAATTGGGACAGTCAAAAGTGCCCACACACAACTTACTCAGTGAATTGTGAGTGTGCTGCTTGAGTGGGTAAGAGATAGTGCTGAGCCTGGTGCTAACATATTCTCCTCCTCTTTGTCATCTTAGGTCAGCCCCAGCTGATGCTAACAGCAGGACCCAGTGTGGCAGTCCCTCCCCAGGCACCTTTTGGTTATGGTTATACTGCACCACCATATGGGCAGCCACAGCCTGGCTTTGGGTACAGCATGTGAGATGGAAGCTGATCCTGTAGTCTCCTATTTTCATACTGAAGCATCGTCTACCCACTTCTCAGTTTATAAACGGGGAAACAGGCAACGTGTTCTTGTAACCTTTACTTCATGAAGGACTACTTTTTTGTTCTAACTATAGACTTGGGTCGCCTATGTTAAAACTTTATTTTCACATTCCGCATCATTAGACCTTCTTTTCAAAGGGGAATAGTATTCATGTGGGCTTTTTTCTCCCCCTCATTCTTTGAAGAACTGCTTACTATTCAATCTATTGTGAAGAACCTGATTTGCACTCTGTAGTGTTTAAAGAAACAAAGAAACTCTAATATTGAATCTCTTAAATTTAGTGTATGTAAACAGCTTTCACTATGTATTGTCTAAATGCATTTAAATCTCTTTTATTCAAAGAAAAGCTAACGTGAAAATACTGGTATGTGACCATGCAAGACTGTCATTGCCAACAAAGACAACACTAATCAGCATACCCTACATTGGATCACAGCGCTCTCCAAATTATTTGAAAAATGCATACAGACAACTTGCCTGATTGTTTTTTTTTTTTTTTAAATGAGTATAAAAGGCCCTTTCACCTATGCAGGTTTTCCCATTATGCATATAGAAAATGCTAGTGTGTGTTGCTCACTTCATGTGTAACAGGTGCCCTCATGTTGTGCTGTATCCTGTGCTTTTTCTGTGGGACCATTCCATTCAGGAACAAAAAGCACCATGATTCCACACGTGTGTATTTACTAACCCTTCCCTGAGGTTTGTGTATGTTGGATATTGTGGTGTTTTAGATCACTGAGTGTACAGAAGAGAGAATTCAAACAAGATATTGCTGTTCTTCAGTTTTGTTTGTGGAATTTGAAATTACTCCAATTTAAAATAAATTACTGGACTGTGGAAATAACATGTAGAATTGTAGTTTTAATTAAATACATCTCAACCCAGAAGAATCGTGGTTTTCATAGTTTCATACTGGATACTGCTGGAGCATTACAGGGAGCCATAGAGGGAAATTATGAAAAAGACGTGCATTATGTCATTTACATTCCTGTAGTTATGAAAGATTATACAGCAGTCGGTGAATAGTGGGCTCCTTCTCACATTTCCAGCATTTTAAACAAGTAGCACCTAAGAAAAGTATGGGTGTTACATTGACTTGAAATAAAGGTATATATTTTAAAATATCATGGTATTTCTTTTCAACTTAAAGGGCTCCATAATTTAAATTTTTGCCATGGCTGAGAATATTGAATTCACTTCGTTAACAACTTAATTCTCTATAGTTACAGAGCATACTGCCTAGCTTATATTGCTCTACAACTCTCAGGCAAATTAACAAAAGCTTCACATACACACTCTTAGCAAATTAATATTACTGTTAAAGTCCCTTTTCATTTGTCATAGTGAAAACATGGGCTCTCAGGCCAAAGCTGCACTGTGTTCCCAGAACTCTACCTACTATCATAAGGAATCAAGAGATCAGTCAGTTCATTCTTGACTTTTCCTGTACTTATGAATGATGTTCTTTTCCCTTAATAGAAACAACTTGAAATATTTATTTTATGAGTACCGGTGTTTCACCTGTGTACTATGTGCATACAATGCCCTCAGAATCCAGAGGAGGGGCTCAGATTCTCTGGGGTGGGAGTTAAGTTACCCTGTGGGTACTAGGAATCGAACCTGGCCCTCAGAGAATAGTCAGTTCTCCAGAGAACTGAGCTGTTTTCCCCGCCCTACTCTATTGTTTCCTTGAGGATTTTTCCCAATAAAAATTCATCATGTACTGTTCTGTGATGTTAGGTTGCCACTTAAACCATCCATATTGGACAAGTCAGCAGGCTACTGATTTGCACCAAGTAATTTTCAGATTCGTTTATAATTTTATGTGTATGGGTGTTTTGCCTTAATGTGTCTGCCTATTTGTGCCTGAGGATCTAGTAGATCATTGCTCCATTCTCTCCAGTCTGTTGGTATTTCGACTCTATATAGTCCAGGCTGGCCTTAGAACTTGAGATCCTTTTTTTCCTCAGCCTCCTGCATGGTGGAATTATAAGTATGCACCACCTGTCAGGTTATCTCCAAATCACAAAATGCCTAGCCAAGGATTGGACTATGGTCACCATAATCCACCAAAGTGAATGCTAAGTGAGTTATTAATTATTACTCTTGAGTTTATCACTGGGGTAGGTTCTAGACTAGGAAACTGAAAGCAAATGTACTAAATAGTATAAATGTTGCTTGATCAACAGGGAAATGGGGAGGGAGATAAATGGGAAATTCATGTGACAAGCTATATGATATATAAAAATGGCCACTACATGAACAAATCTGTGTTTAACAACTATTTCATCATTAGTGCAAGTACCACTTCTTGGGTTTTTTTTCTAGTGCAGCCATAACCTTACTCTGAGCCTCAATTGCCAAACTACTAAAGAGATTTAGTTGGTCATTTCTGTCAGTGACAGTAGAAAAAACAAGAGAAGCTTGTTTTTACAGAAAGCATGTTTTTGCTCTATGGAACAAAGGAGCCCTTCCCTAGCATGTGAGGAGGCATGAAGCTGGATCCCCAGGACTTTAAAGTTTGTTGGGTTTCTTTGATAGCATGATCTGATTCCATCGCCTTGCACATGTCAAGTGCTGCAGCCCTGAAACATTGTTTGGGGAAGCCTGGAGAAGAGACTGTTAAGTTCTCCAAACTCCTTCCAGTTATTCTCCTTAAAGTGGCTGGTACATTAGTAATTGAGGAAATGTCTACCAAACACCAAGGTCTGGAGCAGTTATAGTCCTTTTGTCTTGTTCTGGAAACAAGAATCTCACTGTTGACCTGGAACTTGTAGACGTAACACCTTACCCTTACTTGTTTTGGGGTGAGCTGGTTTTTGTTTTGTTTTTCTCTGTACAGCTCTAGCTGTCCTGGAACTCACTTTGTAGACCAGGCTGGCCTCAAACTCACAAGTCCTCCTGCCTCTGCCTCCCAAGTGCTGGGATTAAAGGTGTGTGCCACCACACCTGGCAGTTGGTTTTTAAATGTGTATTTTTTGTCTATGTGGACTCGTGATAGCTTCTACTTTGGGTTCCAGAGATCAGTCATCAGCCTTCTTTACCCACTGAGCCAACTCAACAGCCCTAATTTCATTTGCTTAAGCTTTAGTTTTAATTATACATGTGTTAACAGTTATGTAGGTATGTTAACATGAGTGTTGATGTCTGTGTTGGGTCCTCTGAATCAGGTAGTCACGAATCAGATACCAAACATGGATTTTCTGTAAGATTTTAATTGCAGAGCCATCTCTCCAGCCTCTTGTTTCAGTAAAAATGTTCTATGAAGTTAACTGAGCTCACAAACTAGACACCAGCCTTTTAGACAAAGACACGAACACAAATAGTCATGGGTAAAAAATGTTTTTAATCACTTTTTTATTCACTGAAAATTTCATATAAGTATACAATGTACTATGAGCCTAGCACCCCAACCCTTACGCAACTCCCTCTCAGGTTAATCTCTTTTTCATAACAGTGCACTGAGTTCAATCAATGCTGACACTGTTTGAAAGCATGTGGGGCCATCTACAGGAGCATGGGCCACCTACCAAGGAGGACTTCCATAAAAAGACTTCCTATTGCCCTGTTTTCAGTTCCCAAAGCCCTTCCCCTACCTACACTGGGGAAAAAAAAAAAAAATGCTGCTGTTTAACTGCTTCATCAGGACAAGTGAGACTTTGCTGTGAATGCGGGGCTGAGAATGAAATGATGGCTCCTTGTTCATGTAGATAGATCATCAGTAGGAACATACTAGAACAGAAAATCCCTTTCATTCAAGCTAATGACACTAGGTAGCAAACTCCTTGGGCTCTGCAGGGTATGTTTTGAGAACTACTCTGGAAGTCCTATGAAGTATATACAAGAACAGGTGAACCAGAAAAATACCGTGACTTGTCACCAGAATTAACAAGTTTTACTATGTCCTTGTTAAGTAAGGCCCAGCTTATTACAGGTCCTTGAATCAGCCACCCCAGCTGGGAATCTTTTAGTGTGGAACCATTTGTCTGCAGCAAGCCTCATAAATTACCTGAGTCATAACCATGTATTTAAGATTGAGTTCAACTCAGTTACATGTGGTTGCATCACTTGACTCGTGTATAAACATTCTGTCTAGAAACTGTTGCTACTGTGGCATCATTCAGTGCTGTGATTGGTCCTGTACCATTTATGCTTCTGTATGATAAAAATGCACTAAGCACTTGAACTTGGAGACTGCCTACAGTTGTCTTCATCATTCTGCCTAGTTCCCACTTACCGTCTTACTTTCCTTAACATCATTTATAGTTTTAAAGGATATAACGAACTTGGAAATCACTGTCAATCTTTTAGAACTATCAAGAAAAATGAATTCTAGTAAACTGTCAAGAAAGCTTTATGTAGGCAGGCATGCTAGTGCATGTTTTTAATCCCAGCACTGGGAGGCAGAGGTCAGAGTACCTCTGAGTTTAGATCAGCCTGTTCCACAGTGAGTTTCAGGCTCAGGGATACAGGGAGAAAAAGTGCCCTAAAGTAATAAAATTATTTAGGTCCTGAAATTTCCAGGAGAAACTGGCTGGGTACAACTATAGTCCTTTAGTTCCCATAAATTCTCACATTTCCACATTGCTGGGATTAAAGGCGTGCGCCACCACTGCCCGGCACATTTCCACATTGTAAATCCGTATCATTTCACAAACTCATTGGTTTCACTGTTGAAGTAGAGGGATTTTCAGTTTATGAATTTGAACAGCTGTGAAATATCTTAGGTGGATCTGGAGAAATAAACAACACAATGCTACATAGATCATAAAAATTCAACTGTGAAGTAGAAATGAATTTAGAGAGTAGCTGGGTATGATGGTTCCCAACTTCCATCCCTCCCAGGTAGGAGGTCAAGGCAGGAGAAATTCCACAAGTCTGATTAGTCTGAGCTACAATATGAGACCACCTCAAAAAGTCTAGCTAGTTAATATCTGAATCAAAATTGCTCAGTGGGTCTATGCAATGGCCTGTTAATAATAAAAAGAGGTTAACAGTCATTCAAAAAGTAGCAGCAGGAAAAATTCCAATATGATTTTTTGAACCAGATCCCCAAAAAGGCAAGGACAGCAGCGTGGTTTGAGAAGAGTAATCAGTATAGGCCTAACTGTACATGGGAAACGCAGCCCTTCTCACCCGGATGTCATCATGAGCACTGTCTCTCTTCCAATCCGTTTAAGACCCTATCATTCTGCAGGAGCATTTAGAGAATGTATTTTTATTCTTGAGACTTAACTTTGTATTTATGTATTCTCTGGATTTTTGAGGGTTTGCCTTCATGTATAAATGTATGCTGTGCATACCTTGTGATTGAGAGTGTTAGATTCCCTGGAACTGGATGGTTGTAAATTGACATCCAGACACTGGAAACTGAACCAGCATCCTTTGCAAGAGGAACAAATGCCCTGAATCACTGAGGCACCCATCCCCCTAATCCATCAATAGCATTGTAAGCTCACGATATTAATGGTCCAGTACATGGTAGAGGAACATGGGAACAGATTTTAAAGTGGGACAAGAATTAAGCATTTATTGTTACTGACAGGCTCCAGTCTTCGGACAGAATCACCATCAAGCAAAAGCTTATCTAGTAAAGTTTTAGGTGGCCAGTAACTTCATCAATTAGTTCTACTGGTCCTGGCCCAATTCCCAGGACAGTTCGAGAACCTGGTTCAATCTGAGTACGTCCAGCATCTTGGATTAAACTTACAGTCAGTCCCAAGGCTTTTGCATGGGTGAGTAACTGAATGAGGGCGTCTTCATCAGGAGCTCTGACCACTACTTTGGGCTGGCCACAGTACTCCCACTCTTTGAGCACTTGAGGGCTTCTCCTCTGAGTCTGCTTGTAGGCAGAAACCGCAGCATGAGAACACTGGGCAGCGACCTTCCCTTTCCCCATCTTTAAGTCAGTCCGAACCACAAGAATCATTTTGTATTCCCCACTCTCTCCCAAGATGCTTGCTTCAGTTCCAGTCTCTGTGTCTCTGTTTGTCTCACTTGCTGAGTTCTGGGGGTACATCCCAAGGTGGCTCCGGAGGCCCCAGCCCAGGCACATGCCACAAGCAACTCCAGCAGCCAAGCTGAGTGTACCAGGATGAACCAAATACTCCATAGTCAAGAACTTGGAGAGCATCTTAAGAGAAAAGAAAAAAAAAGGTATTATCTAGAACTGAAGTTTCACACTATTCAGATAAGTTACCCACAAGCAGCAAGCAGTATTTTAGAACCAAACTAAGTCATGCAGGATCTTATGCATGGACCCTGTTTCCATCCATCCCCAAATACTAGTTGAAATAGTTTTGTTCATTTTCAACAGTCAGCAATTTATTTAGTTAAAAACCTCACTATAGGGCTCAGTACTGACTGCTCTTCCAGAGGCCCTGAATTCAAATCCCAGCAACCACATGGTGGCTCACAACCATCTGTAATGGGATCTGATGACCTCTGCGGCTGTGTCTGAAGACAGCTACAGAATATTCACATACATAAAATAAATAAATCTTAAAAAAAGCACACACACACACACACACACACACACCCCACTATACTATTCAGTCTTAAGTTGTGTGGAGTAAAGGAAATGATGGCTTGGACAATATGCCTAAAGTATTCAAAGAAATAAGAAATAGGGCTGGTGAGATGGCTCAGTGGGTAAGAGCACCCGACTGCTCTTCCAAAGGTCCGGAGTTCAAATCCCAGCAACCACATGGTGGCTCATA
>NC_034603.1:54317880-54346483 GCF_900095145.1 Mus pahari | reverse complement strand
GCACTTGGGAGGCAGAGACAGGCGGATTTCTGAGTTCAAGGCCAGCCTGGTCTACAAAGTGAATTCCAGGACAGCCAGGGCTATACAGAGAAACCCTGTCTCGAAAAAACCAATAAGAAATTAACATGGATAAGAAACTTATCCAAGGTCCTAACCCAACTTCATGTTATATCTGAACAAAAGTATTTGAAGTAAGGTTCTTAAATTCAGTTGAATTTTCTAGAAGTGTAACTATCCTGCAGGCATTTCTCTCCTTCCCTCCCTCTCCAGGGTTCTACTCTACAGTTCACCGTGCCCTGCAACCCAGACAGGCCTTGAACTTACACAGTCCTCTGGCCTTAATCTTCCAATGCTGGGATTACAAGAATGAGCAACAAGCCTGGCTTGGATTCTTGTTTGTCATCAGTTTCTTCCTGTAGTGTAGTGTCCAAGCATTTGTATGCATAAAGCGACCATTTTTTACAGTGCTTAAGCGACACCCTGGGAACTAAGCATGCACAATCTAAGTGGAATGGATGGAAACTCATATTTTATTAAAAATTTCCCTTTTATTATTCATAAAGACATGTTAATATATGCCAAATATTATAGATTGATTATAAATTACCAAAGATTTTCAGTTGAGGATAGTAGAGCAGTACAAATTATTTCTTAAAATTATTTCATAGCTGGTTAGTGGCAGTGATACACACCATTAATCCCAGCAGTTGAGCAGTTTGAGGCCAGTCTGGTCTACAGAATGAATTCCAGGACAGCCAGGGCTACACTGAGAAACCCTGTCAGAAAAACAAAAACAAACAAACCAAAAAATATAATTCACATACCATGACATTCACACTATCAAATATAAATTTTTTAAAAATATTTTTTCAAGATAAGGTTTGTCTTTTTATCCCTAGCTGTCCTGGAACTAGCTCTGTAGACCAGGATGACCTCAATATTCAGAGATCCACCTGCCTCTGCCACCTGTGAGCTGGGATCAAAGGTGCACACCACTACAGCTTGGAGATATTCATGCTTTTAAATTATACTATTCTGGGTTTATTATTATTATTTTGCTTTGTTCTTTGATTGTTTTATGAGATGGTTTCACTCTATAGCCCAAGCTGACCTCGTTTCTATGTATGTCTCCTGCCTTACACTGCTGGCATGTTGTTGGGTTAATATATCCTTGTCTGTTTCCAGGCAACTAAAGTGCAAACAGTTGAGTCACGATGGGATTCCAGCAAGCTGAGGGGCTTCTGCCCAGCACAGGGAACCACCATCTGGCACTTCCCATGACAGAAGTAAATTCTGTAGAGGCAATGGGGATTGATTGATCCAGGACTTCGCCCAGGCTAAACAAGTGTTCTACCATCAAGCTGTATGCCCAGATTTCTTTTTACCTTTTATTTTGAAACAAGGTCTCACTATGAACCTGTCATCTTTCTACCTCTCTTTCTCAAGTAGCTGGAATCACAAAGCTGCTGAAGCAACTAAAACTTATTGACACACAAGTGTACTGGGTAGAACATTAATCCTCCACTAGATTGTATTCCTATAGTACTCAAGTTAAACAATGATAGCTCGAGTCCAGGACTTTTTTTCTTTGATACAGGACTTCATTATGTAAACCAGGCTAGCTTCATATTATAATTCCTTTGCCTTAGCCTTGGGCCTCCCTAGTATTGGAGCTACAGGCATGTCCCACCACAGCTGGCTCTGCTTTGTTTGTTTTTAAGGTGGTTTTTGAAAGTGGGTCTAACATAGGCCAGCTTAGCTTTGAACTCCCCAGGAAGTCAAAGCTGACCAAATTGCTTATCTTCCCGCCTCCACTTCCCAGGCATTTGTGCTGGGAATCAAACCCTGCATTTCATGCATGTCAGACAAATACTCTACCAACTTCAGTTACAGTTCTCAGTCACTAGACAGATAAATACCATAAAACTCATTTATAGATCAGGTAGGCACATGAACTATATAGTTCAGAACCAGGACAAAGTTTATAGTAGAAACTTTAGATGGTTCAGCTATCTATTTAAATCCAAGTGAATTAGTAATTACAAGCATGTCAGAGTCGGTATATGTGCTTTGATTATTCATAGGGTTATATGATGTAAGTATTAGCTCTCAAAATGAGAGGTCATTTTATAATGCAAAGACTCTGATCTGGATGTAGGATTATTTAAAGCAAAAATATTTTCTCAGGGATACCAGCCACATGGTTGGTGTGCTGGAGTTCTAAAGACAGTAACAATGAAAAAGGGAAGCATCAAATGATGGTTGTCTGGATTAGACTTAGAGGCATAGACCTTTCAGAGTGCTGAAAGAAATCCAAATGAGTAGATAAAAGCCTAATTTTTCTATTAGATTAGCTAGGAAAATCAGAGAGAAAGAGACACTGAAATGTGTATATAAAGAAAATGCACACGACTTAGCAAGAATGTATCTTTAGTGTTTGAAGCAGAAACTAAAAAATGATGCCTCAGCCGGGCATGGTGGGGCATGGTGGCACACGCCTTTAATCCCAGCACTCGGGGAGGCAGAGACAGGCGGATTTCTGAGTTCAAGGCCAGCCTGGTCTACAGAGTGAGTTCCAGGACAGCCAGGGCTACACAGAGAAACCCTTTCTTGAAAAACAAAACAAAACAAAACAAAACAACAACCCAACAACAACAAAAAAACAAAACAAAACTGATGCCTCTTATTTTCTTAATAAAAAATGAAATATCAGATATGAAAATATAACAAAGGTTTGGAATAGCTATTTAGGTGAATGAAGAAGTCTAACAGAACTGTGATGTATTTAGGCCTGGGAAGCCATGTTCTAAATGTACAACTGTACAGATTTCCCAAGAAGGATCCACTCCAAGTCTAAGAATAACAGGTCTCTCTGATGGATTAAAAAAGGACACCAAGATAGAAAGGAACTGGCAAGGGAATTTTTGAAAGCTATGGGGTGTGTGTGTGTGTAGCATATGTGCACACAACACAGACAAGAATGTGTGGAGGTCAGGACACTTTCTTGGAAATGTGTTTTCTTCTTTCACTATGTGGGCCCCAGGGATTAAATTGAGGTTGTAGGCTTGTCTTCACCTGGTGAGTAGGCAGCTCACTGACCCTCTTCTCTCTCTCTCCACCCCTCCCTCTCTGTACACTTGGGGTAGACTCTATAGTGGTTCTCAACCTTCAAAATGTTATAAGCTCTTAATATAGTTCCTCATTTTGTAGTGACCCCCAACTATAAAATTATCTCATTTTACCTCATAACTATAATTTTGCTACATTGTATGCTAGGAAACATAATGTAAATATCTGATACACAGAATATTTGATATATGACCCCTGTTAAGGGGTCACAACCCACAGGTTGAGAACCACTGCTCTAGCGCCTCCTGCAGGTTAGGCAAGGACTCTCTGAGCCTCATCCCTGCCTCTGCTTAGACTGCATCTTGCTAGGTTGCCTGGGATGCTCTTGTCATGGTCCCTTTGCCCCAGCCTTCCCAGTAGCTGGGATTCTAGGTATGTATCCTGAAACCTAGCTCCCTTTTCATAATCTTTCCAAAGTAAACATTGTCTGCCGATTTGAATGAAGAAAGCATTCACCATCCAAAAGGAAGGATGGGGGAACAGAGAACCTAAGACCAAGAGAAGTCAAATACAACAAATGTTTGGTAGCTGCCTGCCATGTAGAATTAGGAGTCCTCACAATTTTTTTTTTTTTTTTCCGAGACAGGGTCTCTCTGTGTAGTCCTGGCTGTCCTGGAACGCACTCTGTAGACCAGGCTGGCCTCGAACTCAGAAATCCACCTGCCTCTGCCTCCCGAGTGCTGGAATTAAAGGCGTGCGCGACCATGCCTGGCTTGAGTCCTCACAATTTCTAGGATGTAAAATAAGCAAATACTCCACATATCAGATTTGAGGAAAGTTAACCTCTGTATTTAGCGACTATTACAGGATGGGTAATATACTATTCTATCCAAAGTGCTAAAGAACCAGACAGGCTGTCATTGCTACCACAGTTCTTTCTTTTTGTTTTTCATTTTTGAGTTTTGTGCACCACTCCCTGGTGACTTTTAAAACTTTAAACCTTCCTCTGAGTTATTTAACTCAACTTCCACCCAATGCTCACCTGACCTTTCTCACAGTTTGCAGTCTCCTAAGCAAAACTACCTGCTATTTGCCTGGAAATATGGATAGTATTACACACACGTACATAGTTGGCCCTTCTGTCTGGCCCTATGCTGTCCAATGTGGTAGACATTAGTGTCGTAGAGCAACATATGGCTAAATATTCAGTTCTAAGGTTATGCTACACAATCCAAGTGCTCAACAACTTGAAAGTGGCTAATAATCACTCTATCCAACTGGGAGAAAGGACACTGCCATCACTGAAGAGAGCTATAAGGCCAGGCATACTGATGCATCTTTGTAATAGCCCCATGTGTGAGTGCGACCGCCAGCAGCCACACTCAAACCTCGAACCGGGTACTCCTGAAAGGTGCGCTGGGGCTGAAAGAGATTAGACAGCGAACAAGGAAGGAAGGCTAAGATAACATGGCTGATCAAAGCCCCCAAGTTTACTAAGATTCTGAGCTTATATAGAGGGAGGAGGCCCATCCCTCACCACTCCGTTCTTAATGCCCATCGCCAGCTGAAGGTGATCTGCAGGATGCTCAAGGGTCTTAGCAGGTAGCAATAATGTTTAGGAGGAAAGCAGTGGCAGGTGTAGATAATAGAACCTGCTTTGTATGTCAGACGGTTCCACCCCAGGTGGCTCTGTGCTTAGTGGCAACAAGGTCTGAATCAGCCTGCTTCAAGGCTGGGGGGAGGCAACACATTTGTGTTTGGGGCCAGGTATGAACTACAAGAAAGTAACTCTGCCCCAAAGAGTTGGGGATGGAACCACACTGGGAAAGCACTGGTCTATCAGCTCTTCTCCAGTTTTGCCAACCAACCAACCAACCAACCAACCAACCAACCAACCAACCAACCATCTCTGAAGACTGACTGTATTCTCTAAACAAAGATGAATTCTTCCTGCTTGAAGCTGAAGTTAACAGGCAATAAAGTCTGTCAGGTTGTTAGTTGTGAGGGAATAGACACTGTCATTCTCAGGAGTTCCTTCAATCTTTTAGGTACCTCAATGCAAGCAAAATTGGGATTTGTGGTTTCAACACACACAAAAAAAAAGAATTTCAGGAAGCAGTTGGAATTTACGCTTGGGGGGGTTAAAAGAAAAAAGAGACACTCAGAAAGACAGAAAAACTGAACATCTACCCCTAAGGTATAACCAAGCATGTCCTCAAGAAAGAGTCTCAGAAAGCAAGGCGTCCTCAAGCATGGGCCTGGGTTCCTCAAGGAAGGTCACAACTGTCTTAGCATTGGCCTCATCAGAAAGCAAGACATTCTCAAGCATGGGCCTGGGTTCCTCAAGGAAGGTCACAACTGTCTTAGCATTGGCCTTATACATCATTTTGGGGGTTCCCAAGTAACATGTTAAAGGGTAGCAGCCAAGAAACATTGTTTTTCCTACTCTCCTCATTCTTTTTGGACATGAGGTGTCTTGGATGGAATTATAATCTGGCAATAAAAAAAATCAAAAGTCACTAGGGTTGCACAAGGGGTTTAGGATATGGCCCTTTCACTTTAAATGGGGTTTCCAGTGAGATTCCTAGATAACTACTGGGAAGGGACGTGGGCCTTAAGCAATTGTTCACTGTTAGCATTCTTGTTTTTTCACAGATGACAGGCTTCAAACACCAGAGGGGTTCTTCCCTCTTTCCGTGTCCCCACTAATTTTCTTTCTATCCCATGTAGAGAGACTATCCTGTGTATTGCATGGATGCACCACATATCAATTAAAAATAAAAAACAAAAAAAAAAACTGTGGAGTACAGGAAAGGGTAGACTAGAAGGTGGGACAACCCAGAGGCAGAAATTATTGTGGAATAGAGCCAGGTACAGGAGATTCACCTGGGAAGATGTGACAGGCTGGACCCATGGTACCTGTACACAGGCCACCAGCCACATGGCAGAGTGCAGATTAGAATAATGGGTTATAATAAAGTTATGATCTAGTCAGAGAAGAGCCTAATTATATGGCCAAGGTATTTGTAAATATTCTTTGATTCTGGGTCTTATTTCTGGGAGCATGGGGCTGGAAGAACCAGGACCCTACTTCTACATCCTACATCAAGATGAGCCATCTTGTTTATTCTCAAATCGCCATCTTTGGCTCCAAATGTGAACCAGAAGTTTCTGCTAGATTCCACCACTCAGATCTTTCAAATATTCTTTATACTTGTTTTGACTGAGTTCTTTACCACCAAACCCAGGCTATTGATCACTCCATCTTTTTTGTGTTCTTGATTTAAGAAAACCTGTCCTTTCCCTCCCGCGCTCCCGCTCATCAGTCAGCAAGTCCGGTTGTACTCATTGTTCTATGCCTATCCCCACTATCTCTGCCTATAGTGTCCTAATTATTTCTTACTCAAAACTCCAAAACTAGCTTTGCTAACTCCATCCCTGAGGGAGGTGGTTAAGGGAGGAGCACCCCAAGTTCAAGACTGTACTTGGCAGCTTAGCAAGACTGTTTAAAAATTCAAAGTTAAAAAAAAAAAAAAAATCAATAATTGAGGTATAGTGGTAAGCCAGCCTGTCTCCATCTTAGGCTTAAAGCCATCTTATAGTAAAAACAAGCTAGGTTCATTTCTGCTTATGATTGAATATGTTTCTCATGGATTGGGCTATGATCTACCTGTAACCTTAACTACAAATGGTTCTGATCTGCCTTTTCCTGGAAACAACAATGTCTTTGTTTCCAAAGGCTATTACTGACCACCTTGCAACCATGTCTTACTTCAGAGGGTTGTTATGACTAACTTATGTTCACGTTCCACTACTGTAACACTGTTCATATGCCTACCAAATCCAAATTTGGAAACCGATACTCCTGAACTAGAAAAATCCTTATTTTCCCCATGTCCAATGCTGATCTCTTGAACACCGCCTTTCGGGAGAAATAGTCCGTGTACACGAATAATAATAATAATAATAATAATAATAATAATAATAATAATAAAAGTTTGCTTTAACTAATTTGGCCATGACTTGGGTCAGTGGTCTTCCACTTCGAATCCATGAGATTAACAATAGCTTCATGGTAGAGCGCTTTGCCCATCATGCACAACGTGCATGCAGCGAAATACCAATAAATAAAAATACTTTTGAATCCATCTTTAGAATTCTTTTCCTTTTCCAAGCTGGGCTCAACAATTCAAAGACGGGTATTTAACATTTATAGTGTGAGGCCTGTTCTCCATGTTTTCACGCTAGGGTTAGCGTATCAATGCCCACCTCTAAGAGGAGGTGCTGCTAGCTTCTAAAATTCTGGGTTCTACCTTGGCTTCTTCCAAAGGTTTGCAGACTCGGCAAGGCGGGCAGCGGGAACTGGGCGGAAGACAATTTATGAAGTAGCTCAGAGGAGGCCGATCGTGGGGTAAGATGGTAAGATCCTTTTCAGTGGAGACAGACAGAACTACACTCGCTGCACCGTCCTAGAAGGAGTCGAGACTTACCTGGAGCACGGCTCGCTCGCCTCGCAGTCCTCCAAGCCAGAACAAGGAACACGCTTCGCGCGCGCCACCTACTCCTTCCGGGTTTCCTGAAAAAAACTAGTTCCGGATCAGAAACTACTGAAGCGCAGTCATCCTTCTTCTCGTCACACCCACAGAGCCCGAACCGAGAGAGCCGAACTGAAATCCCGCGAGGATCCTCCCGGTGGCCGAAAGGAGGGGGAGGAACGTTTCTCTTTCGGAGGCGGGCTCCTTAGAGGAGCCGGACCGGAAGTGACGCGAGCGAGTTCCGGTTGGCCGGAGCCCAGCGGCGGGTGTGAGAGAGTCGGGTGTTGTGAGCCGCTTCCAGGATCCTGCGGTCCGGAGAAGCCGGAGGTCTGAGCGGGTAGGTGAGCGAAATCGGGGCGTCGGGAGCCCGAGCCCGAGGTTTCCCACAGCTCGGCCGCTTCCGCAGCTCCCGCACTTGGGTGATGGAGACGCAGAACACGCTGGTTTCCACTTGCGATGGCTCAGGTCACTGCTGACTGGCTGTGTCAGCCGGCGGTGGCCAGGTTATGTGGGACACCTCTGCGTGCTTGGTTGCCGGGACATTGAACCCAGACACTCGCGACCGTTTGTTCCAGACCTGGAAGCCGGCTTTGGCTTTATCTCAGAGCACCTCACTCCCGGGCTGTCCAGAGCCTTGGTTAGTTAAATGAAGAGGGTCTTCGCTGCTGCTGAGCGAGCTGACTTTCAGGACCTGTCAATGGGGTTTTCTCCTCTCCGGCCACTAGCGCAGTATGCTAAGTCTATCTCCGTGAAACGCAGGCATTCGGGTGTCCCGACAGTGCAGAGGAGAAGGGGCCTCTTTTACCTCTCAGAGTTATTGCTGTGGACCCACTCAGCTCTTCCTCCGACTGTCATAAAAAAAGAGGGCTCTCTGCTTTTTCCAAACCCTTGATGCCCAACATTTTTATTTCCCCCGCAGTGGAACTACTTGCAGCAAGATAGGGACTTAAAAGTCTTTACGACTCCAAACAGTGTATGGCCTTGGGTTAGGCAGCTGTGGGTTGCTTATGACCTCCAGTTGATTTTATGTCAACATCTTTTGCTTTTCTTCTGCTCTGGCAAAGAATCTAAGAATGCATAGATCGGCTGTGTATGTGTCTATCGGCAATGTCATTCCTTACCTTTGATTTCTTTGTTGATGCTTGTGAGACGTTTCGTAGACAGATTGATCATTTAGAGAAGCTTTACCCGTGTTTCTCTTAGCATAATGAAGAATTTAGTATTCCAACTGTTTTAGTTCACTTTTCGAGACAGGGTTTCTCTGTGCAGCCCCAGCTGTTCTGGAACTTGTTCTGTAGACCAGGCTGTCTTGAACTCAGGTCCACCTGCCTCTGCCTCCCAAGTGTGGGGTCCGGCTATATTCCAGCTGTTATTGTCTGAGAAATGTGTTGTCACTGGGTCTGATTTTAGGGGAGAAGCTTATTTACTATGCTGTATTTTTGTATTCAAGGTGATGTTTTTGTTGACCTTTGGGAGAAAGATGCTGGCATACCAGACACATCAGTTGGAATAGATGCAAAGTGATTCTAAAGTGTTAATTTTTTCTGTTTAACTTATTTGCCTATGTTATTATCTAAAACACAGATGCATTTTAAGGGGTTTATCCTTCTTGGATACATTTAACAATACAATTAAATCCCTGAGGCACACATTCCAGAAGAAAATATACAGATAGCCACATATCCGAACTACACTGCCAAATGGTTTGATGCTGTTTCCCAATTTACTTACAGCTAGTTTAAATGTTTGTTTTCCTATTGTTTTTAGTTTTGAGTTCTTGAACTGTTTTACATTTGTCCTTTTTGTTTTGTTTTTGGGTTGTTTTGTTTTGTTTTTGAGACAGGGTTTCTCTGTAGCCCTGGCTGTTCTGGAAGACAGCCTGCTCTGTAGACCAGGTTGGCCTTGAACCCAGCTAAATCCTTTCTTATCTGCTGTTTGGTGTGTTATCCCTGGTTTGCTTGCTTGCTTTTTGTAGTTGTTTTTCTTTTCTTTCTTTTTTCCTTTTTTTTTTTTTTTTTTTTTTGGTTTTTCAAGACAGGGTTTCTCTGTGTAGCCCCAACTGTCCTGGAACTCACTCTGTAGACCAGGCTGGCCTCAAACTCAGAAATCTGCCTGTCTCTGCCTCCCAAGTGCTGGGATTAAAGGTGTGTGCCACCACTGCCTGGCTTCCAACAATTTCTTAATGTTGGCTCAAATCACTACTTTTTAGGATTTTGAAGATCATTACAATTCATTTTATTTTTGAGACAGGGTCTTACTATATAGCTCTGGGTAGCCTCAGAGCCACAAGAGATCCACTTGCCTCTGCCTCTTGAGAACTGAGATTAAAGGCCACTGTACTCGGAAAGATAATTTATTTTTAAATCAGATGACCTGGATTAAAGTCTGGGCTCCAGCACTTACTGAGTGATGATTGGCAAGTTACCCAGCATTCAGAGCTGCTCTAGATTGTGTTGATAAAAGGACTCACTGTATTTTATATGTCTGTCATTGTGTCTAGTGAGATGGTATTTGTGAAATCACTTTTTGTTCAGAGAGCTAGAAATACGTAACTGTAGAATATGTTACTTTGAAGTATTGCAAAACTTGCTGATTTATATCATGCTTTTTATTAACCTGAATATATTATTACCCATATTTATGGTGATAGTTTTTGCCCTACTTTTGAACACAAGAAAGCCAGCCAAGAGTGGCCTGAAATTAGTCATCTTAGTTAATAAGTAAGTGATTAGAAGATGAGCATAGCTATGCATTTAAGAGTTTAAGGCTGACCTTTTTCAGTAATGCATTATTAGCTGAGAATTCCCAATTTCATGTACAGAAGACATGAAAGTTTTTGTTCTGGCAGAACGCCAATGAACATAAATTAAAAATTAGTCAAGTATAATTAACTAATCATTAGGAGTAGCCTACTTTTGCTTACATTTAGTAAGAATCATTATTTACTGAAACCAATATTTTGAATTGTAGTTATGTCTTATGAATCCATGGTAGCACCTTCTAATTTAATAGAGGGGAACCTTAGGACCCAGAAACATTCAGTAATTTGCTGGCCTGAGGACTTGTAAAGTAGGCAGAGCCGAGCCTGACTAGGCTGAGTTCCTAAGTGTTCTTCCCACTCTGCAGTTGTCCTCAGGCGTCCTGATAAGCTTTAGCAATAGCCTGGTTTATATAACACTGCTTGCTTTGTGTGAAAGAGGGATGTGTGTTGTATGTTTGTGCTCCCCTCCCTTCTTTAATCTTGTAAATTGTAGAGACACAAACTGCTTAGTGAGAGTCACAGGAAAAGAAAGCCAGGGAGGGGCCACCTGTGGTCATAGTGTTTGGAAGACTGGGGCAGGAGCGTATTGAGTTCAAAGCCAGTCTGGATGTACTGGATGCTAAGACCCTATCATGAGGAGAAGATTAAAAGTCTTCAGTCAGATGTAGTAAGGAAAGAAAATTACTTACATTTTCCAGAGTATTCTCAGTTCACAATCACATTCTATCAGGTATTGTGAAATGTCATTTAGTAGTAGTGACAGAGTCCCTGTAACATATCTCTTATTGAGTGTTGCTGATATATAGGAGAAACCTGTATTCATTTTTTTCCCTCTTGAGATAAAGAACTTTTTGAACAACTGTAGATCTGATGTTCTATTTTGTTAATTTTTTATCTTCAGGGTCATTTCTGTAACTACCATTCTAGGTAAATATCCATTATAGAAGAAGGAATGATGTGTTTTCAACCTTTACTTCCACTAACCTCACAGAAGCCATTTAGTTTCTCCTCTGCTGGGGATTACAGTGCACGCGCTGCCCGAGGCTCCTAAGTGCTGTTGATGGAAGTGAACTCTAGGTCAGCAAACCTGAGAAACCAGAAGCGGTGGAGCAGTCATAGCTTCACTGTGCAGTTCTGATAGCTAACAATCTGCTTTCACGGAGACGTGCAGGGCTTTTTAGAGTAAAGTTGTTAGGAGATAGGAATTGAACTATTGTGTCAACTATTGTGGGCTCAACTGCTGGCTGTACCCCAACACCTAGAGTAAAACTTTTTTGTTTGTTTGGAAGGTAGTTTTGTTTTGTTTTGTTTTTTGTTTTGTTTTTGGGGGGGTTTTTTTTTGGTTGGTTTTTGGTGGTGTGGTTTATTATTATTATTATTATTATTATTATTATTATTATTATTATATAGACTGCTTTCTCCTTCTGGAGAAAAGCTGGAGAAAGCTGGCCTGGAACTCATGATATAGAGCAGGCTGGCCTGAAACTTACAGAAATCTACCTGCCTCGGGAGTGCTGCTTTGAAAGGGAGGCATTGCCACTCCTTGCTTAATTAAACTTAAAGAGTGTGTTTTCTCTAGAAACTCTTAATTTGTTTAAGAAGGTGACTTTGAATAGAGTTTGCTGAACTGAAGTTATGTAATATATAAATCCTTAAATAAAGCTCATTTTAAAATATGCTCTTTGAGGAGCTGGAGAAATTGCTAAGCACTGGCTGTGGACCAGAGTTTAATTTCCAGCACCCACACAGCAGCTCACAGTTGTCTGTAACTCCAGTCCCAGGGGATCTGCCACTCTCATACAGACATACAAGCAGGCAAACATCAATGCACTAAATTAAGAGTAAGTCATTTAAAAATACGCTCCTTGTATATTTGAACAGGAGATACTTTTCTGTGCCATCGAAAAGGTGATGTTTGAAGTTTAGGCATATTTAAATTAGGCAGTGACAATCCCTTGAGTAATTTGATTCCAGTCTATCTCCCTATGATTACTGCAGATGTTAGTGTCTCCTGACTCTTGTGTAGATTGTTGTGGCATTCTCTCTCCTCTGTGGATTCTTTCAGGGTAGCTGTAATCTTCATAGCTTATCTGGAAGAACCAAACTAATTACAAAAGGAATGGGAGTTGAAGGTCAGGTATGGTGGCGCTCACCTTTAATCCCAGAACTCAGGAGGCAGGGACAGGTTTATCTCTGAGTTCCAGGACATCCAGGGTTACACAGAGAAACCCTGTCTAGGCAGGAGGGGAGGAAGGAGACTGGGACTTGAAACTTTGGTTCAAATTCCAGGCCAATTACTATGACTCCTGAGTCGGCTCCTTAACTTCTTGTTATCTAGGCTGTGAAGTCAGTACCCTTTCTTTGTGTTAAGGGTCAGGGAGTAGATTCAAGGCAAGCATTTAGAGCAGTGCCTAGCATCTGCCTGGCTGGGAGTGTGGCTGCCATTATTTTATGGACCACTGAGCTGTTGCTGAGAACTCTTTCCCAGCCTTTTGGAAGGCATGTCATTAAGTTTATTGCTTACTTCGTTGCCATTTAATCATTACTAATGCAGATTCAATAAGTAAGTATCTCCATGTTCATTTTTTGTGACTGTTTTACAGCATGTGTGATTCTTTCTTTACTATTTATTTATTTATTGGTTTTGTTTTTGTTTTTGAGACAGGGTTTCTCTGTGTAGCCCTGGCTGTCCTGGAACTCACTCTGTAGACTAGGCTTTCCTTGAACTCAGAAATTCACCTGCCTCTGCCTCCCATGTACTGGGATTAAAGATGTGAACCACCACGCCTGGCTTTTTTTGTGTGTGTGTGTGGTTATATGTGTGATTCTTATTGAAAAAAAAAAAAACTATTATTTTGCAGCAATTCCCTTGTCATTTTGTATTATTGTTGATAGTCTTTTTGTTTGTTTGGCTGGTTGGTTTTGTTTTTTGAGACAGGGTTTTTCTATGTTGCCCTGGCTGTCTTGGAACTTGCTCTGTAGTCCAGGCTGGCCTTGCACTCATGGAGAGAGAAATGACGTCCACTGCAGCCGTGCAAGGATAGAGTTCACCTAAGCTAGATGGCCTAAGCTAGAAGGGTGACCAAGGTGGAGAGAAGATGGCTCAGCAGCAACAGTGAAGTTGCTTTTTACCGTGTCTCACAGCCTGAGTTCAGTCCCTATAGTGAACATGGACAGAGAGAATTGACTGGCACATTGCCCTCTGACCTTCACATGCGCTCCCTGTAAGGCCAACCCGCTGCCCCCACCCCACCAACCATAAATAAATGTTTAAAAAAGATCTAGAACACTGTGTAGATATACTTGAAAAGCAGCTTGATTTTGAATAAGAGAAATGATTTTTTTTTAAGTCAAGAATGACTAACTTCTGGGTTTAGTAACTGGTGGGTGGTTATTCCAGGTAATAGGAGAAGGAAAGTTTGGATAAGGCCATGTTTGTTTATTATAGGTTAGGTAGAAGCCGGATGTATTTGTGCACAGTGTTAATCCCAGAGGCAGAGAGGCAGGTGGGTCTATAATTTCAAAACCGGCCTGATCTATAAAGTGAATTCCAGGATAGCCAGAGTTAAACAGAGAATCCCTGTCTCCAAAAGTGAGTGTGTATGTGTATGTGTGTGGATAGATAGATAGATAGGTAGGTAGATAGATAGGTAGATAGGCAGGAGAGATAGCCTGCTACCAAGCTTAAGGCTCCCAGGGACCCACATAATGGAGAGAGTATCAACTCCTGCCAAGTTGTCCTGACTTTCACATGCCCACTGTGACCTGGGTAGTTCCCTCCCCTACAACACAAGCAAATAAATGTAATAAACTTTAGAACAAGGACGGAGGTAGGCATGAGTAAGAAAGGGTTTGAAATTTGAGATGAAGGGTCATCCTAGTCATAAAATTATATACATAACTCTGGAGGTCAGAACAGAACTATAAATCAAGAAACTTAAATCGCAGGACCAGATAGGTTACTGGGGGAGATAGGGAAAGGAGAGGTGCAACATCAGTTAAAGAAAAGGCTATGACAGTGGCATTTGCTGCCAAGCCTGGCAACTCACCACACATTAGGTAGGGAGAGAAGTAACTCCTGCAGGTTTTCCTCTGATCTCCCTCACACACTGTGCCACCCACTTCCAACTCAGTCCTGGGGGAGTGTTGAGGGAGTCCTTGAGATAATTCAACAGGTGTTTGCTTCCAAACCTGCCACCTGGGTTCGATTCTCAAAACCCATATGTTGGAAGTAGAGAACAGACTCCTACACATTGTTTTCTGATCTGTACACGTGGGCTGTGGCATACACTAAACAAATGAAGAGAAAAAGGGAAAGTGTTAGGAGAATGAATGGTCAGCTGTGCAAAACTAATGTGGGGGGGCAGGAGAGACGGCTCAGCAGGGAGCATCGTCTGCTCTCTAGGGCACCTGGATTTGGTTCCCAGCATCCACATACTGGTTCACAACTGTTTCTAACACCAGTTCTAAAGGAACTGACCTTTGCTGGCACCAGGAACATGCATGGTATACATACATACATACATACATACATACATACAGGCATTCATACATATAAAAGTTAGTGAATCTAAAAAGAATAAAGTTAGTGTTTAAAAAGCTGATACAGTGGCTATGTCTAGCAAGGATAGTACTAGGAAAGTAAGGGACAGATGGAAGCAAGACATTGTGGTACTGTCATTCTATGCATCCAAAAGTATTCGTTTTAGGATCCCTCTCAGATTCAAAACATGTGTGCATAGAACCCCAGCACTCAGGAGGGAGGATGAGCAGGCTAATGGTCAACAATTTGAGGCCAGTCTGATCTGTATAGCAAGCCTGTCTTTAATTCCCCAAGACTTAAGAAATTGAGTTAAAAACATTTAAGGGATTTCCCATGCATTCCCCATCAAATGATGTATTTTCAGAAAACACATTCTTTATCTGGCATAACCATGTGACCGTTTCTGTTGTCTACTCCATCTGGTTGCCTGGTAATTTCTTTGATAGTGTGCATTGAGTTGGGGTTCACCTCTTGCTTCCATTGCTTATCCAGGTTCTAAAGCTCAGTTTTGCAGGTGTTTAATCTTTAGAGCTTTAGGGAATCTGTAGCTATTCTAGAAGTGGACTATAACTAGATATACATAGCATTCTGCTCAAGGTTAGATACTTCTGAAAGCAGGAAGGTAACTGAAAGGTTGAATTCCTAAACTGACATCCTTGTATGGCTCCAGTGAAAAACTGAGGTTCATTTAGAACCTGGCTTCAAAGGATGTTAATTTAATTATGGAACAATGTTCCCAAGAAAATGAGAGTCAGTGGGCCTAGTACTTTTACTTTTCTTTTCTCTTGTTATCTTATTGTGTCATCACAATATTGTGTCTGATTCCATACACACATTTGTATGTGGATCTGTGCATGCATGCCAGAGCATGTCTGTGGCAGTCAGGGGACAACTTGCAGGAGTCAGTTCTCTCCTTTTACTATGTGGGACCTGGGATTAAATTCAGCTCATCTGCCTTGGTGGCAAGCGCCTGTACCCACTGAGCCATCTTGCTTTAGTTTTAGGGAAGAGAAGCATCTTGCCTACATGAAGCATACTCCATACTATGTTTAAGACCGTGTTGAGCCGGGCGTGGTGGCACACGCCTTTAATCCCAGCACTTGGGAGGCAGAGGCAGGCCGATTTCAGAGTTCGAGGCCAGCCTGGTCTACAGAGTGAGTTCCAGGTCAGCCAGGGCTATACAGAGAAACCCTGTCTTGAAAAACCAAAAAAAAAAAAAAAAAAAAAAAAAAAAAAAAAAAAGACCGTGTTGCATCTGGTACTGCTTTTAGGTTGATGCTAACTTGGCGGGACCCCCCCTCCTCCTTGGGGGACCCAAAAACTAAATAATTTTGTTTTGTATTGTTTTTGTATTATAAATGGGGCTAATGTTTTAAATGAATAGAGTATTATAGTCTTAGCACTGAACATACAGCCTACAAAGGCCCTTTGTGAGCTGACAGCACTGCTTTCTAAGTATTTCTGCCAGAAACTGACAAAAACAGCACGTGTTTCAACACCAAACCTTTATTTTAAAAAGCCTTAAAGGTATTTCTTGTATCTGAAATGTTGTTTGATATTCTGGGTTATGTTTCTGTTCTACTCCTGTCTTCTGACCTAATCCACAAATTGAATTATTGTAAGGAATATAAAGTTTAATTTAGGAGCCTTGCTCTGTGAGCAAAACTAACGTGCTGTATGACCTCACTGCAAAGTAGGCTACACTGAAGGTCAAGAATTTATGCTGGGTTCCTGCTTGAGGACATTCTGATTTTTAAACAGAGCAGGAATCCTTTGGATTTACTTGCATATTCAGGAACTTGACAGTATTTCATGATACATAATCCAAAATTGATCCTACTACATTGAATTGTGAAAAGTGGCTTGTTATTTCATCTTATCCTACCTTTGTAAGGTTCTTACATTAAAAAAAAAAGAGGTTGTTTTTCTTTTTTTATATATATATTTTTTAATTTATTTATTATTATATCTAAGTACACTGTACTTGTCTTCAGATGCACCAGAAGAGGGCGTCAGATCTCATTACAATGGTTGTGAGCCACCATGTGGTTGCTGGGATTTGAACTAAGGACCTTTGGAAGAGCAGTCGGTGCTTTTAACCACTGAGCCATCTCTCCAGCCTGAGTTTGTTTTTCTAGACAAAGAATTCCTCTGTGTGACCCTGGCTATCCTCAAACTCACTTTGTAGATCAGACTGGCTTTGAACTCCGATCTATCTGCCTTTGCCTCCCAAGTGCTGTGATTAAAGATATGCACCACTACAGCTCAATTTATGTTACTTTGGGCAGTGGTGGCTTAGGACTTTAATCCCAGCACTTGGGAGGCAGATGCAGGCAGATTTCTGAGTTCGAGGCTAGCCTGGTCTATAGAATGAGTTCCAGGAAAGCCAGGACTGCACAGAGAAACCCTGTCTTGAAAAACAAAAAGCAAAGAAGACTGTGAACGCTCAATTTACGTTATTTTTATGTTTATGGCTATTTGTCTACATGCATGTTTATGTATCATGTGTGCTTTGTGCCCATGGAAGCTAGAAGAAGTCATCGGATCCCCTAGAACTGAAGTTATAAGCAGTTGTGAGCTGCTATATGGGTGCTGGGAACTGAACTTTGGATCTTTTGGAAGAGCACCAGTGCTCTTAACTACTGGGCCATCTCTCCAGCCTCCCCCTCCACCCCGTAGGCTTTTATCCTCAAATAAATTTGTGGTGGGGAGGTAACTTCAAGTCTGTGGACCAGACTGGCCTGGAACTCAGAAAGATCTGCTTGCCTCTGCTTCCCAAGTGCTGGGATTAAAGGGATGCCCCACCACTGCCCCACTTCAAATGGCTTTGAATAAATTGTTCTTTTAGTACATTTCAAAATGTTTAGATTGTGGGGGGATTGAAGAACAAGCAAAGAGTTCTGATTCTATGGGTGCTTCTGTTACTTCTGTTCTTCTGTTACTTGTAAAAACAAGTTATGTAGGCTTGTGTATAGTGTAGAAAAGTGTAGAAAGCAAATTCCTGTAAGGGAATAAGGAGGGTGGTACGCATGTGATTTACTTTCAAGGGATGGATGGGAAGGGGCTAGAGCATTGACTCCACAGCTAAGAGCACTTGTCCTTCCAGAGGGTTAGGTTTGGGTCCCAGAACTACGTGGTAGCACACAACTACCTGCAATTGTGGCTCCAGGAGATCCAACACCCTCTGCAGTCTCCTTAGATACATGCTGGCAAATCACCTATTCACGGGAAATGTTGTTGTTGTTATTGGTTATTATTGTTATTGGGGAAAGCGGGGCTTGGAGAAATACTGCTCCTGTCAAGTCATTATGCAGGGCACTTAAATGTAATTTGATTGTTGTTGGGTTTTTTGTTTTGTTTTTTGCTTTTTGGTGACATGTTCTGGCTCTGGCTAGCCTGAAACTTGTGAGGTTTCCCCAGGCTTTGCCTCCTGAGTGCTGGGATTACACGTTTGTGTCATCATGTGTTTTGCCTTGTTTTGTTTTGTCAAGATAGGATCTCACACTAGCACATTCTGGCATAGAACTGATTATGTATTTCATGGCCTTAGCTTTTCAAAAGCTGGGAATACAGGAATAAATCAGTATGCCTAGATCTATATACTTCCTCTTGAAATAGCAAAACTAGCTTACAGACAATCCCCCAAGGCAAAAGAAAAACATTTAAAGATGAAATGGAATTAAGATGGGCATGTTATACAAATAGTTTCAAATGCAAAAGCTTAAATTACCCAAAGAAACACTTGAAAGAGAAAAAACTATGGGCTAGAATGAATCAGCAGTTAAGAACACTGACTGCTCTTGCAGAGGACCCCAGTTCAATTCCCAGCACCAACATAGTGGCTCATAACTATCTGTAACTCCAGTTCCAGGGCATGTAACTCTTCTGGTCTCCATAGGCACTCCATACATCTGATGCACAGACATACATGCAGGCAAAACAAACATGTGTATACGTTTTTTTATTAAAGAAAAATTTAGGAGAGACTTAAGTGAAAATGATGTTTTTTTTTTTTTTTTCTTTTCTGGCTATAAAAAGTTTACATGCACTCGGGAGGCAGAGGCAGGCGGATTTTTGAGTTCCAGGACAGCCTGGTCTACAAAGTGAGTTCCAGGACAGCCAGGGCTATACAGAGAAACCCTGTCTCAAAAAAACAAAACAAAACAAAACAAAACAAAAAAATTTACACTATTTTAAGATGAGAAGGGAAGTAAAAATGAGGTAGAATATAACTAAGTTCTGTCTTGGGAAGTAGGCATAGAATACATGATTGAAATAATTCTCCTCCTAATGTGGTGTCAAATTAATCAGAACATATTGGAAACTTTCAGGAACAAATTTCCCTGTGTCTCTAACAAGTGAGACGACGAGTGATATTAATAGGATGTGTAGATTCTAGAGTGGTATCCACCCACCTAAGCTTGAAAACACAAGCAGCAAAGACAAAAGGTAGTTAGGTATGTAGGTAGATGCTTGTGTCCTCTCAGGGCATCTAGAACAGGGACTGAGCCATGGCTTTGCAGTTCACTAACTTAGTTGCAGCAGAGGCAGATATCTATGTGAGTTCAAAGCCAGCCTCATCTACAGAGGGAGTTCCAGGACAGTTAGGGCTACACAGAGAAAATATATATCAGAAAACAAAACAAACAAAACAGGGCTGGAGAGATGACTCCGAAGTTAAGAGTACTGGTTGCTTTTCCAGAGGTCCTGAGTTCAGGTCCTAGCAACCACACGGTGGCTCACACCACCTGTAATAGGATCTGATGCCCTGTACTGGTGTGTCTGAAGACAGAGCACTCATATACATAATAAATCTTAAAAAGGAAGGAGAAGAAGAAGATGGGAAGGAAGGAAGGGGAGAAAAAAAGAAAGAAGAAAGAAAAGAAAAAAATGAGTTAATAAACGTAGCTGAATGGCCTGTAGGGGTTAGAATTATTCCAACCAATCTTATAAACCAAAATACTAATTTTCTAATAAAAAGAGAAATACATAGATTGAGATTGTTTCTTTCAAAATCCTCCAAGTAATAATCTATATTTAGTTTGAAGGAAAGTGTCTTGCCAACAGGTCAGCACACTTTGTACTGCTTCTGCAGGCCATGTTGTAGCTGACCATGTAGTATCTGGGTATTTGCAGACCATGTTGTGTCTGGTTACTGATCTTAGGTTTGTTGTAACTTGTTCTGTGACATTACCTGAGTCACTTGACTTCTGCCTGCCTGTGTGTGCATTATAGGAGTCAGTTAGACTTGAATACTTGAGTCCTTCTGTGATCTGATCATTCTTACAGAATATTCATAAGGCACTGTCATGCAGAACATCCCACTTTTGAGAGGAAGAGAATTGTCACTATGTTGAGGGTATTTAAGGCCGAGTGACTAGATGACATCATTAGGGAGAGAGTGTGAAGAGAATGCAAAAAGGAACTTGGAAGGAGGCATTGAATAACTCCAAGAGTAGAAGCAGAAAGAGCTGTCAGCAGAGTATGCAGAGAAGTGGGGAGGAGAGCAGACCCTACAGAGAGTGATTGCCTGCCCCCGCTAGGTAAGAGGCTCCATAAGATACTGTTATTCTGGATGAAAGACATTTCTTGATTTCCTGGAGTCAGAAGTGAAGTCAGAAGGCTCACTGCAGTAGAGATTTGCTGCTGAGGAAATGGAGACTGTGCAGGACAGAAATGGGAAGTACTAGATGATATTTATTTGCAAGAGATAAAGAAGCCAAGATTGATCACAGAGAGAACTGAGGGAGCTAAGTCCCTAAAAAAGGTGAAAGGGGTTAGTATGGAATTTGTGTTCCCCACAGGCCTTTGATGGGGTAAGTCTGTGCTCAGGTGGGTGGGAGTATGTTTAGTAGGTTTAGTAGCACAAGGACTGAGGGTTCTCCTCTGTTTTTGTGTACAAAATGAAGGGCTGAGGCTGTAGGTCAGTGGAAGTGTTTGTCTCACATGCGTGGTGTCCCATGATCATTCCCAGGAGTGCCACACATCCACAAAAAGAAATTAACGTTAGCTGGTTAGCTGGGCAGTGGTGGTGCACACCTTTAATACCAACACTTGGGAGGCAGAGGCAGGTGGATTTCTGGTTCAAGGCCAGCCTGGTCTGCAGAGTGAGTTCCAGGACAGCCAGGGCTACACAGAGAAACCCTGTTTCAAAAAACCAAAAAAGAAAAGAAAAGAAAAGAAAAGAAAAGAAAAGAAAAGAAAAGAAAAGAAAAGAAAAGAAAAGAAAAGAAAAAGAAACTACGTTTATAGCTAAGAAAATGATGACTATCAGTTAAAAGGCTGAGGTTTGGCATCTCGGATAATAACTAGAACCAATGAACACTTAATAGATATTTATGAAAAACTGGCTGTTCCTGTTGTATTTTTATTTTTCCACCTATGTCTAGTTTTTCTGGCTCACCTTAAGATTACAGAGTGGTCTTGGAGACGTGGCAGCTTTGCAGAGTTCTGCAATGTGTGTGGCAAAAAAATTATGTTCTAAATTAGGAATTAATTTCTATTGACAAGATCTGAGTATGTAGCGGGGACTGTCTTCAGTCTCCTGCTTTAGTCACACAAGTGTGGGGTTATGGGTGTGTATCACCACACCACCATCTTAGAAATGGTCAGAATGCAAAAGGAAGGTTTGTTTTGTTTGCCTGTGACACTGGCTGTCACACACGAGGCTTTGACTGTGTTAAGGCCAGTGCTTTACCACAGAGCCATGTCCTCAACTCCCAGGAGGTTCTGATGTGTTTATAATTTAACTGTACAGAACCCCTTTTTCATAGTTTATTCACCTTTATTCTTCTTTGGGAAATAATACAGGTTTTTAAAAACTTGTTAAAACTGAATTTGTTCTTATGTGAAGAACTAGACTGACTAAACAAAACTAAGTTCTCTGGATTATTTCTAACAAATAAAATCCATATTATTTTATGTTTTATTATAGAGAACATTTTTGAGAAATAAATGTCAGAAAGTTTTTTTTAGTATATTGTATAAGAAGAGATTATTTATTGAAATAATTCCTGTTACAATATTTCAAAAACAAAACCTTTAATTCCATAATACCATTATTATTAGATTCTACCTTAAATGGACCTAAGTTGTTTTGAATAAAACGCTTTTGTCTATTCAAGATAATACTATGTGAAAGAATAAATAGGGGGAATAAGTTTGATTAGCAGAATGGTTTTGTAGGAGTGGGTAGTGATGGGACTTTGCTTCCTAATGCAAGCATGCGTGTGTGAGAGCACGAGTGCGTGCGTGCTGGAGGGTGTTCAAGGCTTCATGGTCTCAACATCGACTGGAACTCGGTATGTAGTCCAGGCTGGCCCCACATATGCGGCGGTCTTTCTGCTCTGCCTCCCGAGTGTTGGTGTTTAAGTGTGCATCGCCATTCCCAGTTTATGCTCTGTTCTTTTCACCCTAAATCGATCAAACTTGTCGTGAGATCTTTCTATCTATCTATCTATCTATCTATCTACCTATCGATCGATCGATCTATCTATCTATCTATCTATCTATTGATGGTTGGCTATGGGGTTGGCTAAATCCACACCTCCATACTTTCAAGCATCTTCAAAACTTATGTATAGCTTCAAGTTAAGTAACTAGAAGGGCTGCGTAGTGGTAGTGCACTCCTTTACACTCAGCACTTGGGCAGAGGCAAGAGCATCTCTGTGAGTTCAAGGCTAGCCTCGTCTATAAAGTAAGTTCCAGGACAGCCAAGGCTACATAGAGAAACCCTGTCTTTGAAGATAGATAGATAGATAGATAGATAGATAGATAGATAGATAGATAGATAATCCTTCATTCCTGTAGACAGTGCTGTTTCAGACACCCTCAGTATACTTTGTTAATATTAGACCTCCACTTTAAGCTATTTTGATGCTCTGATTTTATTTTTTCACTTTTTTTAAAGATTTATTTATTTATTTTACTAAGTACACTGTAGCTGTCTTCAAACACACCAGAAGAGGGCACTGGGGAAGAAGCCACCGTGTGGTTGCTGGGAAGTGAACTTATGACCTCTGGAAGAGCAGTCAGTGCTCTTAACTGCTGAGCCATCTCTCCAACCCCTGATTTTATGTTTTCACAAAATAACTTTGTCATTCTTTTATAGTAATGACATGTGCTATATTGTTTTTTGACAATATAGTCACAGAAATTTGACATAAATTTATAAACCCAAACTCAGAGTGTATTATGCTTTGAGCCGCCATAATACTCCAGCTCATCTTCATTATGTTAGGTAATATACATTGGATTCAAATGAAAGATATGGCAGATAAAGTACCTGCCATGCAGCCATAAGGCTAGGAGTTCAGATCTCCAGCACCGGTATAAGAGCTAGGCATGTCTGTAACCCAGTGCTAGGGAGTGCTGAGACAACTGATCTCTGGAACTTGGTCAGCCAGGCTAGCTGCAGCAATGAACTCTGGGTCCTGACTCAAGAAAATAAAGTATAGAGCAATGGGGGAAGACAAGCTGATGCCTACCTCTGGCCCGTGCACACACCCATCCCATCCCAACAAAGATGAGGTTATATGTATTTGTGTGTTGTATAGATTACCTTTAATTAGATATTAAATCTATACTTTATCAATATTTGAAGGTAAAAGTTCTTGATACCTTTATTCTGTGAATAGTGCTTCCCAAATTTTAATCTGGAAAAAAAAAAAAAAACACTGTAATAACTTTTTTTAAAATTCCATTTGCATTGGTGTTTATCTGCATATAAGTATATGAAGGTACCAGTTCCCCTGGAACTGGTTAAGGAGAGTTTTGAGCTACCATGTGGGTGCTAGGAATTGAACCCAGGTCCTCTCTCTGGAAGAGCAGCCAATGCTCTTAACCACTAAGCCATCTCTCCAGCCCTTGAATAACTATTGAGAAAAGGTTTATAACCACAAGCTTGCTTGCTTATTTGTTTGTTTATCCTTATTACAAGTTTTGTGTGGGATTATATAAATTGTTTATAAAACTCTTTGCTATAAAAGAGAATTTTAACATAATAGTGTTAACATATCATACAATTAGCATTTGGGATATATGCCATGTTGCTCCTGTATTCAGTTTTAGTCTGTGCAAAGAAGAATCTAATGTGTTGCTGGGCTTTATTTTCTGTATTAGCGCCTCCAGAGTTACTGATCTATGAAATGGCAGAGAATGGAAAAAATTGTGACCAGAGACGTGTAGCAATGAATAAGGATCAGCACAATGGAAGTTTCACAGGTAAGGACCATGTGGCTGCACCAACAGCAAACTGTCCCAGGGCGTTTGATGAGTGTCATTCTTCTGGGACTTCACATGAATTTCCTCACTTAATCCTTACACTAACCAAGTAGTTTGCCTCTGCATTTTGGGATGGTGTGTCCCTTTAATGCTTGTACAGGCAGGCAGATGTCTGTGAGTTCGACACCAGTCTGTTCTACATAGTGAATTCTATTGCAGAAGAAATACCTAACCTACACATATCATTTTCCAGATTTGTAGTTTGAATCCAAGTACAACTGCTGGATTCTAGTTGGTTCTTTTTTTTTTTTTTTTTTTGTGAGGGGGGGGGTTTTTTTTTTTTGAATTCTTGTTATGAAAAGTGATAGGAGATTTGTGTTCGCAAACCGACCCAGAAATAGTGTTTTCTTAATATTTTGCAGTCAGTGCTTTTAATCACAGATTTTTTTGTTTTTGTTTTTTTTTTTTTTTTTTTTTTTTTTGTGAGGGGAGGGAGGTACATTTCAAGATGGGGTTTCTTTGCAACAGCCTAGAACTCACTTTGTAGGCCAAGCTTGCCTCTGAACTCACAGAGATCTATGTGCCTCCAAGTGCTAAGATTAAAGGCATGTTCCACTATGACAGGCCATCAACTGATAAATTCTTAGTGCCATTTGTGTAGGATACATGCTATGAATTAGTAAAGAACATGATTTATTTGTGTGTGTGTTTGTGTGTGTGTGTTTTGTTTTTGCAGGGTTTGTTGTTGCTGCCTCGGTAATATTGATGGGAATATAACAGATCTAGGGCCAGTGCACAGAGGACACGCACAGCGTGTGTAAAATCCTGGATTCAGTCCTCATCATCAAAAAGAAGCAGCAACCATGACAGTTAGTTTTATTTCTGACTGTTTGGACTAGTTTCCATTTCTCAGGATTATTGGGCTTGCTGTGAATGGTTACCTGGGACATGTATGAAACTTTGTTTCTAAGCAGTCATACATTATACCATCCTTCTGTGATAACTAAGAATACTCTGCAGAGCTGCAACTGATGGAGTGGAAAGAGATAGGCAAAGATGTACAGACAGGTGAGAAGCCACTGAGACTTCGGTACAGGAACCTACTACAATCCTTGTTCTTTTGTTAAGATTTCAGAGACCAGAGTTCTGTTCTATAAATTGCCTCCTCTACAGAAGGTCGATCTGAGTTTGGTACTTTGAACTCCTTAGATTTGCATGGTCACAATGTTAAATCTCACTTATACTTTTGAGGTATTTTTATGCTATTAGAGATACAAGACAGCAGGGTGGGTCGTTTTTATTCTTTGAAAACGGTAGCACAGATGTTAGGGATTCTCCTTTAACTTCCATGCTGTTGTTTTTCAGACCCCTCTTCAGTTCATGAGAAGAAGAGAAGGGATCGGGAAGAAAGACAGAATATTGTCCTGTGGAGACAGCCACTCATTACCTTGCAGTATTTCTCTCTGGAAACTCTTGTAGTTTTGAAGGAATGGACCTCAAAGTAAAGAGCTTTCTTACTACTTTTTATATAAATCGTATTTACTAATTTTAGAAGTCCTTAGCTGTCTCCTACTCCCTGCCATCTGTTTCACCAAAACGGATTAATTAAATTTAGAACATTATCATAGGAACATTTGTTTTCCTTCCTATAGTTTAAAAAGAATTAGACTAGGGATGGGGATGTAGCTCAGTTAGAGTGCATGCCTCTCAAGCACAAAGCCATCACCACATAAGAATCAGTTTTCCAAGATCTCCCTCTGCTGTGTACTTAAAGATCAGCCTGGGCAACATAAAGACTCTGCCACCCACCTCACCCCACCCCAAATGGAGAGCAATAGATTGGGATATTCAGTTTGAGGAAAGATGAGTGAGGAGATGTTATTTACTTGATAGGTTATTGCAGGTGACTGCCTGCTCTTGTTGTCTTCTAGGGGAAACATGGAAAAGGTAATGGTTGTTCCCACTGGATTTTATCTTAAAAAGAAACCAGGCCTGCTTTATTGACAGCCAGGGAAAAAGAGCTCTGCCATAAAATATGTCCTGTCTTTTAAACCCCTTGCATCTAGCTGTTTTAAATATGGCAGAGAGCAATTTCACATCTTATTATTTTCTTGTCCTTTTAAAGAATCTATATTGTTATCTTACAATTTTGTTGTATTTAACATTTATAAAACATTTTGTGACAAATTTCAGCTTATTTCATTCCTCTAGAAGCCCTACAAAGGAAAACAAGCAAATATATAAGTATTATGATTTTTTTTTAAGATTTTTTTATTTATTTATTATATGTAAGTACACTGTAGCTGTCAGAAGAGGGCATCAGATCTCATTACGGATGGTTGTGAGCCATCATATGGTTGCTGGGATTTGAACACACAACTTTCAGAACAACAGTCGGCGCTCTTAACCTCTGAGCCATCTCTCCAGCCCGACCGAGTATTATGATTCTTAAAGGCAAAAGTGCAAATCAGATTGGTTAAATGTCTTGCTAAAAGAGCACTCCCCACTGGGCAACCCAGTTCGTGGCTAGAAAGCCGGCACTTTTCCTGTTGTGCCTCTCCAAATTCAAAGATCAGGTGCAAGCCAGATGAGGCTTTGGGTGGAGAAAGGCTGAGTAAGAGTGTGGCTGTATGATAATCCAGGTTCTGGCCCTGCGTACCTTCACTGACTCTGTCTATTCCAAAGGCTGTTTCTACAGATTGTAAGATTAATGTGACGGGTTGTTTTTTTTTCCATTTCTTTTTAAGATTGTGGCATCGTCAAAGCATTGTGGTGTCCTTTTTACTGCTGCTTGCTGCGCTTGTAGCTACGTATTATGTGGAAGGAGCGCACCAACAGGTACGGTGCTGCGGTTCCCATTCTGTACTCACACATTTCAGAATCAGACTAATTCAGAGTTCATAGAATTTATACCCTCAACATTTTAAGCATACTGATAACTGGTATCTTAATGTCTTATTCCATGTGCTAAAAATACCCAAGCACTGTCTCATAGCTGTTCAATGTTATTTTGGTATTTAGGATACTGTTTTACCTTCAAAGATTTAAGCTAGCTTTTTTTGTATTTAGTCAAAACAGCATGGATCCTTTCATCTTTACCACAATGTCTTCATAATGTCTACTGTATGCCTTTCTGATCTGTCCAAACAGATTTCATCCTAGATTGAGAGGTTTTATGTCTGTGAAAGGTATATTCATTTCCCTGCAGTCAATAGTCATAGTACTGATGGGAAAATAAGGAAGTAACATTTGTCAGCACATTTTCTTTTCTTTTTTTTTTTAAAATTAATTAATTAATTTATTTATTTATTTTTGGGTTTTCGAGACAGGGTTTCTCTGTAGCCCTGGCTGTCCTGGAACTTACTTTGTAGACCAGGCTGGCCTCGAACTCAGAAACCCGCCTGCCTCTGCCTTCAGAGTGCTGGGATTAAAGGCGTGCGCCACCACGCCTGGCTAGCACATTTTCATTAAAATAGTGAAGTATTAATCTATTCTAATAGGAAATGTTTTTTAGAAGCTATCATTTTAAAGTAATTATTCTAATGTCACAGAGGGTTTTTGTTGTTTTTAAGTAATTTTCAATGCATTTTGTATAGGAATCTTTATATCTTGGCATGATGGTTTGTATATGCTTGGCCCAGGGAGTGGCACTATTAGGAGGTATGGCCTTGTTGGAGTAGGTGTTTCACTGTGGTCGTGGGCTTAAGACCCTCACCCTAGATGCCTGGAAGTCAGTATTCTGCTAGCAGCCTTCAGATAAAGATGTAGAACTCTCTGTTCCTCCTGTACTATGCCTGCCTGGATACTGCCATGTTCCCGCCTTGATGATACTGGATTGAACCTCTGAACCTGTAAACCAGCCCCAATTAAATGTTGTCCTTATAAGACTTGCCTTGGTCATGGTGTCTGTTCACAGCAGTGAAACCCTAAGATACTTGGTAAGACACTTTACAGCCAAGCTGTCCATGGTGTCTCATGCCAGTAAGCACAACAGAAGCAGGGGGAATCACTGTGAGTTTAAAGACAGTCTGTTTAACAGAGTCCTAGGCTAGCTACAGGTACACAGTGAAATTCTGCCTCTTACCAAATAAGTAAATAACCATGGTGCATACCCTTTTAATACCAGCACTCCAGAGGCAGGTGGATCCCTGTGAGTTGAAAGCCAGCCTGATCTACAGAGTTAGTTCCAGGACATCCAAAGCTATGCAGAGAAACCCTGTCTTATAAAACAAAGAAGGAAGGAAGGAAGGAAGAAAGGCAGGCAGGCAAGCACAGCAAGCATACAGCAAGCATCCAGCAACTCTATAACCTCTCTACTCCCTTATTATATTGACTAACACTGAGGAATTTGTCTAGAAATAAGTCAGTTCTTTCTTTTCTTTTTTTCTTTTTTTTTGTTTGTTTGTTTGTTTTTGGATTTTTTTTTTTTTTTTTTTTTTTTTTTTTCTACAGACAACTCTCCTCCTTGAAGTC
>NC_034603.1:54312736-54317717 GCF_900095145.1 Mus pahari | reverse complement strand
GATTAAAGGTATGTGCCACTACTGCCCAGCAGGTCAGCTCTTTCTTGATAGTCAGGTCTTACACTGAACTTCATTTTTGCTCTTGTTTGAAAAACAACCTTGTGTTAAGCATACAGAAATTGTTTTATTCTTATTTTTTACTTGAAAAATCAAGAATGTGTTCTATTTACCAAAAAAAAAAAAAAATGTATGATTGCTCCCCAATCTTGGTATTTTGAGACAGTTCTCCATATGGCCCTTACTGTCTTGAAACTCACAGAGATCCCCCTGCCTCCCTCCCGAGTTTAAAGGGTTACACCATCATACCTGGTTCATTGCCCCCTTTCTTGACCACTGTTTGTCCTGTATTCCTAACGTTTTCTCTTTACAAATATTGCATAACTGTCCCTTTCTTAACACTGTTTTATATCTAATTTTTCCATCACTTTCAAGTGTTATTAGCATTGCCATACTAGATTGGGCATGGTAGCACACAAGCATAATCACACCACTCAGGAATCAGAAGTAGGAGGATCAACTAAAGTTCCAGGCTCTCCTGGTCTACATAGAAAGTACCAGGCTAGATCCTGTCTCAGGAAACCAAAGAGAACACAATAATAGTGATTACCAAACTGTGACTTGTTTCTTCTTTCCATGCCAACTTATTCTGCGTAGAGGGGTTGGTTTTATGTTTTGCTTTGCTTTTGTTTTTTGTCCTCTCTGCTGTAGTACACTGGCAGCTCGAGACCTCTTCAAGGAGTGTGTTGTCTTCTACCTCTCAGCTGAAGGGTCACAGAGGTGGTTAGCACGCGCGTGGTCCTGGGCAGGTGTTTGAGTTTATACCTTGTCCCTTTTGTTTTTCAGTATGTGCAGCGGATAGAGAAGCAGTTTCTCTTGTATGCCTACTGGATAGGCCTGGGGATTTTGTCCTCTGTTGGTCTTGGAACAGGATTGCACACCTTTCTGCTTTACCTGGTAAGCATGACTTGCTTTCAGGGAACAAACATGAAGCTGATTCTTCTGTCTGTATTGGTGTATTTACTTTGGAATCTACATTTCTAAAATCTGTGTTTTCAAGTGTTCTAATCCTTAATCCAGTGCCTAAAGTAGACTTTTTTCAATTTTGAAGTAATGATTATTTTGCTTTATACAGTTGTTATAATAGATGAAGTTCATTTCAGCTTATAAAATTCTGTATAAAGCTTAGAAAAAGTTATACCCATAATCTGAGCACTTGTGAAGCTGAGGGGTAGAATTGTTGTGAGTTTGAGGTTAGTGTAGGCTTTGTAACGAGACACTGTCTCGAAAACACAAAACAGTGAGATGGCTCATCCAGTAAGGGAGCTCACTGCCAAGCCTAAAGCCGTAGTTCAATCCTCAGAACCTACATGATAGACAAAAGAGAGAACTGACTCCTGCAAATTGTCCTGTGACTTTTATTGTGTGCTCAGTTACGCACACATATACACAAAACAAAGAAATGAAATAAAAACGGCTTTTTAAAAGGGGGGAAGGGCTGGAGAGATGACTCAGCAATTAAGAGCTCTTCCAGAAATCCTGAGTTCAATTCCCAGCAACCACATGGTGGCTCACAACATCTGTAATGGGATCTGATGCCCTCTTCTGGTGTGTCTGAAGAGAGCAATAGTGTACTCACATACATTAAATAAATAAATAAATCATAAAAAAATAAATAAATAACAAAGCCAAGAAAGGGCTTTAAGTGGATTTAAACAGTTTTATCTGTTAATTAGTGACACAGAAACATTCTAAGCGGCCATGGGCACGTGTCCATAGTTTGGATGCTGTTATTTAATATAACTGATGAAATAACATGTAAAACTTAGTGTTTTTGTAACTCATTCAACAAATTTTTTTAAAGTGCTTCCTTGGTGAAATACTAGTTGAAGTAAAAGAAAAAAGTTGAACTTTCCATTTTTACAAGTGACCTTAAAAATCTGAGGTAGCAGAAGAGTAGGCAGCTGAAGACAGGACAACAGGATCTAGGTAGGCCCTGTCAGGGTGAGGTAAGACGGAGATGCTTGAGTACTTATTAAGCTCCGTGGCGCCATGGTTTGTTTCTTTTGTTCTCTTCTTGTTCCTGAATAAGGAAGTAAAAGCAATTCCATATTTGTAGTTTTATCTTCATTGGGTAAAAAGAATATCACAGTGATACTCAATGCTGAATTAATTCCATCATTTCAAACAAGGCTGCTCTATGCATACCACATTCACTTCTGAATCCAATATGTTAATGTTAAGGCATGAGTGCTTGGCATAGGAGAGTGTTGAATTAATGATCTGAAGGATAATTTGGGAGTTAATCTTTAGTACAGCATTTCTCTAAGTTTATTTTAAAGCTTGGAATTTTAAGCTAGACCCAGTGGCACATGGTACTAGCTGCTTAGGGGACTATAGCAGGAGCTTTGGGAGTTTAAATCTAGCTTGGGCAATATAAAGGGGCCCCATCTCAAAAATGTTTGAATTTTAGAATTATATTCATATCTGCTTTTCTCTTATCTAAAATAAAAATAAGTAATTGATTCTGTTTCTTAGTAACTGCTAAACTGGTATAAGTTTGTATTTATGGTATATGTGTGTGTGTGCACATGCATGCAGATATATCTATGTGTGTATGCATGTAGATGGAGACAAGATGTCAATATTAGGTGTCTTCCTCAATCATGAGCCACATATTTTTTGACACAGGGTCTATATAACTTGTGTTTAGCTAGATTGCCTTGCCAGCAAGCCACAGGAATCCTCTTGCCTTTTCCTCTCCAGTGCTGGGATCACGAGCATCCTTTTCAGCTTTTTGCATAAATGCTGGACTTCTAAGTACAAGTCTGCATGCTTAAACTTAAACTGAATCATCTCTCCAGTCCTATAACTGATAGATTCTTAGTAGTGTGATATTGCATTCACATGCGGAAATTGAAGGAGAGAGAAAAAGAAAAGGCAGATTATAGGATATCTTTTTGTTCTTGTTTTTGTTTTTTATTTTGTGGTGTGTGTGTGTGTGTGTGTGTGTGTGTGTGTGTGTGTGTGTTTTCAAGAAAGGGTTTCCCTGTAACTCTGGCTGTCTGAGAACTCACTCTGTAGACTAGAACTGAGAGATCTGCCTGTCTCTGCCTCTCTAGTGCTGGGATCAAAGATATATATGTATATGTATACACACACACACAACCACACCTAGCAAAACTTTTGAGTTTTGTTTTGGCTTTGGTGTTTTTAAGACAGGGTTTCTCTGCTTCCCCTTGACTTTTCTTGAACTCACTCTGTGAAATCAGGCTGTCCTCGAACTTAGATCCACCTGCTTCTGCCTCCCAAGTGCTGGGATTGAAAATGTGGGCCACCACTGCCCTATCTTCCTGTTCTTTTATTTATTTATTTGTTTGTTTGTTTGTTTGTTTGTTTGTTTTTTCGAAACAGGGTTTCTCTGTATAGCCTTGGCTGCCCTGGAACCCACTTTGTAGACCAGGCTGGCCTCAAATTCAGAAATCCGCCTGCCTCTGCCTCTCGAGTGCTGGAATTAAAGGCGTGTGTCACCACGCCCGGCTTTTCTTCCTGTTCTTACCTAGACCCACCATCTGATATTTCTTGGAAAAACAAGATGAAGGGACTTGTTTGTAATAGATGACAAACCTAAAATCATCTGGGAAGCAGCATACATAGTAGATTCTGTTGAACACTGAAGGAATTCGAATGAGTCCCCTTTAAATTGCATACAAATTTAGTATAAAGAAATTTGAGGACTGGAGAGATAATTGAGTACAGTACTTTCTGAACAACCTTGAAGACCTAACTTTGAATCCTCAGATGAGCCATTTTCTGACCTCTGCACCTGTACTATAGCACACAGATACTCACTTGCACGGACACATTCAATAATAACAGCAATAAAAATAATAGTAGTTAGTAGTAATAGTAGTAGTAGTGTAACAATAAAGTTTATTACAGAATTAATATAAAGGAAAAGTAAAATCTTTGTTTCTACTGATGTGCTAGTTTAATGGAATGTAATTAGAATCAGCTTTAACTTTTAATGTATATGAGTATTTTGTATATCTGCATCATGTGTTTGCCTGGTACCTGTGGAGGAACTGGAGTTATAGACAGTTGTGAGCTGTCTTGTGGGTACTAAGAACTGAACCCGGATCCTATGCAAAAGCAACACATCTTCTTAACTGCTGAGTCATCTCTCTAGCCCCTCATTTTTCAAGAGCCATTGGGAAGAAGTTCTTTCTCACTGCACTCAGTGTTATATCTATTAGATACTAAGTCACAAGTGTGGAGATAGAATCATTGAACTTATAGAAACTATTGCATTAATTATACATAAATGTTTCCATGGGAAGTTTTTTTTTGTATATTTGTGTATTATATTTGTATATAAACTGTTAAAATTACATGTGAACTTTAACACATTTTAAAAAAAAGACAGGAAATCAAAGATTTGTTCTTAATACAAGCTATTTCAATAACTGGATAATTTTTTAAAGTTTACCATTTGTGATTTGTAACAACATTTTAATCCTTAATTAAGTACAGGGGGTCTTTCTCTAGAGCCCCAGTGACCAGCACGTCAATCCCTGTAAGATGAGCCAGTTCAGTTCAGTACAACTCAGTAGTCTGTGTTGGTTTAAACTTTGAGAATCTGACCCCAAGTAGTTTCCTTTAGATACGTTTAAGTACAGTATAATTTGGTGAAAGAATTTCCTGGTGATAATTAACTCAATCCCATGTTGACATATGTGACATCTTCCATAAAGATAGGTTCTATATATAGATTGACTTCGAAAAACAGTTTCATGATAAGGTCTTGGGGAGGATCTGGTGTGGTTTTGGCCACACAGATAACGTGAAAGTCACCAGGCTCATAACCTCCTCTGCTCTGAAAACAAGTTCGTGTTTCTCTCTCTCTCTCTCTCTCTCTCTCTCTCTCTCTCTCTCTCTCTCTCTCTCAATATAACCCTGCATGTTTGACATTCCTGGTTTCTCT
>NC_034603.1:54275800-54312496 GCF_900095145.1 Mus pahari | reverse complement strand
TTGTTTTGTTTTTTGTTTTTTTGAGACAGGGTTTCTCCATATAGCCCTGGCTGTCCTGGAACTCACTCTGTAGACCAGGCTGGCCTCAAACTCAGAAATTCACCTGCTTCTGCCTCCCAAGTGCTGGGATTAAAGGCATGTGCCACCAAGCCCGGCATAATCTTCATTTCTTTTGTGTATTGTTTTGTTTGTTTGTTTGGAAGGGGGTATCACTATATAGCCCTGGAATTCACTGTATAGACGGGCACCACCAGGCCAAGCTCCCTTGTCTTTTGATAATAGGACTGTGTTTGGGAAGCCCCAATTACATGTGCTTTCTTTTTTTCTTTCCTTTTTTTTTTAGATTTATTTATTTATTATATGTAAGTACACTGTAGCTGTCTTCAGACACTCCAGAAGAGGGAGTCAGATCTCCTTACGGATGGTTGTGAGCCACCATGTGGTTGCTGGGATTTTAACTCAGGACTTTCAGAAGAGCAGTCGGGTGCTCTTACCCACTGAGCCATCTCACCAGCCCCCATGTGCTTTCTTTTATGAGCTTTTATGTAACCCTCGCTTAGATGTGATATGATAACATTCTGCTGGCCTACTTTTTTGTGATGGTGAAATAGACACCTCTACCTTGTAATCCTATAACCCTCAGTCTAGAGGCCAAGTAGCTATGTTAGGAAAGTAGTCTGGTCACAAATACAGTCCACTTCTTGGCAGACTTTGTATTTGTATTATTTGTAAAGACTTACAGTTCATGTAGTTTGAAAAACTAAAGATTAATTTCTTGCTTATCATGATCATGTTTTCTAAAAATTAAGTAATATGAAAATGCTTTGTATTTCATATCCATTGATTTTCACAGTGGAAGTTGCCTCTTTGTGGTAAAACCTTGTTAATTGTGATTGAATGCACACCAGATGGTCACTTAAGATTAAGACTAAAAAGATTAGATCTTAAAATGAAGTCATATTTTTCAGTTAATGAACAATTTCCTTATTTTTAAGTTTAAGTTTTTAAATTGAAAGGTTATAATTTGAAAATGTGTGTTGGAACCCTCATCACTCAATAAGCAGAGTTGCTGTTTGCATGTGAGCCAGAGAGCAAAGCAAACGTGTTTCATCTCTGCGGTTCGGGAGTTAGTAGAATGATTAGTATAACCACTGATTTGTATTGCTTGTTCTCCTAATTTCCTAAACATTCTACTTTTGTACCACGGAGAATAAGCTTTTTATTCCTACATTGTTCACATTCTCCAAAGATTGTCATCTATGAGTGGCTTGAAATCAGTTTTCTAGGGGGCTGGAAAGAAAGATGGCTCAGTAGTTAAGAACAGTGTGTTCGTGTGGAGGACCTTGCTTTCAATTCCCAGCCGCAAATGGTGGCTCACTTATTATTCATACTTCCAGTTCCAGAGAATATAATGCTGTCTGCTGGCTTCCATAGGCATCAGGTTCCTACACATATATGCATGTGTGAAAAACATCCACACATGTAGAGCAAAATAAATCCTAAGATCCTTTAAAAAAGAGAAAAAAAAAAAACAATCTAGAACTTGTCTTAGTACATCTATATTTGGTCACCACTAGATGGCATCACTAACACAATATACTGTTGTGTATTTGCCTATAAAGCAATCTTAACTGTATTGGCTGGTTTTGTGTGTCAACTTGACACAGGCTGAAGTTATCACAGAGAAAGGAGCTTCAGTTGGGGAAATGCCTCCACGAGATCAAACTGTAAGGCATTTTCTCAATTAGTGGTCAAGCGGGGAGGTCCCCCTTGTGGGTGGTGCCATCTCTAGGCTTATAGTCTGGGGTTCTATAAGAGAACAGGTTGAGCAAGCCAGGGGAAGCAAGCCAGTAAGGAACATCCCTCCATGGCCTCTGCATCAGCTCCTGCTTCCTGCCCTGCTTGAGTTCCAGTCCTGATATCCTTTGGTGATTAACAGCAATGTGGCAAGTGTAAGCTGAATAAACCCTTTCCTCCCCAACTTGCTTCTTGGTCATGATGTTTTGTCCAGGAATAGAAACCCTGACTAAGACATTTACCCAATGCCCAAATGACTCTCTTAGCTTAGACACATGATTCGTTATTTATCTATATTCATACATACATGTTTTGCTTACATAAGAATGAATGGGGCTGTGTGAAACTCTAGTTTCAGGGGATCTAGTGCCCTTCCTCTTCTGACCTGAATACCAGGCAAGCACATGTTTCACAGACATTCATGCAGGAAGACGTACATACAAAGTAAATCTAAAATACTTTTTAAAGGATCAATAAAATTACCAGTTAGCCTTGCTTTCCATTGACTTGCATATGTGGGGAATAATTCCCACGGTTATATATCCTGGGCTGGTCTTGAACTCATAGCATCCTTCCTGTCAGGGCTTCCCAAATATGGGGATTGCGGGTATGTACCACCACATCTGGTTTTCTATCCTTTAATGGTCAAGAGTATGCAGAAGTTTTGATTATGAGAGAAGCAGTCAAGTAGCTAGGTTGGAATGTCTGCTCCAATATTAGCTATGTGATGTTTAATGAATTTCTTAAGATTTTTGTTGTTGTTTTTCTCAAAACAGGGTTTCTCTGTGTATAGTTTGGCTATCCTAGAACTCAGTCTGTAGACCAGGCTGGCCTCTAACTCTCAGAGTCTTCTGCCTCTGCCTCCCAAGTGCTGAGATTAAAGGCGCGTATCACTATCACCTGGCATATTTCTTAACTTTTTTTTTTTAAGATTTATTTATTTTATATATGTGAGTACACTGTCGCTGTCTTCAGACACACCAGAAGAGGACATTGGATCCCATTACAGATAGTTGTGAGCCACCATGTAGTTGCTGGGAATTGAACTCAGGACCTCTGGAAAAGCAGTCAGTGTTCTTAACTGCTGATCCATCTCTCTAGCCCAGATTTCTTAACTTATAAACCTTAGTTTATTCAACTATAAATAGGGGTGATAATAATGGTAATTATCTCATGACTGTTTTGAGAACTAAATGAAATAACAAATGTATCTTTTCAAACATGGTGTTTAATACACATAAAGTATCTAGAAAATTATTCCAGCTATTATAAATAATATCACTATGTTACAGAGTTTTATGTTTTTGTTTTGAAGAAGAGAGTATAAGAGAGAAGACCAGAGACACTAAGGGTTTACGCTTCAGTTCATGTGTGCATATGTGAAAGTCATAGGACATGTATGCATATGTGAAAGTCATAGGACATGTGTGCAGTCTGTTCTCTCCTTTTTTTTATGTTTTACTGTTTTTGAGACAGGATTTTGTTGTTTGTATGGCTGTGCTGCATACTTGAGCTTCCAGCAAATTCTCCTGCTTCCACCTCCCATTCACCATAGGAGTGCTGGGATTCTAAATGTAAAGAGCTGTGTCCAGCTTCTTCCATAGGTCCTGTGAGTCAAACTCAAGTCATCAGACTGTGCCAACACAGCAATCTCCTCTGGCTTCTCAGCTCCTTGTTTAAAACAAGCAATCATTTTCACTATGTGTGTTATGCCTTTGTTTTCTTCTCAGTGCTAAAGATTAAACTAACAACCTTGAACATGCTTGCCAAATTTTCTACTATTGACTACATCCACAGTCCACCCTTAGCTATTCTCACCAGCCTTGGCTGCTTAGTGAATCTCAAAAATAAAAATAAAAAAGAGAAAATGCCTGCTGGGTGATGGTGGCGCACGCCTTTAATCCTAGCACTCTAGAGGCAGAAGCAGGTGAATCTCTGAGTTTGAAGCAGGCCTGGTCTACAAAGTGAGTTTCAGGACAGCCAGGGCTATACAGAGAAACCCTGTCTCAGAGTATGGAAGAGGAGAGAGCAAAGTTAAGGTTTAAAGTCTCACATCTAAATAAGAAAGCTGAGTGTGGTGACGCACACCTATAATCTCAGCACGTTAAAGGCAAGATACGGAGTTGAAGGCTAACCCCGCCTACATAAGTTCTAAAGTTGTTTAACCTGGGTTTCGTGAGCCCCTATCTCAACAGCAAAAGCTATAATTGCATTGGCTGATTTCCATTGTGTGATGTATAGACAGTTTTTGACACTAGGGGGAGCATTTTCCTGCAGAGCTTTTTCAAAGTTCAGTTTCTACACTGTGCCTTTGGGAAGGAAGCATCAGATACCTACCTTTACAGACAAATGTTCTTTTTAATCTATTTCACTAGGATTTCTTTTTTCACACTTGGGGATCAAAGTAGAAGAATGCCTGAAGCATTAGCATTCTCCCTTCTGAAAGCAATGTGAAAGTAGGATTTGGAACTATTGGATTATAGTATAAAATTGACCAAGTTTTATTAAAAATAGATAACCAAAATGTATTGTCCTTTGAAAATTCCTCCTTAAGAGACATTTTCTTAATATGATTGTTTCAACAAAATACTTTACCTTTGTTATAAATTAAACATAACAAATATACAATATTTGCTGCCCAGATGCCTGTTTTACTCTTAAGTTTGGGTTATTTTATTTCAAAGTAGAGCAGAAATTGTACCTTTTAAAAATCTGTCATGTTGATTGTCTTCTCATGTTTAAACATTGCTGTGGGTAGCGCCATGTTTCCTTCTGTGTGTAGTGCCTAATAGTTGTCTGTGTTGCTCTAAGCTGTGTTTCCTTAGGTACAGATATTTCTGGTACCTTTTGGCTCTTGATTCCTTATTGCTAGAAGTAAATATTTGGGAACCATCACTAAGGTGTGGTAAAATGAAGCGGAGACATAGTTACAGTCACTGTACTGTTAATGCTGTGGTGGCGATGATTCTCTCAGATCCGACCTGCTAGCTCTCCTCTTCACTCGGAGCTAACCTGCTAGCTCTCCTCTTCACTCGGAGCTAACCTGCTAGCTCTCCGCTTCACTACTTTTTCTAACTCTGATGATTGCTTCAGTGCTCACCTGTGAATCTTTCAGTACAGAGAAGGAAGAAATTACCCGAAATTGGGTTCTGGTGTCACTGATAGTGACTTCTGTAGGCACCGTGACTGTGGCATGAACACTCTGAGTCAGAGCTCATCCTGGAAGATTAGCAGCCTCTTTTTAGAAGAAAAAAAAAAAAAATGCCTGTTGGCCTTTGGTTGATGAGAGAAGGCATGGTAGCTCCTCTCCCTCTCTCTCCCTAAGGAATGACTCATCTATTAACTCATGAGCGTCACCACATCAAAAGCAGAAACCAAGGTCTCCAGGACATAGGGTTTGTACAGACTGGATAGCTTCCTGCCCTTAAGTCACTATTTATAATTGTGTGCTTAAAAGAAAGCTTCAAAGAGTATGTTAAACAACTTGCATAGCTTTCTACCTAAATATGTAGTCCATTTGTTCGGAATACTTAGGTCAACTCATGATCAAAATTTGCTTAGAAGATGGAGGTCAGTGGCAGAGCACTTCCCTAGCATGCTCAAGGGCCCGGCTTCAAGTCCAGCACCTCAGAAAAGAAAGAGGAAGGTCAGTTAGGGTTTGTTAGTGTTTTCTTTGTTTTGTGGGGGTCTCACTCTAGCATTGGCTGGCCTGGAGCTCACTATAGCAGCTTACCAGGCTGATCTCAAACTCACAATGAGAGATTGCCCGCCATGGCCAGCTGAATGTTGAGACTAAAGGGCGTGCTACCAGGCCTGCCCTCTCAGGCTTACTGATAAACATTTGAGGTGATGGGTCACCTAAAAATTTTTAGCTTATCAATGTATATAGTGTACATTGTATAGTGTATAATATATACTAAAACATCATACTGTACTCAAAGTGATACACAATTATTTGTAAATCTTTAAAACCAATTTTACTTGATTTTAAAGGAGAAACATAAAGTATTTCTTTATATGTATACTAATCTGGTACAATTCACTTGCTTCCAGAAGGCTCATGAGCTAATTAATATTAGAGTTTACTTTTGTTTTGGCCAGCAACTGTGTACTTTTAACATATAATCATATATTCTTGCCCTAGGTGCCACAGCCATTGTTTTATTTTTAAACATTTTGTTACATTAGGAAGATAAGGCAGAATTCTAATTATACTTTAAGTCTAACAGATTTAAAGACCTGCCACTCACTAATTAACTAATGCCATTAAGTAATGCCCAGGCCGTTGCTAGACAAACCATGCTGCTTTCTATAGAGAAGAGCAGGGGAGTGCTAGCTTGTGACTTAACAAAGAGAATCGAAAGAACAGGGCTGGAGGGCTGGAGAAGATGGCTCAGTGGTTAAAAGGGGTGGCTGCTCTTCCAAAGGACCAGTACCCACATGGCATCCAGACCACAATTACCTGTAAATCAGTTAATTCCCAGGAACTTCCTGGCTTCTTTGGGCACAAACATCCAATGCGGACAAAATATCCTTATAAATAAAATTTTTGAAAAGATATTTAAAAAAAAGAATAAAGGAGTAGGTCAGCTTCTCAGTGTCTTGAACTGAGTAGCTCTATATCCTACCTGTCTAGAAGCACTTTCTGGAGGTTGTTTTCTGACCGGTGAGAAAAGCAACCATTTTTAACTTTGGGGGAGTAGAATTCCTGTGTGGAAATGGCTTCTAAAGTCTCCCAAAAGTCAAACTTTTAAAAAGGAAGAAAGAAAAGGTTGCAGTCATGCAGACAACCCTTTGTCATCTTGCGTTTATTTGTCTCCCAGATATCCCTAATGATCACATTCCAGACCAGCACGGTCCTTTTGTTCTTTAGTGAAGAGTGAGGCAAACACATGGTTTCCCAGTGAATCAGAGCACGCCTCAGCTTTAGTGCCTTTGACCTGAGTTTTCCAGACAAAACTAATTGGAAAATTTGCCCTTGGGATCTCCCTTGACTTCTGTATGTAGATGATAGATTTGGCTATGAATTGACATTACAGATGTTGGGGAAGCGTGCCAGTCTTTAGGAATGTTTTATCCGTTTTAAGACAGCTGCCTTGACTGTAAGAATGTCAGTGTGTCTTCCTAGGAATATTTACACTCACTCACACACACACACACACACACACACACACTCAGTCTTCATCACCCAAAGAGGTTTGACTAAATTAGTTCCTAGTTTTAAAAAATGAGGTGTAGTTATAATAAACTGTGGTCTGTTCTAGTGTACATACAAAGAACTTGAAAACTTTAAAACACAGAAAATGGTTTGGTGTTTGTGTGTGTGTGTGTGTGTGTGTGTGTGTGTGTGTGTGTGTAAAATAAAGTAGAATTACATATACTATTTCATCATTTACAATTAGAAGTTTTTTAACTGATTGAACTATGATATGAGTATATTCATGCCTCCTTTTGAAGACCTTAATTTGTGTTTGTGACACCAGGAAATCTTTCTTTGGACTTCTATAGATACTACATAATCATCAGAGCACAGTTTAGCATTTCTCTTTATGGACAGATCAGGGCAGTTTTGCTTGACATCATCTCAGATGTTATGAGCAGCCATTGAGATGGCTCAGCAGGTAAAGCTGACCTGGGTGAGCTCAGTCCTCAAACCCGTGTCCTGGAAGCCAAGTTCCCGAATCTGTCCTCTAACCTCCACGCTTGCTCACTGGTGTCTTGTTTTTCTTGTTTGGTATTCTTTGGTATGTAGTGGCACCCACCCTAATCTCAAACTCAGGAGGTTGAGGCCAGGCTGGGCCAGCGACACAATGAAAACTTGTTTTTGAACAACTGCTTACCTCATGAAGGATTCAAATGAAGAAGAAAATCTGCGTTTCCAATGTTCTTCTGATTTCATCTTATATTTGAAGTTTATTTCCATGGGTTCTAGTTCACATACATTTTACTTCATTCTTTTAGCATTTTATAAAAATAACTTTATCTTTTGTTCCAATTATTTGTGATTGTAAGACTAATCCTATCTCCTCTTTGGATGGTGTTATTTTTGATTCCTTCTGATGATTAAAATTTTTCTTGCAGTTGAGCCCTGCCATTTTGACTGCAATACTTTTCTTACCAGCAGTTTGTTTTATTTTCTTTTAATTGACTCTCATTAAGGTTTATTTTATTCCTAGATCTTTTTTTTAACCACAAGAAAAAAAGAGATAAAAAAAATCTTTTTTTTACCTAAACATAAAATATGTACAATAATTTGTCCACTGTTTCTTTTATTATTTTTCTGAAGCCCCTATCTCTGCTCTGTGTATCATACAGATGGATTTTACCCCTCGGGCCATTAAGCTGTGTATCTTTCCCTGTGCTTTCCCTCTGCATCCTTCAGTCTGGGTGCTTTCTCTTACTGGTTATATCCAGTTAATCCTTTTTTTTCTCTATAATTTCTGGCTTGGCTCACTTATTTCTTTGTTATAGCTAAAATAGGACTTGCATAGAATACATTGTAGTAAGGCTTGCTCTTTTTGGAAAGTATATTCACAAGATGGTTTTGTGCCTGGGGGTTGTTAGATAAGTCAGTGATAGAGCACCTGCATCGCATGTCTGAGGCTACGGGTTCAGGCCCAGCACTATAAAGAGGACTTGAATATATGTAATTTTATCAATTATTTTATTCAAAATACTTTTGTTCTTTGGAACAATTAAGCTGTAAAGTTGAAAAGAACTGCAAGGTTTCCTATCAGTAAGTATAGTCTAACCTAAAATATCCAGATGTAGGCTACTAATAGGCTTGTGAAAATGAACGAGGGCTAGAACTGAACTGCCAGCCAGGCCCCTTAGCTTTCATTTTGTCTGGAAACCAGCACATGAGCCTCCACGCTGAGTAATCATGACTTCACAGTGCAGCTATGGGAAGAATGTACACTCTTGACTGAATGAACAAAAAGGGTCTCGCTGTGTGACCCTCGCTGGTCAGAAACTCCTTATGTAGTCTGCCCAGCTAGGTTGTTCCAGATCTTGCTAAGTATCTGGGAATAAACAAACTTCTTGTACTCTTGCCTGTCCCTTCTAAGTGCTAGGTGTGAGTCACCATGCCCACTTTATGTGAGAGGCCAGGGCTTTATGCTTTCATGCAAGGCAGGCTCCCTGAACAATCATCTGTAGGGGAAAAATTCTAAAATTGGTGAGATTTTACTCTTTTAAAATTAAAACTATTTCCAAGAAGTTTATTTTATGGTGTAATATATTTGGTTTGTATTTTAATCTATGTTTTGGAATAGAAGTGTCTGCCTCACACAGCCCGGAGCCTGGAGTTGGAAGGAACCTAGGCTTGCCAGGCAAGGGTTGCACCAGCTAGCCCCACCACTTCCAAACCAACACGCACGCACGCACGCACGTCCTTTTTTTAAAAATCCAGCTGTACCTGTAGCCAAAATAAAAGAACAGTCAAACTCTTGCATTTTCTTCATTTTTAATTACTGCCATCTATGTCTTTCTTGTCTTTTCTCGGGTTAAAAGTATTGTTTTGTTTCTGAAACTACATCTCACTGTGTAGTCCCGACTGGCCTAGAACTCTTGGCAAAACCTCAGTGATCTGCTCCCTGCCCACTCTGCCTGACTACAGTTACCGTTTACATATTGGCTTTGCTAGATATCGTTATATCCTTACTCTGAAGTTATTCAGAATATCTAAACTTATAATTAATGTTTTTATGTTTGTTTTCTTTTTTGGTAAGACCAGAAAAGAATTCTTTTTCTCCCAGTTGTGGAATCTATTTTCCTATAATATCTAAAACAAACAAACAAGTTTTAGTTTCGTGGTTAAACATGACATTAAGAAACCTAATTGAGGGTGCCTGAATTTTGGGGTGCCAATGTAACCTACAGCCTAGATATATAGGATTCATGTTTGAAATTGCCAAAGGATGAATAAATTTCTAAAAGAAAAAGGCAAAATGAAAATACTCTTTTAAATGTTCAGTGCTTTAAATGTTTAATATTGCTTTATTAGCAATTCCAAGAATTAAAATTTTTTTTAAAAAGCAAAGAGTAAAAATAAAAAGATGAAGTAGATTTTTAAACAAATTTTCTTTTTTTTTTTTTGGTTTTCTTGGTTTTTCAAGACAGGGTTTCTCTGTGTAGTCCTGGCTGTCCTGGAACTCACTTTGTAGTCCAGGCTGCCCTCGAACTCAGAAATCCACCTGCCTCTGCCTCCGGAGTGCTAGGATTAAAGGCGCGCACCACCACACCCGGCAAATTTTCTTAAAAAACAAGTTAATATACAAAATAAAATAACTAAGTAATCAAGCCTGGAGAGGAGTAGTTAGATGAATGAATGGGTGAGCAGTTACGAGTGCTTCCTATTCTTCCAGAGTTTGGTTCCTAGCACATACAACAGGGGTCACACAGCTCCTTGGAGCTGCAGTTCCAGGGCAGTCCCATACCTCCAGCCTCCCTGGACACCTGCATTCATTTGCTGATACACACACACAATTAAAAGTGAAAAATATAAATTAGGGGGCTAGAGAGAGGGCTTAGCAGTCAGGAGCACTTGTTACTTTTGCAGAGGACTCCCCAGATTTGGTTCACAGCACCCCCATGGTAGTTCACAGCCATCCTTGACCTCAGTCCCAGGGAATCCATATCCCTCTTTTGGTCTCCGGTACCAGGCGTACATAGATGCATGCAGGCAAAATACTCATGTACATAAAATGAAAATAGCTTATTCATAAGTAAATGAATAATTTATCTTTGTAATAAACAAGACTTTCATATTATTTTCTTTTTAAAATAATTCATTTACAGTTATAGTGTGCACTCAGTCTTGGGACAAGTAGTAGCTGTCATTCTTCTAGCTTTTAATTTCTGGCAGTGGAACTCGTACTTTAATATTTCCTTATCACTATAGCTGGCTTTTTAAATGTCAAATTCATTCACTTTCTGACCTTAAAGGGCTTTGATGTACAGTGACCACTTTTCTTTAAGTCTGAGTCATTTTAGAAAAGCCAGTAGGAAAATCTTTACTAGAAACCTTCATATTCAGAAATATTCACACAATATGGTCATTAGCAAAATTTTCGTGTATGTATAAACCTGTTCTATAAAAGCATGCTCTATAAAAGCATATTTCTTTAAACAGATAATGGGTACTACATTCTAACAGACAACCACCAATCTATGCTTAGGGAACTCAGGAATTTACAGTTTTACCAATTCTTACCTTTATTTTATTTATAATTAATTTTTGGTTTTTTTTTTTTTGTTTTTTTTGTTTTTTTGTTTTTGAGACAGGGTTTCTCTGTGTAGTCCTGGCTGTCCTGGAACTCACTCTGTAGACCAGGCTGGCCTCGAACTCAGAAATCCACCTGCCTCTACATCTGATATATGTGTGTGAGCATGCGCGCACGTGGACCCATCACTCCAGCTCATAGGACAGCGTTACGGAGCCAGGTCTCTCCTTAATGCTTTTATGTTAGTTCTGGAAACTGAATCACGTCGTCATGTCTGCATGACAAGCACACTTACTGAGCATCTCAGCACATGCGCATATGAGCACAAGTACCTACAGAAGCCAAGGGAGGACATCAGACCCCACAACTGAGCCAGCCCCTGTTGATTTTCATGAGGAGGCCTCCTCATATGTTATTCTGAATCATTGGATATAAAACTTTATTGCATGTCTGAATTTTAATGTCTAATTTTTAATAATTTGTAATATTGCAAAATAAAAGCAAAATATCACAAAAATTGCTATAGGAAAAAACGTTTAAAAGTAAAATGCATTGATAAGTTGTTATACGGTGACATTTTTTTTTTTAATAACTCACTGGAAAAGGTAGGTGATAATCTCAAATTATACCTAAAAGCTTTGTTACAGGGATAACTTTCTGACATGCACTTATGAATAAACAATATGAAGATCAAGCAAAAAATTGGAAAGTTTGCCTAAAGCAGGCCTGGGAAAGACTGTTTTATCAAATTGCTAACTGTATCTTAAAATGTGCATTCATGTTGCATCTTGTTCTCTGAAAGCAGCACTTTGTATTACATTGGTTGTGTTATATTAGTGATTAGTGTGGCATTGAGATGAGGTGCATCAAAGTCCTTTTGTGTTACTATTTCTCATTAGAGGTTTCTTTCATTTGTTTTCTAGGGCCCACATATAGCTTCAGTTACATTAGCTGCTTATGAATGCAATTCAGTTAATTTCCCTGAGCCACCTTATCCTGACCAGATTATCTGCCCAGATGAAGAAGGCACTGAAGGAACCATTTCTTTGTGGAGTATCATCTCAAAAGTTAGAATTGAAGCCTGCATGTGGGTAAGATCTGCATTTTCATATTTGCCTAAAACTAACCTTGCTGCCTTGATACTGTGTCAAACCTTCTACAGTGGGATCCACAAAGGCCTACCCAGTAAAGGTTTGGGAAGCCACTTGCTGCAAACTTCCAAGGCAAAAGACTCTTCACTAAGTAGTTACGGAGCTGTACCTGGGAGCATAGCATATGCCTGTAATCTCAGTACTTTAGAAGCTGAGACAGAGGATTGCAATTTCCCAAGGGCCAGACTAGACTGCTGGAACAACAGCATGTTAAAAAAGGAAAAAAGAAAAGTAGTCACATCTTTCACTGTAGATTAGACACTGTGCGTGTTCTTAGAAAATGACTTTCACTTTCAGCATTGTTGGTAAATAGGTCTACCCTTTCTCCGTATAACCTAAGCTTCCGTGGTTCTGATTTCAGACTGTGGCTGTGTAGTGATCCTGTCTTTAGTTGTCCTAGTCATTATCTTGGTATTTTACTTAAGTTTTCTTTAGTAACTATTTTTGGGGGCAGCATTTCAATGTCAGATATATTTTATCTTGATTAGATTTGATTGTTTTTATTTAAATTCACTTAAGTGGTCCTCACTAGGGCATATGTTTGTTTAGTTCATAAAGTTTATATTCCCTTAAGTTTTCTTTTCCTGGCAGTTTCTTAGGAAAAGCATGTGAAAGATCATATATAAATCTTCCCTCAGAGGCCCGTGAGATCCTGCTGCCTGGCCTAGCATCTCAAGTTTAGTTCCTGGAACCCACATCGTAGGAGAGAAGCACTTACCATGTTTGTTGTACTCTACCCTCCACAGCAGGGAATACATAGACACAGACATACATGCAAGTGTGTACACATGGACTGTACATATAAGCACATGCAAATAAGTAAATAACGTTTAAAAAATGTATAATTCTGCTTTTAATCTGACCACTCAGCAGCCAGAGAGGCAGGTGGATCTGAGTTCAAGGACAGCCAGGGCTATACAGAGAAACCCTGTCAAAAACCAAGCGAAATAGCCGGGCAGTGGTATCGCACGCCTTTTGTCCCAGCACTTGGGTGGCAGAGGCAGGCGGATTTCTGAGTTCGAGGCCAGTCTGGTCTATAGAGGGAGTTCAAGGACAGCCAGGTCTATACATAAAAACCCTGTCTCAAAATAAACAAACAAACAAAAAACCGAGCAAAATAAATAAAAATATTCTTAATTCATTAAAGCAGCAGTTGGTACGATAACTTAGAAGAAACAGGTTTTTTGTTTTGTTTTTTAAGTATGGGCTGTCTTTGTGTTTATGTGTATGAATATTTTTCTGCCTATATGATTCATATCACTTATGTACTTGGTACCTGTGAAATGCAAAAGACAGTCTTAGACTCCCAAACTGAAGTTAGGAGCCACTATCTAGGCTCTGGGAACCGAGCCCAGATCCTCTGGAAGAGGAGTAGTGCTCTTAACCACCAAGCTTTCTCTCCAGCTGCGGAAGAGACAGTTTTTAAAGTTATATATTAGTGCCTCCCTCCCCCCCCCCCATGGTTCTGGAGATCAAACGCTGGGCCTGGCACTTGCTAAAAGCAACTACTCTTCCACTAAACTACTCCTCAGCCCAGCAATTACATTTTGCTTTGAAGGAATTATAAAAGAAATGCCATATGTTGCGTCGTTGATTATGAAAGGCAGGAAGATTTGTCATATTTCCTGTTGCTCTTTTATAAACACTGGAGACAGATTCCTTATGTTAGTTGTATGTTTTATAGATCCGAGGAGATTATCATGAAAAATTATTATTAGAATAACAGAGAATAAAAGAGGCTATCTATATAGTCTCTTATTTTTGTTCTCTTAAAAGTTATTTGTGTGACTAGATTAATACTAATGCCAAGCCGGGCAGTGGTGGCGCACGCCTTTAATCCCAGCACTTCAGAGGCAGAGGCAGGCAGATTTCTGAGTTCAAGGCCAGCCTAGTCTACAGAATGAGCTCTAGGACAGCCAGGACTATACAGAGAAACCCTGTCTCAAAAACAAAAACAAACAAACAAACAAAAAACTAATGCCAAAAAGAAAGCATCCTCTGGGGCCGGCAGCAGTACCTGCTTTCTTTGAATTCTTCTAGTATGGTGTTGTCTGATGTATTTCTTTAGCTAGGCTTTATGCCTGCCCAAAACCAGCCTAGTGTAATGCTTACTTCTCCAAATACTAATTGGCTCCTGAGAAACACAGACTTTATATTAACTTTGTGCCTCACAGTGGTCAGCACTGAGCTTTGCCCACAGTGCAGGATTTTGTCTGCTGTGTATTTTCTTCTTTCCCTCTCTTATTTTAATCTCTTTAGTCATTAAAGAACATATCAGTGTGGCGGTTTGTTGTTATTGTTGTGTTTTGATACAAGTGTCACTATGTAGCTCTTGTCTGGCCATGGAGAACTGCCTGTTTTTGCCTTCTGAGTAGTAGGTTTAAAGGCATGCATCACAATGCCCAGTTAGCATTAAGTTATTTTTAAATTGGTACCTGTTGGCCTCAGTGCTTACAAGAGAGTCTTTTCATTAAATGTTGTTGTATAATGGTATATCCATGTTTGAAAGGATGAAGTTAAACCTTTACTTTGCGTCATATGTGAGAATTAACCAAAATACATCAAAAACCTAAAGCTGAGCTCAGACTGTCCAACTGCTAGAAGAAAATATAAAGAAAAATATGTATGCTGTTGAATTTGGCAGTGATTTCTTATATTTCACAACTAAAGCACAGGGGGAAAATAAGATTTAAAATGTTGTATTGTGCCATAGGCCACTACCAAGAGACTGGGGAGACAACCTATAGCTGGGCAAGCAGCTGCTGACACACAGGTGATGAGCATTGAAAACTATTCATACTGGTTTGAAACCCATATCACCCAAGAGTGGAATTCTAAAAGGGTCAATAGGGACAGGGGTGTTGCCTGGTATATGCAGTGTCCTGGGTTCAAGAACATAAGGAGAGGGTGCTATGTAGCTGCACCTGAATAATGTTTATTCAAAGAGGATACATAAATGATCAGTAAGTATAAGAGACGGTGAGCAACGTCTTTAGTTACTGGAGGAGTGGATTCCAAACCACAGGATACCACAAACCCTTCTTCATGACGTTAGGATGATTATTATCAAAATGATAATCGAGGCCAGGCATGGTTGTACCCAAGAGGCTAGGGCAGGAATATTGCAATGAGTTTGGGGCCATCTGGGCTACAGAGTGAGACCTTGTCTCAGAAAACCAGTAATAATGTTACGAGTATTAATGATGATGATAATGATGTAAAGGAAAATAAGTGGCTTCCAAGATGTAAAGAAATTGGTACAGAATGAATTGATGGCAGAAATATAAAGTTGTCTGCTGCTCTGTGCACCAGATTAGCAGAGAAATATTTAAGCTTAGGATGATCACATGACTCTTCTAATTTCACATCCACATAAACACCAAAAGGAAATGACAATTGTCAGACCATTCAGTTTCACTGTTAGTAGTATTCTCACAAAAGTGAAAAGTGGGACAGCAACCTGTTATTCTTAAATAGATGAATGAATGAATGAATGAAGGAATGAACGAACAAACGAACAAGATACATACATACATACACAATAGAATATGACCAAGCCATGACATTCGATATAGTTCATTCAGTTAAGTGCTAAATATAGATGACCATTGAAAATACTATATTAGGGAATGGAGAGGTGGCTCAACAGTTAAAAGTCCCACAGCTATCCTTAACTTGAGGACAAGAGGATCCCCTACCCTCTTTTGATCTCTGTGAGTAGCAGTAAACACATGGTACGCAGTCGTACATGTAGGCAAACCACTTTACACATAATTAAAATAAATCTAAAAAGGTCAGCAGAGGAAAGTGGTCTGGAAATGCCACAGCGGAACCCATTATTTTATATGCTAACTTAAGTTGTTTTAATTAATGCTTAATGAGAACAAAGCTTCCTTTTTTTAGGGGTTTGTGTGTGCGGTCACATGAGCCTGTCTAGGTTGTGGAGGGAGCCAGAAGACGGTTTAGAGCTGGAGTTACATATAAGTCACATACAGTGGATTTGGGAACTGAACTCTAGCCGTGGGCTTAACCACTGAGCCATCTCTCTAGCCCCTGAGTATAGAGTTTCTATTTGATAAAAAATATTAAAAGCAGTCAGTGATAATTGCTTAACATTCTTAAATATAGTGAATGTCGGTGAATTGTACATTATTAGTGGCACACAACTCTTAAAATGTCAACAGTCCCAGTGTTTGGAAGCATGATTTAGGATGTACTGTGTCCTTGACTCCTAGAGATGACCTAATTTTATTGCTTTTGATCTTGTATGCACTTTCAGGTTTGTTTGTTTTGGCTTGGGGTGGGAAGGATGTCTTAGTTGATTTAATGATGTCTTGCTTTAAAATTTTTATGTAATTTACAAATTAAAGTATTCTTATAGATTTCACTGTTGTGAATATGTTGTATCAGTAAAGCTGTTATCAACTGAGATGCCCTTCTGGACTTCACTATCTTTCAGAGTATGTTAAGTCAGCAGGCATCATTTATGTCCATCTACTTACTGCCTCACTCCCACCTTGTTCATCTGTTCTTCGGAGTGTGTAGAGAGAATTGTTTCATAGATTAGATCAGTCAGGTATCTTTCCAGTTACATCTGTATAAGTGAGTATTGCATTAGTGCAACAAATACTTGAAATGAAGAGAAAGGGTTATTTTGGCTTACTGTTTGGGAGTTCTAATCCATAACTACTGGGGTCCATTTGGAGCCTGTGGTGGATGGCAGTAGGCAAACCATGTTGCTCACTTCACAGCATGTGAGAAACAAAAGGAAGAGACTGAAGTGATCTAGGACCTTCCTAAAGGCCTCCTTCATCAAGGTTCCACCCCCGACCTCCAGCCCCAATAAGTCCAACACAGGGCAAAGCTTTCTCCTTATTATGGCTCTTTAGAAGCCATTCCAGGTCCATTTGGAGTAAAGAGGGAGCAGTTGGGGGCCAGACAGAGGCTTCATTCATGCTAGATAAGTTCTCTGCCCCTGAGCTACAACCCTGCCCCATCCACATTCTTCTTTCAAAGTATAACATCATGACATTGTCATGCATGTATAGCATGTATTTTGATTCCGTCTTTCCTACTTTAACCACTTTAAACATGTAATGCTGTGTCATTAAGACACATTTACAATTTTTGTATAACCATCTCCAGTATCCATTTCTAAATCTTTTTTTCATTTGAAAGAGAAATCTGAACCAATTAAAGAACAATTTCTCGGCCGGGCAGTGGTGGCACATGCCTTTAATCCCAGCACTTGGGAGGCAGAGGCAGGCAGATTTCTGAGTTTGAGGCCAGCCTGGTCTACAGAGTGAGTTCCAGGACAGCCAGGGCTACACAGAGAAACCCTGTCTCAAGAAACCAAAAAAAAAAAAAAAAAAAACAATTTCTCATTCCATCTTCTTTCCTGACCCTGGTAACTTCTACCCTGAATATCTGTAGACTTGTCTGCGCTGCGTAGCTTAACTGGCAGACCATGGATTGGTTGTTTTGTACCTTGTTTATTCTCAGTTTGTAATGTTCTAAGTTTAACCCATTCTTTAGCATTGTAAGAATTCATTTTTGAGACTTTCAAAACTGACATCTTTGTATATATACTAACTTTAAAAAATGAGTTTAACAAAGCTGAGCATAGTTGTCTATGCCCTTAATCCTAGCACTGGAGATGAAGAAGCCAGTGGATCTCTGAGGTCCAGGCCAGCCAGAACTATACAGTGAGACCCTCACAAAAAAAAAAAAAAAAAAAAAAGAGTAAAAAATTGATGTCATGGAAGCTGCAAGCATGTTTTTGCAGAACAACAACGGTGTTGTCAGGATGGATAAGCTGTTCTAAGCATTACTGTAAGAGCCTTGATGTCATTGATGATTGCAAGGTTACTTACCAAGCCTTTGCTTATTTAACCTCTCATTTGTAGTTGGAATAGTTACTCAGAAATGGCTTTATGATGAAAGGATGTTAACATTCTGATATTGCAGAGCTGTAGCTTCCAGGAGGTCTGCAGTCCAGACTTAACATTACACCTAACATTTCTTGACTGTAAGACCACATGTTGCTTGTGAATCTACGTGACAGATATTCGTTTAACTATTCCCCCTCCCTGGAGCCTCTAAGTAAAATCAATACACCAAGGAGGTCCTGTGCTTCCCACTTAGTCCTCATGCTCTGTGCACATTTACTCAGGCAATAGATACCAGGATTGCTTATCTTTCTCTTACAATAGAAGAAACCTCCCTTCTCTCCTTTTGATTAGGTCTCGACTAACATGTTTTTATTTTTATTTTTTAAGATTTGTTATTTGGTGTAATATGAGTGCTTTGTCAGAATTATAAAGGGCTTTTGGGACCAGTAGATGGCTCACTTGCCATCAAGCTCATTGACCTGAATTTGATCCCCAGGACCCAAATCCTACATAAATTAAAAATAATAAATCTTTTTAAAAAGAAATTAGAAAACTAGCATCATTTTTGTTATTATTGAGAAAAGGTTTCATGTTAGACTGGCCTTGAACTCATAATGTGTCCAAGGATGGCTTTGAATGTCTGGTCCTCCTATCTCTGTTACTAGGTATACCAGTTTATGCCATGGTAGGGATCAAACCCAGGGCTTCAGACATGCAAGGCAGGCACTTTACCAAGTAAGCTAAGCCTTAGCCTTGTAAAAATTACTTTTAAAAGCTATAGAAACCAGAGTCCTCAGTGCCTTCTTTGGGGTAATAACTTTTCCATGGAGAATGTAATGTATTTTGAGAGCCTGTCTGGATGAGTATATTTCTTTTAAATTTTTTTGTACAATAGTTGAATACTGACATGATTTCTATTCTTTTATGAAAAATATGAAGAATTAAACTACAGAGATCAATGTGATCAATTAAGACCCTGACGTAGCTCTTGATTTCTGTTCACTCCATTATGTCACTTCCTTACGAGCTTTAAGGGAATTTGTCACGCAATTGAATTAGATGATTGCTTCCAGAATTGTTGACAACCCACTTTACATTTGACCTTTGAGAAGTTCACCTTTAAACTAAAGTGTTGTAATGAACTTTCCTCCTTCTTTCTGTCATGGAAAAGCTGATCTTTGTACATTGGTAGTTGTGTAGCTAATGAGGTTTATCTGAGGTGTGATCATTGCTAATCTAAGTTTCCCCAAAGTGTAGAGAGAAATAAAATGTACTTAATGTACTTTTACCAAACTTCAACTAATATTTATGTTCACCTGCCTTGGCTGATTCTGTTATCTTAGAGCAAACCCCACACATTTTATAACTGTTTTTAAAAAAAAAAACAGAAACAAAAAACTTATTCATTGATTAAAAGAGCTTGTCAAATAGTTTCCCCTGGTCTGATTTTACTGGCTTTATTCTGGTTTGTGTAATGTAATTTGAGCCTGTTCCTCTGTTGCCTGTGTTTCCTTCAAGTTTATGGACTTTCTGGCTTTTGTTTTCATTTTTTTATTGAGACAGGGTTTTGTTATGTAGTTCTGTCTGTAACTCACTCTGTAGACCAGGCTGTCCTGGAACTCACAGAGATCCACCTGCCTGTGCATGGGATCAAAGATGTGCTCCACCGGGCTGGAGAGATGGCTCAGTGGTTAAGAGCACCGACTGCTCTTCTGAAGGTCCTGAGTTCAAATCCCAGCAACCACATGGTGGCTCACAACCATCCATAATGAGATCTGACGCCCTCTTCTGGTGCATCTGAAGACTGCTACAGTGTACTTAGATATAAATAAATAAATCTTTAAAAAAAAAAATAGATATGCTCCACCATGCCTGGTGTAGTTTGTTTTAAACAGGAATAGCTTTGTGTATTTCTGTCACAGGGTAAAATAATGTCTTTTTTGTGACATTAACACTTGTTATGGTAATCCATTATTTAGTAGTATCTGTAAAAATAGTAATTAGTGTTCCAAGTATATCATTTTTCTTTCATTATTAGTTAAAATACCCTTTCTCATCTGAGACTGTGTCTTCCTCTGCTGTCCAGGTTGTGTCCTCAAACTCCTGTGCCCTTTTTCAAGCCCCTCATGAGCAGAGGCTTACAGTCATGAACCTCCATACCCCGTTTGGAAGACTTTCATAGAAAAGATTTCCTCGTCACTAAGTTGGTTGCTGAGATTTAGTTCATATATGGAAATAAAAGTAAATATTTGATCCTTTGCACTTTAAATTTTAATGGTGTTTATTGTTCTTCAGAGTTGATCAGCATTAACTTTTCTTACTTCTTTTTCTGTCCATACTCCTGACCTTCCTACTCCTTCCTCGCTGTTTGTCTCTTCTTCAACACAGATTTACTTTGGAGTACTTAAACATGTCCAGAGTTCTCATTTCACACCTGGAAAATGGATTTATATTTGGAGACTATTGGTTCTACATACACAACATTTTCAGATTTAATAATGTCCTTCAAGGATTCTTTTTAGACCAGGCTGGTCTCAGTCACAGAGATCTGCCTTCCTCTACCAGATAAGTGCTGAGATCAAAGTCATGTATCACCACACTTGGCTCTCTGCCATTGAAAAATTTTTTTATCATAATGTAACCATATGTATATGTGTGGACATGTGCACATGTGAGTACAACTGGTCGCAGAGGCCAGAAGAATGTGTCAGATCCCCGGGAGCTCAAGTTTTCAGCAGTTATGAGCTGACCCATGTGGCTGCTGGGAACCAAACTTGGGTTCTCTACAAGAATTGTATGCACTTTTAACCGCTGAGCCATTTCTCCAGTGTCTTCAAGGATTCTTTTGAAGGCATTTAGAGCAGAGCGGGTTGAAAGAGTTAAGTTTGCCTTGTATACTCACAAACCCTTCCATTCACTGTTACTAAGGACAGAGGACCGGAGCTGGCTGGCTAGCTCAAAGTGAAGGTTTCTCTCCGTCTCTGTCATATTATGGCCTATCTGGTATTTAAGCCACTTAAGCCTAAACCAGGTTTCTGATTCTAAACTTTCTATCTTTATGTCCTGAACTGATTAAGGAAAAACAACAACAAGCCCTTCTTTTCAAAAACAAATCTACAAAGTGACTGAAATATGAATCGCTCTGAGAAAATAAGACACTTTTAAATTTTATCATAACAGTTACCCATCCTGTCACTGAGGGTTTGGGGGGCCACTTGACTGCAATTTTTTAAGGCTTTATTTTTAAAAGAAAAGAAGGCAGGAAAGAAGAGAAAACACTGTTCTGAGATGAAAACATCTGAAACGACCTAGAGAATTGTATTTGAGCCTGTGTATGTGCCAAGGAAGGTCTCATAGTCTATTATTTTATCTGGCTCACAAGTCAGATCAGAATTCAAACTCTGAAACTTGTAATTGTGTGGCATATGTATCCAGTATATCTCAAAAAGCTTCTGGAAATGTAGGAAAATATAGTCTGATCTATTGTGTTACTGCTGAAAACTGAACTGCATGTGAATATTTTGCTTTTTCACACAGGGCATTGGAACAGCCATTGGAGAGCTGCCTCCATATTTCATGGCCAGGGCAGCTCGCCTCTCAGGTGCTGAACCAGATGATGAAGAGTATCAGGAATTTGAAGAAATGCTGGAACATGCAGAGGCTGCACAAGTAAGAACACAATGGGGAGGGAGTTCTAATCCCAACTCACAGTTATTAAGGTGGAGGGTTAGGAGTTCTGTGTGAAAGAAAACTGCCAATGTAAAACAAAGCCAAATGTGACCTAGGACAGGATATGCAGAAATACTGAAGGTAAAAAATGATGAATAGGGACTAGGGATAGGGGTTCCAGGTGCAACGTTGAACAGCACACGTGGGACCCTGGGTCCTGTCCCTAGTACCTCGAGGAGGAAGAGGAGGAAGAAAAGCCTAAACATACTCTTTGTCAATGGGTCTTCTTCAAACAAACTAGTGGCAAGAAGGTAAAAAGCTACTTTTCTCCTCCCAGGAACTGATAAATGTCATCTATTTGTTTCAAAAAAGTGTGTGTGTGTTTGTGTGTGTGTGTGTGTGTGTGTGTGTTTATTCATGTGATTGCTCGTGGACATGCCTGCCTGCCTCCCTGTGTATGGGTACTCATACTCACCCAAGGACTTTTTTTTTGTACGTTACTAGTTGGGTTTTGTTTATTTTGTGAGATAAGAGTATAGTTTTGTAGCCTAAGATGACCTTGAACTCACAAGGATTGTGCAGTACAGCTCTGGCTTGCTCTCTGGTGGCCATTTCCTTCTTGAGAACAGCCTTGGGACTTCATCCTCATGTGCAAACAGTGCTTAAAGGACTGAGGTTTGCTGAGAGAATATAACATTGTGTAATGTTCTTCAATAGCTATGAAAATCTGAAACTAGAAAGACTTGTGTTGGTATAAATGACAGTATTACTTTCTTTATAGAGATTGAACAATTCAAATTAGTCTTTCTTTACCTTTGAATGTTCTAGAAAGTATCCTCAAAATGGGCAGGGTAAACCAGAATAATAAAAACCTAAATTCCAGACTTGTGGTAAAGGCTTTTTTTTTTTTCCTGAGACAACCTGTGTGCCAATCTCAGTGTTACAGGTTGGTTGTTTTATTCATAGGAAATAGGAAGATGTCTCCGAGATTGGATAACTTAAGGGTGGACTTAGAAAATACTACAGATGAAGAGGGAACAAGGCAGTGGCCACTGTGCAGTGAGAGCTCTTCCTGCTCCCTCCCTGGCCTGTTAACTCTAACCTTTTATAGCTGGGATTGAGAATTTTGCTAACTTCAAGTACAAGGAAACAGAAAGCAATAGGAGTATGGGAGAAAAAAGAAAATAATTTCCTGTACTTGGTTTTGGAAGGCGTTTTCAGGGGTTCTCAGGCATCTGGTGTTGGTACTGAGAGTGCCAGTGCCCTTCTGAGTCTTTAGTTTTTGTGTTTGCTCATCTGACTCGGGGGTAGGAGTGATGCATGTCGTTGTGCCTGTGTAGAGATTAAAGGACACTTTGAGTTTCATCAGATTAATTCTTATCTGTATTGGCTGGCTATAGATTCTGAATATGTTGACAGGCAAACAGATGGCCCATGTGTAGCGCTTGTTTGATGAGTCCTCATCCTCGTGACACTTTCTGGACAAATGGCCGTGGGTGCGGATAGTATGGAGCATGCCTTGTTGCTTTGACCCAGATGGTGTCTGTCAGTGCACATCTGGAGTTTCCATCATGACAAATTCTAGATTTCTTTGAGTATATGAGGGCCAGGCTTCCTGAAGGCCCCTCCATGTTTTGTGAATGTTGATTGCATGTTCTCCGGTCACTACCATGTTGATGGCAGAACAGCCCTTCTTATTGCCCCCTTCCTTGTTGGAGCCATTCTGCTGGGCACAAGGGGAGACACAGAATCTGATTGTATTACCTGAATCAGATCCAAACTCTGGACTTCAGTGAGCCTCCTGCTTTCTCTCAGTAGCTGGGATTATTCCCCTGTACCTGGCTTATCCCTGATTTGAGTAAAGAAAACACACTCAAGAGCACAGGGTCAGTGGATCATGCAGCCAAGTCCAAACACGTTCTTGCGTATTTACCATGCCATAATTTAGCAATATTTTCACTCTGCTTAGTGCTACTTTTTAAAAAAAAAAAAAAAAAAACCTTGAAGTGCTTGGGGCTGGAGAGGCAGATCAGTAGCTAACAGCACTTCCTGTTCCTCCAGAGGACCCCAGATCAGTTCTCAATACCTACACTGAGTATTTTACAGCCACTTACAACTCTAGCTCCAGGGGATCTAATCATGGCCAACCTGGGATAAATACTAGGTTGTTTGTTTTTATCTCAGAAAACAAAATGTGAAATGAAATCTTTAAACATGAAAATAACTCTATATATGATGTGATGTAGGTTCCTAACTTTTCTTCATAACTAGTTATTTTTCTGATACTACTTACAAACAAATTTATTTTTCTATGGTACTAGGGATTAATGCAAGCGTGCACCTGCTGAGTGAGTACCCTGTCACTGAGCCATATCCTCAGCCTTCTGCTTTTTATTCTGAGATAATGACACACTAAGTTGCCCGGGCTGGCCTTCAGTTCACTGGACAGTCCTGGCAGGCCTTGAGCTTGCTGTCTTCCTGACTCTGCATAGCTGGGATTATAGCCCACCAGCCTGGCTTCCAGGTGGTTTAATCTTGTCTCACATCATGGCTAAGTAGTTACTAATGACCTGTTCAAGACATGCTAGCCTGCTATACCTTCCCGAGTGCCTTCTTGGTGGTGCTTTAAAAGTTCTTCATTAATCACACCAGAATAATTACAGTGGACTAGAATTTGCTCATATAGATAAATGTAAAACTTATAGTTTGATAGAAGCTGTAAACAGGGAAGAGTGGATTAAGTATAATTAAAACAGTAAGTAAAATGAATACCAGCAAAACATTAATTAAAGATTTCAGAAATAAGGTTTTACATTTTTTTATTCACTTCTTGAAGGTAAAGTACTTTAGTGGCATAAATTTATCAGCAGGAAGTCTAAATAAAGCACACTCACACACACACAGAACTTTGGCACCACCTGCCTGCTTTGCTATGTGCTGTCCAAGTGGGTTAAAGGGAACATAGATTTTACTGAGAAATTGATGTTCAGTAAAGTGTTCATGACACATATTTACTTGTTCTGCTTCTGACTCGTGTTTAAATTTCATGTAATAGTTGTTTTGAGAGAAATAATGATAAGTGTTGATTTATATTCCAATTCCTTATAATTACCTAATTTATTTTGTGAATTCTGTATTGAGATTAGCCAGTATTTTTCCACTAAACTGGCTTCCTTTTGCTCTTGGCATCCTATCCTGTTCTTTTTCTATATCTGTGAGAGATAGGCATGAATACATGTAGCTTCCTATGGCCTTGAACCTCTAATGTTTGAAAACTTAACTTCTAAGCTAGACTGGTAATGTTATTTAGTGACCCTGCTAATATTGGGGGAGGTAAAACAAAAGGATCACATGTTTAAAGCCTACCTAGGTATCTTAGTTAGACCCTATTTCAAAATAAAAAGTCTGGGCAGAGGTGTTCTGATCATCTTTGTATCTTTTGTTCCTGGCATCTATAATCTGTTTTGTAATTATTTATTTTTATTATACAGGTATTTTGCCTCTGTGTATGTCTATATACCACCTGGATGCCAGATACCCAGAGAGGCCAGAATACAGCATTAAATCCCCTGGAGCTAAAGTTACAAAACGTTTTGAGGTGTCAGATAGGTCCAGGGAATTCATTGTAATCTGGTCCTCTGGAGGAGTGGCCAGTGCTTTTAACCACTGAACCATCTCTCCAGCCCTCATCTGTAAACTTCATTGTCATCCTCATAGTTGCTTCAAGTTAAAATCTGATGACTCTTTGGTTTATTCCCCAGTATCAAGGAAATAAAAATATAACTAGGTAGTACTCAGCAGTTGAGAGCACTAGCCTCTTCCAGACAATTTGATATCCATTCCCAAGACTCACATGACTGCTAACAACCATCTATAACTCCAGTTCCAGGAGAACTGGCCTCCTCTGGCACTGTATGGGAGTGGTGCACAGATATACATGCAGGCAGAACCCCCCTCCAACCCACCCTCATTCCCAGCCCCACACAACAGATGTAATCATACACTGTAATCCCAGCATTGTGGAAACTGATGCAGATTGCCAATATGAAGCCTTCCTGTGATACAGAGTAACAAACACACTAAGATGAGAGAGATTACTCCATGGTTAAGAGCACTGGCTAGTCTTTCAGAGAACCCAAGTTCAATTTCTAGCACCCACACAGTAGTTCATAACAGCCTATAATTGCAGATCCTGAGGATCCAGTACCTGCTTCTGGCCTGCAAGGGATCTGCCACAGAAGTGGTGCACAGAAATACAGGTGAACTGGAGAAATGACTCAGTGATTAAGAGCACAGACTGCTCTTTCTTTCTTTTTTTTTTTAAGATTTATTTATTTATTATATGTAAGTACACTATAGCTGCCCTCAGAAGAGGGCATCAGATCTTGTTATGGATGGTTGTGAGCCACTATGTGGTTGCTGGGATTTGAACTCCAGACCTTCGGAAGAGCAGTCGGGTGCTCTTACCCACTGAGCCATCTCACCAGCCCCAGACTGCTCTTTCAAGAGGACTCCTGTTCAGTCATACTCCAGCACCCATACTGTGGCTCACAACCATATGTAACTCCCTCTAGTTCCTGGCGATCCAACACCTTCTTCTAGCCTCTTCACTTACTAGACACATAGATAGTGCACATACATACATGTAAGCAAAACACTCATACATAATAAAATAAGTAGATTTTTTTAAAAGAGAAATATATGCAGGCAAAAAATTGAAAAATAATGACTCTAATATTCAGTCACTTGAATTTCTCCCTGGCCTCCCAACGCCAGTCATCCCAGAAGCTGGTTTACCTGCACAGCATTGTCACCATCTCCCTGCCCCTTTGTTTCTGAATGACTGGTTCAAACATGTCTCAACAATGCCTACTCAACTTTTCTAGTGGATTCTTTTAAACTATTTATTTATCTATCTATCTATCTATCTATTTTATGTATATGAGTACTCTGTTTCCATGCACACCAGAAGAGGGAATCAGATTCCATTACTTATGGATGAGAGCCATCCTGTCGTTGCTGGGATTTGAACTCAGGACCTCTGGAAGAACAGTCAGTGTTCCTAACCATTGAGCCATCTCTTCAACCCTCTGGTGGCTTCCCAGTTGGCTTGCTCTTCACTGATTTTCACCCTATTTTTTTCCCCACACTATCCAAAGGAAAAACCTTTACTAAACAGTACCCTGCTTGTGTAATTCTCCTAATCAAGGATGGAACTTAGTTGGTAGAGTGCATGCCTAATGCTTACACAGACACCTGTAATCCATCACATAAATGGTAGACGAAGTCAGCATGGAAATTCATCTTAGGCCCAAACCCACAAAAACAGCCTTTTGGCTCTTTAACGGTTTTTTATACGTTACATTGGTTTGGTTTTGTTTTGTTTTGCTGTTTATTTGCTTGCGTTGATGCCTAGGATGGACCTTCAATCCTCACACATGCTACGAAACCCTTCTACCATTGAGCTGCACTCCCAGCCCAGAATGGATGGTTTTCAATTAGATAGGATACCCGGTTATCACAGGTTAAATCCTTTTAAAACAAAGAACTCTGTAGTTTTTCAATCGAGAACTTGCTGTTCTTAGTAAATAAACCCTGATGATTTATTAAACTTGTAAAAACATTACCGCTGCTCTGATGAAATAGAATAATTCACTTCCCTTCCTGGCCATGTGATGAAGCTCTTTCTCATATCTCTGCTTGCAAGGATCTTGTATCTGTTCAGCTGTATGTCTCACCTTGCTCATTCCTACCTATCAAGTTCCTGTACTGCAGCTTCTTCGGTGTTTCATGTAATTGGTAGGAGAATTGACTGGAATTTTTATTGTTGTTGGTCGGTTGTTTTTGTTTGTTTGAGAAAGGATCTTACTGTGTAGGCCTGGCACTCAGTATGTAGACTGAGCTGGCCTTGAACTCACAGAGATCCATCTGCCTCTGCCTTACAAATTCTGGGATTAAAGGCCTGAACTACCGTGCCAGGCTTGGTGTTTTTTAGGTCTTGCTGAATAGCCAGGGTTGGCTTTGGACTCAGAGTCCTTCTGCCTTAACTTCCCAAGCCTTGACAGTACTGGTGTTTGCTACCATGCCTGGTTAGGGCTGGGGCCTTTCCTCCCAAAATATTTTCTAAATTTTGTTTTTAGTTTTTTATTGAATACGCATTTGTGTTTTTCTGCTTGTGTATATGTGTACCATTTGCATGCCTGATAGCCTCAGGGGGTAGAAGAGGACTTTGGATCCCCTAGAACCAGAGTTGGGGCTGACTGAGCTGCCACTGTGAAGGTTCTGGGAGTCAAACCAGGGCCTCTGAAAGAGCAGCAAGAGCTCTTTACCATGAGCCAACCATCTTTCCAGCCCCTGGAAGTTTTAATCCATATTGAATAAAACAACTTTTGTGGCTTAATGATAGTATGCTTAAGCATGCTCCAGGGTCCTACTTTTAATCACTATCCCCACCCAGTCCCTAAAATTGAGGACACATGGACATTCTTACAGTAATTTGTTGGTTCTCTGTGCTGTATAACCAAAGACAGGGGGAAATTGTAAAGATGTATTAGAGGGTAAGGGTTATTCTCATTGGTAGAGCAGTTGCCTAGCCTGTGCAAGGTAGAGTCTGAAACATAAGGTGGCTCATTTTCTTGATATATTCAGAGATGATTTTGTTGGACACTACAGGGGATATAGAATGGGGGCCTAACCCTGTTATTTTGTGTTGTTTTTGTGTTTATAACTGACACAATATAATAGGAATGCTGCCCATATTTACTTAGAAGAATATGTTTTGGATAAAATTGCTATCTACTAGATTGCCTAATACCATCTGTCGGAATGATCTACCATTTGCATACTTCTTAGTGCTGGATTGGTGACTTTGTAAAATTTGCTGTTTTTATTATTTGTTTTGATAATAAACACTACTGTGTTGTTTTGTATTCTTGCTATCAGAGTCAGAAATGTGAAAGTCTAACTCACCTTTTAGTAGAATGCTATTTTGTTTCTCCATATTTGTTCTAGTTAGCTTGTCTTTCTATTGGGTATCACTTGTGAGTCTTTACTTCTCCCTGCCCTGGAGTGAACCTGAGGCTTGGTACATTTTTACCACTAAACTGTATTCCCAGTCTTTGTGCTTCATTTTGAGTTTGGTTTGGTTTTGCTCAGTTGTCCCAGCTATCTTCCTGACTCAGCCTGCCAAGCAGCTGGGATTAGATGCCTGGGCCACTAACCCAGACTAGGTAAACTACTTATCTCTTTAAAGACTAGTTTAGGGGGCTGGAGAGATGGCTCAGCAGGTAAGAGCACTGGCTGCTCTTCCAGAGGTCCTGAATTCAATTCCCAACATCCACGTGGTGGCTCGCAACCATCTGTAATGGGGGATCTGATGCCCTCTTCTGGTGTGTTTGAAGAGAACAACAATGTACTCATACATAAAATAAATAATTCTTAAATAAATAAATAAAGACTAGTTTATAGGTTTTTGTCTTTCAAGAGAATGTTCTCTTTAAGCTAGCAATATTTAAATTAATCAACATTTATACTTTATATATTAAAACTAAATGTTCATATTAAGCATATAATGTAGTATCTTTCCCTTATTAGTTTGTATTAAATTTAAGGGTAAACGGATTTGTTTTTTTTTTTACCTAGTAAGATTTTTATTCTTTCAGAAATTTCAATTGGGCTGGTGAGATGGCTCAGTAGGTAAGAGCACCCGACTGCTCTTCAGAAGGTCTGCAGTTCAAATCCCAGCAACCACATGGTGGCTCATAACCATCTGTAACTAGATCTGACACCCTCTTCTGGAGTGTCTGAAGACAGCTACAGAGTACTTACATATAATAAATACATAAATAAATCTTTTAAAAAAAAAAAAAAGAAATTTCAATTTATTTGCATTAGTAGGGGTTGGGGGACAAAAACCAATCTTAAAACCAAAACTTATCATTTGTTTTGACAAACTCTCATGACCTGTGCCTTTACTTTTTAGACAATGAAAGACATTTTTCCTTTCAAAGAACAAGGTGTAAATGAAGGATTCTTTTGACCTTTGTTGATAATGATAGAACATTTGTTTCATCATTTGAGTTTGGAGATTATGGGAAAGCATTTGATAATGGTCACTTAGACACTCAACCAAAGTGCTTCAGCATTCCATTTATGTTCTGTTTGTTGAGCACATTTTCCTGTGAGTGTTAGCAGTTGGATATGCCAGGTCAGTCAGTGCCTGCTGGGTTTTCCCCCTGTGAAGTATCTGTTCTTTTTCATACAAAGATTTTATGAAAGAGTTCATGGTATAGTATAGATGGTCTGAAACTAAACAGAGGTCATTTTCATATGTTTTTAATGTCATTTGTTGCTGGGACCTGTTTTTGACTCTGTTGAACCCTTTGCTGGTTGTGGTTTGTCTGGCCATCACATGACTTCTCTGAAAATTCCCCCTCCTCTTCATTTCCAGTAAACTGTTTGAGCAGGCGTGAGTCAGAGTGAAACCAGCTTCCCTGTAACCACAGGGCTTGGTGAAGAATTTGTCAACGTGGACTCTAGAGGGTTTGCATTAAGCTTTGCAGCAACAACTATGGTTTGTGTTGTGTCAGTTCCTGGGAAAAGCTTCCTCCTCTCAGGATCTTTTGCTTATTTGCATTAAGTTAAACTGATGAAGTATTAGAAATGCTCATTCTAGGCTCATAAGGGGCTCTGTCATATAGATTTCCTTTCAGATCCAAACAACCACACACACCCGGTGACATTCAGGATTTTTTTTTTTTTTTTAAAGATTTATTTATTTATTATATGTAAGTACACTGTAGCTGTCTTCAGACACTCCAGAAGAGGGCATCAGATCTTGTTACGGATGGTTGTGAGCCACCATGTGGTTGCTGGGATTTGAACTCCGGACCTTCGGAAGAGCAGTCGCTGCTTGTGGACGTTGTACATCGTGGTGCGCACTAGGCTCCGCACCACGATGTACAACGTCCACAAGCAGAAGGAAGGAAGGAAGGAAGGAAAAGAAAGAAAGGAAAGGTAATACTTAGACTGTCTAGTGGGGCATAGAGAGATGGCTTAGTGATGAAGCACTTGCTGCTGTTATAGAGGGACCCACATGCCAGGTCACAGCTGTCTAACTCCAGTTCCAGGGAGAGTCAACAGAGGCACCTGGTGCATATATGGCACTCAGACATGCATGCAGGCAAAGCATCCGTACACATAAAATCTAAAAAAAAAATTAATGTTCAGTAGTTTTCATTTGAACACTCAACATGACTTAGAATTTTTCTTTTTTTTTTTTTTTTTTAAAGTTTTTTTTTTTTTTTTTTTTTTTTAAAGATTTATTTATTTACTATATGTAAGTACACTGTAGCTGTCTTCAGACACTCCAGAAGAGGGCATCAGATCTTGTTACGGATGGTTGTGAGCCACCATGTGGTTGCTGGGATTTGAACTCCGGACCTTCGGAAGAGCAGTCGGGTGCTCTTACCCACTGAGCCATCTCTCCAGCCCGACTTAGAATTTTTCATGGCTTCTTTTGTTGTCTCAAGAAACTTTTTCTTAATACTAAATTGTTCTTTGGCCACTCCCATTCCCAGATTTGACTCTTTCTTGGTTTTCTGACTTTTCTTCTATTCAGTTGCATAGCTTTAGTAGAACAGGAAAGCTAGTTGTGGCTTGATGCAAGCTGCAGAATGGATGGTCACTGGGAAGGGAGGCTGTCTATCTGCTCCTGGTCTATTCCTGAGTACGGCTCTTTTCTGTATGGCAGTTTATGCCTCAGGGGGTGTGGCACTGACAGGAGTGCTCAGTCCACAGTGGGATTCTGATGCTGAGCTTGGGTGATGAGGTTTGTGCAGGAAGTGCTTATATACTCTGACACACTGAGTGGATCTCACTAGCCTTTGTTTGGGCTTCTGAAACTTGGATCATTTAGTCCTATGCCAGGGTTACAGGCATTTACCAACACCGTGCAAGACGTGCATGCTCATGTCATCTTCAGTCAGGCTTATTTTATGATTTATTTATGCATATATGTACACACATGGGTCGAAGTGCTGGAGAAGGCCAGAAGAGAATGTTGGAGTTGGAATTGGAGTCACAAGCCCAACATGGGTGCTGATTTTTTTCCTGCTTAAATCTTTTTACAACAAAGTACACATTGAAGAAAATGTTCTGGAGAGACTAGAAAATGTCTAGTTTTCTAGGCATTTAGAATTATGTTCTGCCGTACTCCTTAACTCACAAGATAAATTTAATTTTTTTTCAGTTAACATTTAATTTTAATAATACCTGTTGTTATGTTTAGTCAACAACACAAGGAAAAGTCTTCTGTGAAGTTTATTTTTTTTTTAAATTCTGTTTTAATGATGAAGCAATTCTAATTGAAACCATCTGATTTTCAAATAAAAATAAGAGGTTAATACAACCCAGTCAGTAAGAAAGCACAGTAAGTAATATTTAAGGTTCTCTTCTCAGTTTGCTTTGGAAATTGGAGTAGAATGGTTTTGTCTTGTGTTTGCTTTGTTCTTTTCTTCTCCACACCTGTTTACAGTGTGAACAGAAGTGAGCAGTGGGTAAGCATTGTGCTACCCTTGTTAGCTGGCTTACAGAGGGTTGCTTTGCAGGGTTAGTATTTCAAACACCTTTTGTAAAATGCTCCAGAAAGGTCCCTCTCATTGAAACTTGGACTGTCAGACTATATATGGCTCTGTGCTTTTGCTGGATGGTTTTTATATCAGTACCATATTGCTAATAAATGCAAGCCCTCCCCTGCTCTAATTGCTAAGCCCTCATGGGAGTTGTGGCTCAGGTTCAGAAATAAATGGTAGGAAGGACAATGGAATAACTATTAACAATTTATTAATTAATATTAATAACTGATAACTATTTCTATAGCAAAGCTTTGTCAATTTTCAATTAGCCAGGGGATGTGATTTGTCGTGAGAGATCTGGAAGGTTTGTTTTTTGACTTTGTTTTGGGTTGTTTGCTAGGCATCATAGGAATGCTTTTTGTTAGTTTTCTTTCCATTTTTTCTGTTTTGAATCTTGGTATTTAAAGTCTTACTGATTGATATTTAAAGTGTGTTCTTTACTTACTCCTTAGCGCGCGCGCGCGCGCACACACACACACACACACACACACACAGCAGTATGCAGCCACATGCCACATAATGGCATTTCCATCTGTGACAGACCTTGTATACAACAGTTGCTCCATAAGAATATATCACCTGGTGTCATCAAATAAACCCATTCTGTGGTGTTTGTATTATGTAATGATGCAATTGGCCAATTAGACATTTTTCAAAATATATCTTCATCATTAGGAAATGTGTGTCTATACTTAAAGTTTCTTTGTCTATCCCCATGTCTTTGGTAATTTTTATGTGTGGTTTAGTTAACATATTATTAATTGTATAAAATAATGGGTTTCATTACTTTTATCTGCCCTTGTGGTGTTTGTTTTTGTTTTGAGACAAGGTCCTGCTGTCTCACTTAATATTTCTTCTGCCACAGTTTTCCCTAGTCTCACTTGCTTCTGCCCCGTGTGCTGGAATCAGAGGTGTATACTACTAGGCTCAATATCCTCATTCTTTATCAGGCTACATTTTCTGTCTATGACTGTTTCATAACTTAGTTTTCAAAGCTTTAAGTGTTTAATTTAAGCTCATCTGAATAATTATGATCTTTCCCCGCACTGACTGTCTGTTACTGCTGTGTACTATCATAGAAGATTCACTGGTATTTGTTGCCTTGGTTGTTTTCTCTGTGTAGTCCACAGTAATCCTGTACTTGCAGTCCTCCTGCCCTACCCTATGGAAAACCATACCCAGCCACTTTGAATGTGTGTATGTGTGTCTGCATTTCTCTTTGATTCTAATTCGAATATGAATATTTATACTAATTTATTTATAACAAAAACAATGAAATTCCTTTAGGGCTAGTGAACTAGATCAGCAGGTACAGGTGCTTACTATAGAGCCTGGTGATCTGGGTTAAATCTCTGAGACCCATATGGTGAAGAGAACTGTCTCTTTAAAATGTAATTTTAAAAATGTAGGGCGGTAGTAGTAAATACCTTCAATTCCGGCATTTGTGTGGCAGAAGCAGGTGGATCTCTGTGAGTTTGAGGACAGCCTGGTGTACAGAAAGAGTTTCAGGACAACCAGAACTACACAGCAAAACCCTGTCTTGAAAAACAAAACAAACAAAAAGGTATTTTAATCTTTTTCCAACCCATAATAAAATTCTTAGATACAAATCTTTAAAAAACCTTATGCCACAAGTGCTTTACAGATTCAACCATCATCCCCAGCCCCACTTTTTAAAAGGAATTTGTTTTCTTTTTATTAATGTATGTTTGAGTATGTGTATTCATTTAGTGCGCAAGTGTCGTGGAAGTCAATAGAAGGTATTAGATCCCCTGGAGCTGAAGTTATAGGAGGTTGTAAGCTGTTTCACGTGGGTTCACAGAACTGAACTCTAGTCTTCTGAAAGAGAGCAAACTCTCTTAACCTGAGCCATCTCTCAGGCCTACATTTAAAACACTTAACAGCTGGGCTTGTACCAGGTGTGGTGGGACACATCTTTAATCTCAGCATTTAGGAAACAGAGGTAAACAGGTCTCTATGAGTTTGAGGTCAGATTGGGTCTACATGGAGAATTTGAGGCAGCCAGGGTTACATAGTGAGACCCTATTTCAAGAAACAAAACAAGAGTATTAAGTTCGAGTAAGCCAGACATGCTTAGGATAGTACTGTAATCCAAACACTTAGGGCGTGATGCATGAAGACCCAACAAGTTTAGATAAGGTTGGGTTATGCAGTAAGACCCCATCCGAAATAACAGTAATAGTACTTGTGGGAGATACTTGGTTTGGTTTGGTTTGGTTTGGTTTGGTTTGGTTTGGTTTGGTTTGTTGAGATGGTAGCCCTGGCTATACTGGATCTCACTCTATAGACCAGGCTGTCCTTGAATTCATAGAGGTCCACTTGCCTCTGCTTCCCAAATGCTGGGATTAAAGATGTGTGCCACCACTATGTATTATTTATAATTATCTCAGACTGACAACAACTTTAATATTATACTAACATTAGAACAAATTGTGTTATATTCGTACAATAGAATAACACATATCACTTTAGCAGTTTGGTTACTCCACATTCATTAACAGTGTAGAAGAAACACTAGATGTAATGTAGAGCTAAAATGCCAGACTTGCAAGAGGACATACTGCAATAATCCTGTTCTCGTTAAGCTCAAAAATAGGAAAAGCTAAAACTGTAGCTCTAAACATTCAGGAGGGTAAATTGCTCTGGTAAAAGGACTGACTTCTTAGAGTAATGTTCTGTGTCTCATCTCAGTGGTAATTAACACTTTTTTTTCAAGATTTTATTTATTTTATGTATATGAGTACACTAGCTATCTTCAGACACACCAGACAAGGGCATCAGATCCCATGACAGATGGTTGCGAACCACCATGTGGTTGCTGGGATTTGAACTCAGGACCTCTGGAAGAGCAGTCAGTGCTCTTAACCACTGAGCCATCTCTCCAGCCCAACACTTTTATTTTTATAAAATCTATCAAAATGTATATTTTTAATTTGTATAGTGTACATTTGTTCTGTCTCCATTTTAAAAAGAAATATGTATGAGCCAGGCATGATATCACACATTTTTAATCTGAGCACTCAGAAGGCAGAAGCAGGAAGATCTCTGATTTTTTTTTTTTTTTTTTTTGAGATTAGACTGGTCTGTGTAAAAAGATTCAGGATAGCCAGAGCTACATAGAGAGACTCTGCTTTAAAAAAAAAAAAAAAAAAAAAGTACATGTGTGGTATATACATGTGTGCAGGCAGGTGAATATACACCCCTGTATGTGTGCTGGGGGCCAGAGAAAGGCACCAGATATCCTGGCTCTATCACTTCAGCCCTGTTTCTTTTGACAGGAGGTGTGTCTCTGTGTGTGTGTGTGTGTGTGTCTGTCTCTGTCTCTCTCTCTGAATCTGGAGACTGGTGAACAGCAGATCCCAGTGTACTCTGTCTCCCACAACACTAGGGTTATGACTCTGTATGGCTTTGCTGGGCTTTCCCAGCCTGGGATTTCAACTCCGTCTTGCTGTTTGCTCAGCCAGTACTCTGACACACTGCCCTCCTCAGCTCAGCTCGTGGACTCGAGTTTGGAAAATATTTGAACTGCCTATGCCTATGCAAAAGTAAATTTGGTGACACTTTACCTCTGTATACCATGGAAGCCTGATTGTGATTAACAGCTTCCTATTTTAGCACTTGAAATGTTTGTTCTTCATTGAAAATTGCATATAACATTTTTTTTCATTTTTTTCAAGCAAAACCTCACAATATTAGGATGTCATTGCATACTACCACATATGCCTTCACATGATTTTTGCATATTTATGTATTTATTTGTGCATATACTTACTGTCAGGGAGGATGCATACAGCTGGCATGTAGAGATCAGGGAACAGTTTGTAAAATTGGTTTCTCCTTCCATCATTTGGGTTCTTAGGAGTCAAATGTAGGTTGTCTTTTGGCTACAGTTCCCTTTATCCACTGAGTTGTCTCACAGGCCTCATGGATTTTATTTTCAGGGGAAAAAAGCACTTACCAATTTCTATTTAATATTTGAAGGTATAGCTTGGGTGAAGTGCCATGAAACTCTCTTTATGCTAAGTTGAAGTTTGATCACTGATCCTGGTTTAGGTGCAATTTTTGCTATAGCCCACAATACCAAAATGCATTGTACTTTGCATTCCAGAGCCTAACATGTATAACTGAAATAAATGTCTGTAGAAATAGTGTTGTAACCTGTTCTCTCCTGCTATAGCAGAAACTGAGTAAATCATGCCATAAGACTGTATTTAGGGGCTGGTGAGATGGCTCAGTGGGTAAGAGCACCCGACTGCTCTTCCGAAGGTCCGGAGTTCAAATCCCAGCAACCACATGGTGGCTCACAACC
>NC_034603.1:54249585-54274940 GCF_900095145.1 Mus pahari | reverse complement strand
TCATTACAGATGGTTGTGAGCCACCATGTGGTTGCTGGGATTTGAACTCAGGACCTTTGGAAGAGCAGTCGGTGCTCTTACCCATTGAGCCATCTCACCAACCCCCGCCGATTACCTTTCAAAGATTGCTTTTCTCCACACTCTGCCACACAGACTGTGTCAACCCATAGCACACAGGATGTATTTCTATTGTATGTGTAATCTTACAGTTTTATTCTGTTCATTAAGGAGAGATTGTCAGGACTGGAGAGATTGCTCAAATGGTTATTTAAAAACATTGGCTGGTGTTCCAGAAGACCTGGATTCAGATTCCTAATACCTACAAACAGCTCACAGCCGTTATTAACTAACTATGGTACCAGGGAATCTGATACCCTGTTCTGGCCTCTGTGGGCATCAGACACACATGTGGCATCCAATTAAAACACCCATGTTAAAAAAAATTTTAAAGTTGTTTTTTTTTTTTATTAAAAGATGCCCTTGTCACTAAATTTCACAAGAAATTTAGTTTATTAGTTTAATGAAATCACACTAGATGATACAATGAATAAGATCAAATTCTGATTTTTCAGATTTCTAGTTACAATCAGTTTTTCATCCCTTAAGTGTGTGTGTACATATATGTGCATGTGTGTGCCTCTGCCTCCCCAGTGCTGGGACTAAGGCGTGCATCACTACACCAGGCCTACTTTGAAGGGTTTAATACTAACCTTGAAGCTATTTCAGTAACAAAATCAAGAGCACTATTAGATCAGAATGAGTTTTAGCATATAGTAAGCTAAGCTGGTAGGTAGGGGCTCTAGAAATGGCTCAGTAGTTAAGATCATTTGCTTCCCTTCCAGAGGACCCAAAGTCAGTCCCCAGCACACTCATCATGTGGGTCCTAACTTTAGCTCCAGGGGATCTAACACCTTCTTCTGGCCTGCTACTTGCACATATTCACATGCGTGTGCACGCACACGTGCGCACATACACACACACACACACACACACACACCTAAATATAGTAAAAATGGAGAAGATACTCAAGCACTGGATCAAGCTACACTGGCCTTGGAGGCCAGAAAAAGATACTCAGTCACCTGCTGCAAGCATTACCCTGATGGACAAGTGTGTGGTGGAGAGCTGGGAAAGATGGAGTATGTGGTAAAGAAATGGAAGAATACATGAAGCCAAAGGGGCTTGTTAGTACACTGTGGAGAAAGGTGGAACTCAGTGTCACTGAAGAACAAAACAGGTGGATATAAGGAGGCCATGATGAGGTTGTGACCCTGGCTGCTGGGAAAGACCTGGGTCAGTGGTCCTGCTATAGCTGGTTCTGTGTCCATGTCTGTGGTCTGGGCTGCCATCAGACACCACGTGGATATCTGAGGGCAGTGCTATCTCTTGGCATGCTGATCTGAGTAGCCTGTGCTGCCAGGAGCCATGTTTGGGTTGATGGTCCTGTGGCAGCCAGGGTTGTGTTGATGTCCCAGACCCACATTACCAGCAAAGACCCTATGTCTGAACTGCTGCCACCTGAGGCACTGTGCTAAGCTAGCCCAGCTCTGCCTGCAGCACAGTAGAGCTGATCCTAATGGTCAGGTAGGCGGGAAACAAACCAGGGCATGTGTGCAAGTGAACTAGCCCCACCCCTAGACTGTGTGGGTGACTCGGGCAAGGGGGGCTGCCCCCTTCCCAGTTGCCCCTTGCCACTTGTGGCATGCAGGTGAGCTGGCCTCTGAGGTCATGAGAGCAAGGAAGCAGAGTTGGCCCTGGTGGTGTAGGAGAGCTGGAGGACTGACCAGCTCAGCTACCTACCAGGCCCAGATCCAGAGCTTTGAGTTGGCCACCCAATATCCACCCCACCTATGACCTGCTGGAGGGCATGAAAGGGCTGGTCTTGCAGATCCAGAGCTGCAGTGTCTTTGTGTAACATACTGTGCACACTACACACTCCAGGACAAGGTTTTATGTATATATATAGTCTGTATTAATTTCTTTTGGTAGGGAGGTTGTAAGGGCAGATAGGAAGGGACAGGAAGATGTACATGATGTAAAATTCATAAAGACTCATAAAATGTTAAATAATAATAGAAATAAATCTTTAAGGCCTGGTGGTTCTGGTGCATATCTTTTAATTCCAGCACTCAGGAGGTAGAGACAGATGAATCTCTGTGAGTTTGAAGACAACCAGGGCTACACAGAGAAAGCCTGTCTCAAAAACAAACAAACAGGGCTGGTGAGATGGCTCAGTGGGTAAGAGCACCTGACTGCTCTTCCAAAGGTCTGGAGTTCAAATCCCAGCAACCACATGGTGGCTCACAACCATCCGTAACAAGATCTGACTCCCTCTTCTGGAGTGTTTGAGGACAGCTACAGTGTTCTTACATATAATAAATAAATAAATCTTTAAAAAAAACAAACAAACAAACAAACAACAACAAAAACCCACAAGTAATTAAATTTAAAAAAATCTTTAAAAAAAAAAAACAAAAGGCAGGTTAGGGGCTGGAAGATAGCTAGCTCATCAGTTAAAAGCATTCGCCACTCTTGCAGAGCACCCAGGTTCAATCCCCAGCACCCATCGTTAGTAACTTCTGTTTCACAGAATCCAGTGCCACCTTCTAGCCTCCATGGGCACCAGAAACACATCTGGCAGAATCACAGTAATAAAGAAAATTCAATTAAAAGAGAAAACAGGCTACTTAAACTTCCATAAAATACCAATTTCTCCATGGTTGTTATATTCATTTAAATGCTGCTTTTTAAAAGTTTTTTTTGTTTTTGTTTGTTTGTTTGTTTTTCCAAGCTGGGCATTCTAACAAACACTTTAATCCATCCTTCTAGGTCAGAGGCAGGTGGGTCTCTGTGAGTTCAAGGCCAGTCTGGCCTACAAAGCAAGCTCCAAAAGACCAAAACCAAGTCAATAAATAAAGAGATCTTTCCATTAGATTAAAAAAAGAGTATACTGTTACTGCTTGGAGATAAATATTATTTAACATACTTATACTTAAAATGTTACACCAAAGATTAGCATTTTTTGCTTACAATCAGTCCTGTTGTTTCTCTTCTCTGGTAACCCTAAGTCCCTTTTTTTAAAGAGGAAATAGACAGCAGCAGTGCTCTGGGCTAGTGTAATGTAAGGCGCATTTCCTTTCCTTCCTTAGGGCTTGAAGCCTCTGCTGCTATAAATGGCTGCTTCCTCCTCTGCTCTCTTACAGTGTTGGAGAATAAGTTGCTCTTATCTTCAGCTATTTCAAAAGTGCAAGCTCTAAGATGCCTAGTCACTGTGGGTGGGGCTGGGAAATGGAACTTTCCAGATAATAGGTTTATAACTAAGAAAAATAGAAAATGGTACATAGTACTAATTGTGAATTGTGTAATTTATTTAAAGAGAGGTAGAGAATGAGCATGTCCTCTCAGGCACTTCACTTGTGAAATAGATAAAGGTTATGAAATGTGAATATAGAGAAATGAAACTATAAAAAGGAATTTATTTTTTGTGGTACAGACTTTTTTTTTAATAAAATGGCAAATGACAATTGAAGAAGCAATCAAATTGGACTCTCAGCATTGTTCCCACAAATACTACAAGAATTCAAATGAAATGTTAATTTTCTTTTATATGTAACTGGAGAATTGAATGCCTAACATAATAAATTTCTTGGTAATCTTTTTCTTCTGTTTTTATTTAAAAATATTATTACTATATATTTTCATTTGGCTTATTCATTGTACTTGAAGTAAAAGACAGCAACTTTTGTTTAAGATATTTCTTTTAAGCTTTAGGAACTGAGGGTTTTTTTCTAGTGATGTTAGATGACATTTCTGGGTTTTTACTGTGAATTGCCAAATAATATAAAAAGAGGGTAAAAATCTCCCACTGGATGTTTTAAAGGCAAGTTAAAATACAAATATTATAATTATAGTATTACTTTAAAATCAACATGAAAATGACTGTCAAATTATACAAATACTTGTACCACTGGGTGGTCGAGGCACGCACCTTTAATCTCTGCACTCATAAGGCAGAGGCATGCAGCTCTCTGAGAGTTCCAGGCCAGCCTGGTATCCAGAGTGAATTCCAGGACAGCCAGGGCCACACAGAGAAACAAACAAACAAAACTTAGCAGCTAAGGGAGACACCATGGCCAATACATTGCATTCCAGGTGTGCTGTCCCTGTAATTCCCTAAAATGGAGGAAACTCAACTGCATGATTTATAGTAATAGGGAAATACATTGGCACTCTCATCTGATTGAAAATTTATTTTTTTTTTAAATTATACAAATGATAAAAAGTACTGAGGCTAGAGAGATGACTCTGCTGTTAAGAGCTGTGGCTACTCGCTCTTCTCTTCCCCTTCTTCTCTCCCCTCTCTTTCTCTCTCTCTCTCCTCTTCTCTACCCTTCTACCTGCTTCGCTGCCCCCCCATTCCTGCATAATAAACCTCTCCCACGTGGAACACCAAAAAAAAAAAAAAAAAAAAAAAAGAGCCATGGCTACTCTTTATTCTTGCAGAGGACCCAGATTTGGTTCCTAGTACACACACATGATGACTCATCTCTAACTCTGCTTCCAGGGAAACTGGTGTCACCTTCTGGCCTCTGCAGGCATACTGTATGCACATGATACAAATTCATATTAAATAAGTACATTTTTAAAAATAAGTATGTACCTTACAACAACAATAAAAACAAAACACACAAGGCATGGTGGCTAATGCCTTTAATCTTAGCACTGAGAGGCAGAAGCAGGGTGAGCTCTAGGAATTCTAGGCTGGGACACAGGCCTATACAGTGAGACCCTGTCTCAAATAAATACATGACCTTTAACTTGAATGGCAACTAACAAAAGCAAGATTACATTTATAATATAAAGCATGTAGGATGATAAGAATGATGTTCCTATTGAATTTTTAGTTCTGGGAAATTTCAGTTAGAATTCACAGAAGTCATGAATTCGATCCTTAAGACTAATTCGAATTAAAACTTTATCGGCGGGCTGGTGAGATGGCTCAGCAGGTAAGAGCACCCGACTGCTCTTCTGAAGGTCCTGAGTTCAAATCCCAGCAACCACATGGTGGCTCACAACCATCCGTAACGGGATCTGGCGCCCTCTTCTGGAGTGTCTGAAGACAGCTACAGTTTACTTACATATAATAAATAAATAAATTTAAAAAAAAAAAAAAAAAAAAACTTTATCGGTGTGGCGGGGGTAGGGGGTGGCTCAATGAGGAAAGGTTTGCTGAGCAAGTGTAAGGGACCCAAGTCTAGATAATCATCACCTAAATAAGAGCAGGGCATGGTACTGTACGGCTATAGGGTCAACACTTGGGGAGAGAGCGATGTCCTTGTGGACTTCATGATAGAGGGAGATGTCTATATAAATGTTAATGACGACAAACTGACTTTCACCATTTGTAAAGAATGAGACTTCCATCTGGGCATAGTGGCCAGGCCTTTAATCCCAGTGCCTGGGAGGCAGAGACAGGCTGCTCTGAGTTCCAGGACAGCCAGGGCTACACAGAGAAACCCTTTCTCAAAAAACAACAAAAATTCAAGGACAGAAAGACAAATACCACTAGTTGTCATTCATGTGTGGAAGCTAATATGTTGGTCTAAAATAAGCAAGAGAATAATTTCTTCTCTTGCATGGGAAGGGGAGGATGGAGAGATGGTGGTTAACAGGTGCAAGGGCACATGGGGAAGAGGAGCAGCTTCCAGAGCTCTGTGGTATGAGAGCATGAATTTCACACTTGATCTTAGCCAAAAGGCAGAGAAGCGATATAGCATGAATTTCAAAATGGCTAGTTTAGGCAGAGATGTCTTCATTGTCCTGAAAACTCCAGCTTTGTACCATTCTGCTATTTGGAGATTAAGTCTGTTAAGTTATTAGAGGAGAAAGAAAAAGATAGGATAAAGCAGGGTTTCAAACAGTGATATAGTGCATGTGGTTTACCATATTTTGTCTTGTCTAGAGCATTCAGAGAGAACCCCAAAGATGCAGCAATCCATTCTTTAATGTGGGAAGATTTTAGGGGTGTGGTACTTCTGAAGATTTGGATGTTTTCCCAGCCTGCTACTCAGTCTGGATCCGTATCAGTCAGGGGTAGTGATCTGTACTGTACCTTTACTCCCAGCACCCAGGACGGGAGACAGAAAGATTGTGAGTTCAAGGCCAGCCTGCAGTACAAAGCAAGAATCTGTATACAAACAAATAAGATCAATTGGTATCAGATTGTAAGACATATAATACAATAAACTATCATAAAGAGTTGTCTTTCGGGGCAGCAAGATGCCTCTTTGAGTAAAGATACTTGTCTCCAAGCCTAATGACCTGAGTTGAGTCCCCAGAACCTACATGGAGGAAGGGGAGAACCATCGCACATGCGTATGTGTGCATATACAACTGCGAATAAACAAGTAAGCGGAAAAACTTAATAAAAGTGTTAGCCGGCCATGGTGCCGCACGCCTTTAATCCCAGCACTCGGGAGGCAGGGGCAGGCGGATTTCTGAGTTCCAGGCCAGCCTGGTGTACAGAGTGAGTTTCAGGACAGCCAGGGCTACACAGAGAAACCCTGTCTCAAAAAAACAAAAATAAATAAATAAATAAATAAATAAATAAATAAATAAGAGTTGTTGTTCTTCTTTGTGCTTTTAATTAATATTTCAAAACATTTGTTTCACAGGACTTTGCATCACGGGCTAAACTGGCAGTTCAAAAACTAGTACAGAAAGTTGGATTTTTCGGAATTTTGGCCTGTGCTTCTGTAAGTAGATTATATTCAAAGTTATAAAGTTCTCTAAATGCTATGAATATATTTTGATCAATTTGTTTGTTATGCATATTAGTTTCTTGTGTTCTTTTATGTATGTGTGTGCATCACATTCATGTCTGATGCCTGCTAAGATTGGATGTGGATGCTGGAAACTGAACCATCCTCTGAGCCCTCCCTTAGCCCCTTTGTTTGGTTGGTTGGTTGGTCGGTCTTGGTTTTTCGATACAGGGTTTCTCTGTGTAACAAGTCCTGGCTTTGTAGACTAGGGTGGCTTCAATCTTCAAGGCTTAATTCTGTGACAACAAAGAAATAAAATCCATTATTCCTATGAAGAAGTAATAATGGAATGAATTAGGAAGTCTTTTCCAGAGTTTCCAAGTATTAATAGGAAGATTTGTTTCACACCTGACTTGAGACATCTTAGCTCCTGTTTCTGTTTGGGTGAGTACCTTGGAAGCATGGGGAATTCAGTTTGAATTCTCTGAATCCCCATAAAATGTCTGGGTGGTGGCATGCACCTGTAATATCAGTGATGGCAGGATGGGAGATAAAGACAGATGGATCACTGGTACACACAAATGTGCACACACACACGTAAACCAAAATGTCCACGAGCCTGAGTTACTGTTGTTGGAAGTACTAAATAAACATTTTCCCAGTGCAACCTCTGACACTAGTGACAACAGATATAAAGTGGCCCAAGGAGGCTACCTCACAAGGCTGATAGGATTTATGAGGATATTTGTGAAAACCACATGCAGCACAGCCCTGAGAGTGGGGCAAGGGGATCACAAGTTCAGAGCCGTCCCTGGTGACACAGCAGAATGAGGGTTTGAGGTCAGCCTAGGATATCTCCAAAACAAATTGTGCATTGGTAAGATGACTCAGCAAGTAAAGGCACTTGTGACCTGAGGATGCAGAACCTGATTTCAGTCCCAACAATCCAAGGAAAGGGAGAAGATGCCTCAATTCCTTCTCTGGCTTTCACGTGTATGTATGTGTTACACACACACACGATAAAACATTTTTGCAAGAACAATGTAGTGCTTCTCACATAAATGCTCATTTATTTTCACTGTGGTTTATCAACTTTCTGACAGCTACTGGAACCTAGGAGTAAATGAGAAACAGGTAGTAATAGCACATCTCAGCACTTGGGGATCTGAGGCAGGAGGATAGCTGTAAATATAAGACCATTCTGACTTGAGTTTGAGGCCAGTCTGGTCTATATGATGAGTTACAAAACAGCCAAAGCTACATGGAGAGATTGTCTCAATCAACAAGAAAACAAAACAAATAGCAACAAAAACCAAAGAAGGGGGAAAAGGAGAAAAGCTCTAGAAGCCAGTAATTACAGACAGTTGAAATACAGTGTTAAAAACCCAGTGTACTAACCACACCTTTAATCCCTGAGTTTGGTAGGTAGAGGCAGGCAAATCTCTGAGTTCAAGACCAGCCTTGTCTACAGGGTGAGTTCCAGAAAATCCAGAATTACACAGAGAAATCCTGTGTGTGTGTGTGTGTGTGTGTGTGTGTGTGTGTGTGTGTGTGTGTGTGTGTGTTTGTGTGCGCGCGCGTGTGCACGCGTGTGTGACAGAGAAGGAGGGAGGAAGGGAGAGGTGGGTGGGTGGGTGGGTGAAAAGTACTGTGGATGAGCTGAGGAGCCTATTAGATAATAATGTTCTTAATCTGAGACCAGTTGCCTGGGTTCAGATCTTTTTTATGGGGGAAATGTCTTACTCTGTCTTACCATTCTTTTCTACAAAATAAGTATAATATCATATAGCATGTGCCTGGGGAAGGTGAAATGCCTTTAATTTCCCAAAGCAGGAAATCTTTATTCCTGGTTACTCATTGCCTGTGTATTAGAAACTCACCATCTGTTCTACGCATTCCTTATATTGGTCATGTACAGTTAAAGTTAAATTTAAAGAGGAGTTTGACTGTCTATGAATTTTTTCCGTGATATTTTTAATGAAAGTTAAAGGGTACTTATTAATTAATCATCTTGATGCAACATTTAAACTAAAATAAAACCGTAGTTGAGAGGAAATTTTAAAGCATCCTGTAGGGTGTTTTGTTTGTTTGTTTGCGTTATTATTATTATACATGGGTATTTTGTCTGTATGCATGTCTGTAACTGGGTCTGCAGGGGCAAACTGGGTCCACTAGGGCTACAATGACAAGTGGCTGTTAGCCATCCTGTATGTAAGAATCGAACTCCTCTGGAAGAGCAGCCTCTGAACCATCTCTCCGGCCCAACAATCCATCAGTTTTGGTTGTAATTGTCCTCTGGTTTATTTAGTTATAGCCTCAGGAAAACAAGCAACAGCAGCAGGCGTGTCCCCTGATGTCTGACTCTCCTTTTCTGAGAAGATCCAACCAGAGTGAAATTCCAAGCAGGTTGACAAGTTAGAATTTGTGTCTGTTCTGATTTTCACTTTAAACCCATTTCCATTTACTGTTGATTCAAGCATGAAAATAAACAACAGCTGGGCTGGAGAGACTGCTCTTCCAGAGGTCCTGAGTTCAGCTCCCACCAACCACATGGTGGCTGACAGCCATCTGTAATGAGATCCAATGCCCTCTTCTGAAGATAGCTTCAGTATAGTCACATAAAAAAAAAAAAAAAAAAAAAAACACTAGTTAGTAGTGGTGGTGCTCCCCATTAATCTCAGTGCTCTTGAGGCAGGTGGATCTCCTGAGCTCAAAGCCAGCCTGCTCTACAAAGTGAATTCTAGCACAGCCAGGGCTACCCAGAAAAACCCTGTCTCCAAAAAAAAAAAAAAAGAAAAGAAAAGAAAAGAAAAAGAGAGAAAAGAAAAAGAAAGAAAGAAAAGAAGCAAAATTATATTTCATAGACTTGTGAGCATAACAAAGAAAAAAGGTAAGATGTTGCCTCTGCCCAGTACAGGAAGATGAGTCTGAGTGAGGAGACCGAGAGTCACAGCAGAGAATGCTTGAGTTCTCACTTAGTCATAAGTGTTCTTAGAAGACTGCATGTGGCGAATTTTTTTTTTAAACAACTGGGCTTTTCTTTCAGAGTTCAAAAATAAAATTATATAAATTAATTGGCTTACAAGTGGCTCAGCCAACAGTCACAAGGGCAGAGTATTTCTGTGGGAGAAAAGTAAGTGAAGTGCTCAAAAACAGTTGTGGTTTCTTCACATTTTTACATGAAATTGTTTTAATGTGGAAATGTTTGGAAAGGTATTTATTGTGAATCACTTCTTTGTCTAGGACAGAGTATTCAAAACATCTGAGTCGGTGTTCTCTCATCTCTCTTTTTAAAATATGCCACGTGGCCCCAGAGCCATAGGCTTTCTTAATGTAAAATAAAAATAATGAATTATTTTTGAGCAGGACCTCAACCCCCTCTATTGTGGCCAAGAGTAACCTTGAACTCCTGCCTGTCTTTACCTCTCAAATGCTACAGCTGCAGGAATATAGTAAGGTTAAATGTTGAAAGCTTCCACTGATAAGTTTAGTTAGGGATTTCATGTTTACTGAAGATATGAACACATCCAGATAATTGTTTTGAGTAAGAATTTACTTAGAACTTCTCTAATAATCTTAACAATTCATTCATACCTTACTAAAGAAATAACCACCAAATGAGCAGAAATCTACTAAAAGGGATTAAATTTATGCAGATCCAAGGTTGTATCCATTCCTCCTGTGTTAAAAACTATTTGTATGAGGTGCATCTTGGTTTGCTGTGGTCTTATAGAATGGCAGACTACCGAGCATGAGATCCAGCTTAGGGACTGCTATTAGAATCCTCTCTGGTCTTCTGACCAGTGTCATACACTGACCAGGGACCTTTATCTCGTGTCATATAGAAAGCAATGATTAAGGCAGGACACCACACACCCAACAGATTTTAAAAACATTTTCTTTGAATTATTCACAGAAGTCTTTTTTTCTTCTTGATAGATTCCAAATCCCCTGTTTGACCTGGCTGGAATAACATGTGGACACTTCCTTGTACCTTTTTGGACCTTCTTTGGTGCAACCCTGATTGGAAAAGCAATCATTAAAATGCATATCCAGGTAATTATAGCTGAGTCACTGCTTAATGGCCTTGATAGGACCTTGATAGGACCATGGCTCTTGGCTTGCTTCCATCGGTTAGACAATAAAGTATGCAAGTTTAGAAGTACATAAATTCTGCTGTTTGTTTTTCTTTCCTCTTCTTTCTTCCTTTCTTTATTAAGAAAAAAAAAGTAGTATACTTGTATAAGAAAATGCATATTATTTTCATGTACACAGTCAAAAGCTGTGCTTTCCTGACTGATCACCGCCTGAAAGAGGATTACTTTTCATTGATTTTTCCTTTCTTTCACATACTGCACAGCACTTCCTCGCTTGTCACCAATATCCTTTACCGAGAACCAGCAGATGTTTGTGGGCAAGAGAAGGGTAGCTGAAGCTGTGAGGAAACATGGGTTGTGTGGTTAGAGAAGTGAGACTCTGCTAGCCCCCGGAGCCACTCTTACCATCTTTAAGATCTACACACACAAATCAAGAGGCCCAAAGCCTAAGTGAGGGCGAAGTGGCTGTGCCTTGGACTGTGAATTGTTCCATCTAAGGGCAACTCGCAGTAATAAACATTTAAAAAAGAATTTCTGTAAATCAGTGTGTTTCACAGCAAATAAGAATTTACTAAAAAAGAAAGTTAAGAACAATGAATTAATGTCTCTAAAAATAAAGTCTAGCCCCAGTGATGGTGAGGGGCTGAAGAAATAGCTCAGCAGTAAAGAGCACTGGCTGCTGTTCCAGAGGACCCTGGCTCAGTTCACAGCACCCGCATGGCTGCTAACAACCATGTATAGCTCTAATCCCAAGAGAACTGACCTCCTCTTCTGGCCTCTGCAGGTGCTGAGTGCACACAGTTCATGTACATACATGCAGACAAAACACCCGTACACAAATAAAGGAGGGAGGGATGTCTGGCATGTTGGTGCACGCCTTTAATCCCAGCACTCAGGAGGCAGAGGCAGGCAGATTTCTGATTTTGAAGCCAGCCTGGTCTGCAGAGTGAGTTCCAAGACAGCCAGAGCTACACAGAGAAACCCTGTCTCAAAAAAAAAAAAAAAAAAAACAATGCTGGCATAGCTTTTTGAGTTAATACCTAAGTACTCAGTCATTTTTATTCCTATTGTAACAGTTTATGTAATCGTACATATACTTTGTTTCATGTGTTTAAATGTTTCACCTGCATGAAATGTGCACTGCATACTTGCCTGGTACCACAGAGGCGGGAGAAGCTGTTAACTACTAAGCCATCTCTCCAGCCCCATAATCTGTAAATCTGTATGTCTTATTTTATACTTCTTGAATAACTTTTCTTTATATTATTATAATTTTTATTGCCTGTTTCATTTTTTTTTTGTACAATACATTTTCATTTTTTCATTCCCCTCCTTACCATCTTCCATACCTGTTTTAGTTTTGAATTCATCTAATCCAGTTTGTGCTGCACATGTACCCATAGATATATGGCCTCCCTTGAAGCATGGTAGACCTACCAGGGGCCTATCTGTAGCTATTTATGCATGGCTTGTCAGACCTTTTCATTTCAGAAAAGTGGTCAAATTTGATAATACTTTTAGACATCCTAAGTAGATTTTCTTCTAAGATATACCAATTCTAGTTTGTTTAGTTTCTCTATGTAGCCTTGGCTGCCCTAGATCTCAATCTGCAGACCAGGCTGCCCTCAAACTCAGGGATCTATCCGCCTGCCTCTGCCTATTACGTGCTAGGGTTAAAAGCATTCACCATCACTGCCTGGCTCAATTCATATTGTACCTCATACTTTAACTCTGTAGAATTCTGGTATAAAGGAAGTGTCTAAGTACAGCAATCATACTCAAGTGGCTAATAAGCAATACGTGTCTATAAGAATGCTAACAGGTGGAATTTGAACCCAGGTCAACTAAAGAAAGTAAATGTTTTACTGCTTGTAGATTCTCAGGACCAATGATGGGTATGAGGTAGTTGTGCAGATTTCATAGAGAAACTTAACATTTAGAAGGAAAAAGGTTTTCTTGCCTTTGGACCTGGAATTCAAAATAAGCCCTGAGGTTGAAGTTCTTCTACCTACTGTGTAGAGAAAATGATAGAAAACCCATTTGTCTTCCTGAGGCATGGATCTGGATTCTTTTCCTGACTGTGGAATATGTTTACTGTGTTCCATTGTACAGAGTAACTTGCCTTATTAAGGCATGTCACTTGATGTGCATTCAGATGTAGCTTAGAACAAGCCTTTCCCGTTCCCTGAGTAGGCAGGACTAATGAGTAATGTAAACATTTCGGTCAGTTCCAGAGTCCAGAGAAACACCCACACATAGATTCCTCTGTACTCTACTAAAGCCCATCTCCCCGTTTGCTCTTCTTTCATCCTTTTTTTTTTCTCAGCTTAACTTTAGACAGCTTTCCAATAAGTTATAAGTATAAATTGCTGTCTGTTAGTCTTCCTTGAAAAATTCCCACCAGTACATCTACTATGTTGGATCAAAACTTTCCTGTTCCCTGGGTAGATTGAACTTCTCTGCCTAGAAGAGGATTCTTATCTTGTTCCCAAATAATGAAAAAAAAAAAATTTAACAAGATTGTCTATTTGTGTGCATCTTACTTACCGTTGGCTTTTGCCTGTCTGCATCCCTCAGGCACGCACACACACGTAACTGGATTGTGAGCCTTAAGGGTCAGAAAGCTTACTTCCTTGGTTTGGGCCATTAGGCACTTGAGTGCGTGGTCTCTTCTGTGTTGACTCGGGAACCATTCATTCGTTCCTCTGCTCAGATCCTTTTCCTTATGTAGTCTTTTCCCTTGTGTTTTTGTTTGTATGTTTGTTTGTTTGGTGGTGCGTTTTATTGTCTTGGGGCTTTTTTTGTTTGTTTGAAGTCTTTTGGATTTGGTTTTTGGGGGTTTTGTCTGTTTTTTGAGACGTGCTCTCTCTGTATCCTTGGCTGTGCTGGAGCTCTCTCTGTAATCTAGGCTGGCCTCGAACTCACAGAGTTCCAGCTGCCTCTCCCTCCTAAGTGCTGGGATTAATGATATGTGCCACCACCTGGCTCCCTTGTTTCTTGTATGCACCTGAATGAGAAAAACGTTCACTGGTTTGTGCCTTATGCTTACCTGGTAGAATCCCCACTCAGACTTACAGCTTTCAAGATGGAGACATGGGTTCTTAAGTGGCTGATACATTTTATGTCCTACCCAGCCCAGTAAATTTTTAAGCTGTTACATATAAAAAGGAAATTTTGTTTTGTTTCTCAAGCAATGAAGTTGTGCAATTATTGGACACAGGCTGATTTTGCATTGTTAGGCAATGATGGTAGGGAAAGCTTATGGTGTTGAAATCACTGAAAGTCACAACCATTATTTCTGTTGATTGTTGAAAGATTTATGGCTCCAAGAATAACTGGTTCTTGGTGCGGACCTCTGTACTGTTGCTTTCCCCTCTACATTTACTTTAACAGCTGTCTCGCTAGGCTGTATGGCTTCCACCATTCCTAGAACTCTAGTGTGATCCTTAGAGCTCTCTCCTTTGAGCCACCTTGCCTGCTCAGTGCCTCATGGTTGTAGAGAGTGGGGAAGAAGGCCGCTGTCCTTTGTTTCATTCCCACCTCCCCTTTGGTTACATTGGCTAACATAATTATTGAACAAACAACAGAGCGCTAAAGAGCTCATTGTCAGGAACTTGGAAAAACTCCAGGAATCCAGCTTTATTCACAGAATTATTATGCATCCTTATAATCTAAAATTAAATAGAAACTGTTGAATCCCTAGTCAGTCCTACAGCTAAGCGTGACTTTCCTTTTCCCTGCACTTCCATGTCAGTGGTGGCTCCTTCCATCTTCTTTTAACTACTAATAGCATTGGGGGAAGGAGATATGTTCGAGTGTGTGCGTGTATGCCTTTGTGTGAGAGTGAGAGAGAGTTTCTGTACCAGTTTTCAACCATTTGTAGAAAAATCAAGATATAAGAAGTGTTCCCAGCTTTTTGTTTCCTAAAAGCCCTTACTATTGCCTGGTGTTATCCATAATAAGTACTTTATGCTCACCTGTGCTGGATGAAGCTGAGAATATTTGCTATTAGTGCTAGAGGTATCCGGGGGTTTTTTTGTTGGTTTTTGTCAAGAAAGGGTCTCTCTGCGTAGTCCTGGCTGTCCTGGAACTCCCTCTGTAGACCAGGCTGGCCTCTGCCTCCCAAGCACTGGGACTAAAGGCGTGTGCCACCACACCCAGCCCTCTTTTTTCTGTTTTAGTGTCAATATCTTTAATTAACAGAGGGAGAACTTCATTCTCATCAAACTAAAAATTTGAAAAGTCCATTTAGCAGTAAGCCTGGGAAATCAGGCTTGTTCAGGTTCTGGGGACTTTGATAGTGTTGCTGAAGTTAGGCTGTCTTCCTAAAATCTCTGAAGTACATTTAGGCAAGGCTTCTGTTAGAATAATCAGCTTTGAGTCCATAGTGGACTCATATGGGAGCCCATGGCTTCTGCTTTGTATAGAACTCAGATAGAAAAAGTGACTTCTCCACTGTTCCCTCCCAGGCTCGGGTTTCATGACTCACAGGCTCTCTGAGACCGTCCTGTATCCTAGTCAAAGACTACAGCTGGGCTTAAGGAAAAACATCTTTAAAGTAACCAACTACCATCAGAATTAAATGGTCTTATGTTTTAAAATATATATTAAAATTACAGTTAAGGGCAGCACACCACCTTCTTTTAGACAATTATACTTTGAGATTTACAGGTAGTTCTTTTAAATAATTGACTATTTTAACTGGTGTTTTCTTTCAGAAAATCTTTGTTATAGTAACTTTCAGCAAGCACATCGTGGAGCAGATGGTCGCTTTTATTGGGTGAGTAATTCCTTAAAGACTAATATTAATACTGTGTTTTGAATGGAGTAAATGTGCATGGAAGAATACATTGGGATAAAAAAATCTGGTTTTGAGGGGGAAAAGTGTTTGGCCTATTGTTATTAAAAAGAAATTTTTATCCAACTGAAGGGAAAAAAATAAAGCTCACTTTTTTCATTTCTTTGGAAACTAAATGTATCAGTTCACATAATTCTTGATTTTTAAAAGAGCTTTGGGGGTAGAATATGTGACCCTTCTTTGTTTAAAAAAAAAAAAAGCATGTATGTGTCATTACAGTTTAACATAGCTTTGGGCCAGCTACTCGGTTGCATGTAAGCAAGTTAAATAGAAACTTTACATAATGTTTTAGTATTTTACTAAAGGTTGTGCAATGGTATAATATTCTCAAAATTTGTCAAATAGGAAGCTGTTACTTCACGAGAATAACAAAAATTATTAACTATAATTAATAATTTATCTAGAATAATAAAAATTAGGCCAATTAAAAGGCTAAACTGTTTGATGCGTTTATTTATTTTTGCAGTTTGCAGAAGTAAGACCATTTGAACATATAGTTCAAATCATGTCACAAAATTGCCAGCTTCGGGTCAACAAAACGGTTTTTAAGAAGCCCACCCGTTTTGATTAACTTTCAAATGGAATATGAACATAGTCAGATGGTAGAAATAAAATCAAGAATTGTTGGGTTTTAGCTTGCTTACATCATCTTTCATGTGGTTTGGGGTTTTTGTTTGTTTGTTTGTTCGTTTGGGGTTTTTGGTTTTTTACAAGAGAGAACTTTCTTTCATTTAGTAGTAGAGTGGTGTATGATGGGAATGGGTTAAGTTGAAGTGCACTTTTCATACTTTCAGTGTAAATTTCAATCTTACCAAATTATTTTGACACAAACCAAATTATTTGTGAAAATTTGTTACTGTTTAAAATGAATTGCTACTTGGTGGTTAGTTTGTGTTGGTTTATTACTCTTGAAACCTTTCACTATAAAGCATAGATATCTTGTATATGTTTTATAATAAAAGTTTTATAATATTTTATATCTCTAATGAAATAATTAAGGAGAATACATTTTTGAGAATATACCAAGTAGAACCAAGCACTGTTTTTGTTTTTGTTTTTTTGTTTTGTTTTGGTTTGGTTTTGGTTTTTCGAGACAGGGTTTCTCTGTGTAGCCCTGGCTGTCCTGGAACTCACTCTAACTGGCCTCGAACTCAGAAATCCGCCTGCCTCTGCCTCCCAAGTGCTGGGATTAAAGGCATGCGCCACCACGCCCAGCTCAAGCACTGGTTTATTAATTCCTAAACTTTTCATTATTTATGTGGAATATAATTTATACATTAAAGACTCATGCCTTTAATCCCAGCACTTGGGAGGCAGAGGCAGGCGGATCTCTGAGTTCAAGGCCAGCCTGGTCTACAAATTAAGTTGTAGGTCAGCCAGGGCTACACCAAGAAGGAAGGAAAACTAGTCTGGTTTTTATGCTGCCTGAATCTGTATAAATACAATGCTTTGTATGTCATCATATATCAGGTTCACAGCAATAGAAGGGGAGGTGGGCCTGTTGCAGAGGCCTGCCATCCAGCACTGGGGGAGGCTAAGACAGGAGCCAGAGTTTGAGGCCATCCTGAGCTACCTGTTATCTGGGGATGTGGGGACTGGATATCTTTGTCTCTCTTTTTTTTTTTTTTCCATGGACTCCCAAACTCTACTGTGTTCTGTTGGTTGGGTTTATGTGAGAAGTGCCTCTTTTGCTGTATATATATATATATATATTTTTGTNTTTTTTTTTTTTTTTTTTTTTTGGTTTTTCGAGACAGGGTTTCTCTGTGTAGCTTTGGCTGTCCTGGAACTCACTTCGTAGACCAGACTAGCCTCGAACTCAGAAATCCACCTGCCTCTGCCTCCCAAGTGCTGGGATTAAAGGCGTGCGCCACCACCGCCCAGCTGTCTCTTATTTTTGAAGGAAATTTCCTCCTATTTTATATTCATCAAACCTTAGAGACTACTCCACTTCCCTTGAGAACATTCTGAAAGGACAGACATGCTGTTCCCTGTCATACGTGGCCACTGGAGAGTGACAGTGTGCCCTGTGGCACCCACTTTCTTCGTTTTTCTTTCCTCATACTAAATGTTTGTAGCAGGAATAGTCTCAGCTACTTCACAGCCTCACCACCATTATCTGTTCCCCGGCCTCCGGAGTGTCCAGAAGCTTGTATTCCAGAGCTGCCTGTCTCACATGCCCAGTCTGTTCCTGTCCTTCCAGGACTGTCAAACCACACCATCAGAAACCTTTTTCATGTTACCAACAGCACCCTCAGTCCTCTGCTCTCACAGTGTGGGAGCTCCAAGTATCCTTCTCCAGCTCAGTGTCCCAGATGCTTGGATCCCAGCACTCATGTCTGAGCCTGCTGTTCCCTTTGCCTGCCTCAGGGTGCCTTGACCTTTACACTCATGATGTTTTGGGCCAAATAATCCTTTGTTATGAGGGACTGTCTCATGCGGTAAGATACCTGTCCCTCTATACATTATATGTCCTTAGCAACTCCCAGTCTGTCAATCACCTGTTATCTCAGGTGCTAAAGCAATTGCTTAGCAGAATGCCATTTGGCAGTATGCTTGAGGCCCTGAGTTCAACCTCTGGTAGTACAAGTAACAATTATCATCTCCTAGCCATGGGTAGCTTAGTTGTAGATCATAGGCCTCTCATGTAGATTGTCCTGGATATATTGCCCAGCACCACAAAGAGTGTGTGTATTCCACACTGGTGCCAAATGAATAGAGAGTAAATCCATCACCCACAGTCAGATTGTCCATTAGATTTCAGCTTTTATCCTCAGAAAACTTCCTGGGATTTGGTCAAATATTCCTAAGCCAGGGACTTCTCTGCATAGCAACAAACATGACATACACTTAGAGGTTGTTTGGTTTTGGTTTTGGTTTCTTTTTTGTTTTGTTTTTTTCAAGACAGGGTTTCTCTGTGCAGTCCTGGCTGTCCTGGAACTCACTCTGTAGACCAGGCTGGCCTCAAACTCAGAAATCTGCCACCTCTGCCTCCTGAGTGCTGGGATTAAAGATGTGTGCCACCACTGGCTAGAGTTTATTTTTATGTTTATGAATGTTTGATTACTTCTGTTGCTCTCCCTTTGCCCCTATTTTTTTCTGGGAGTCTTAAGTAGCCCAGGCTGACTTCAAACATTCTTATGTAATTGAGGCTGATCTTAAACTTCTTTTTTTTTTTTTTTTTTTTTTTTTAATATTTATTTATTTATTTACTATATGTAAGTACACTGTAGCTGTCTTCAGACACTCCAGAAGAGGGCATCAGATTTCGTTACAAATGGTTGTGAGCCACCATGTGGTTGCTGGGATTTGAACTCAGGACCTTTGGAAGAGCAGTTGGCACTCTTAACCACTGAGCCATCTCACCAGCCCTGATCTTAAACTTCTTAAACTTACCTCCACCTCCTGAGCTGGAATTAAAGATGTTCCCCACCAGGCTCAGTTTTTGTGGCTTCGGGGATCAAATCCAAGATTTTTTGCATGCTGGACCAACTCAACTACCTCCCTAGCCCTGATGACCATCTTGTTTCTGCCAGCCCACAGAGGTCCACCTGCTTCTGCTGACCCATGCCCAGCATCTGTAAGCTTTTTAATTTCAGAGACCATGTGTATTGTTTATTGTTCTGAGCACCTGACAGCCTGACTCACACAGAGCAGATTCCCAGGAAATGACCACATGTGTTCAAATAAAGGTCCACCCTGTAAAATCAGCAGATCTTTTGTATAGCCAATATTCTTCTGTTTCCTTAGATTTTGGAGTTTCTAGGAAATTCTGCCATTTATCTACATTATATAGAAGTTGAAGTGCCTTTAATATTTGGACAACTTGGTTAAATTGTAGTATATTCTGTCCCCTATTCCTTTCTTTTAAACTGCATTAGCATGGTCCCTGAAAGAATCCCAGTGGGGGACTAGAGAGATGGCTCTGGCTTAAACACCCACATGATGTCTCGTAACCACCTGCAACTCCCAACTCCAAGGGACTCACTCCAGTTCTCTGACCTCCAGGGCACCTGTCTAAGTGCACATATTTACATGCTGACACATATGCATGCACATTATTCATTATTATATATAAGCCCGCTAGTAGTGGCACATGCCTTTAATCCTACCTTTAATCCTAGCACCCAGGAGGTAGTCACCAGATCTCTGAGTTCAAGGATAGCCTGGTCTATAGAGTGAATTCTAGGACAACCAGGGCTACACAGAGAAACTTTGTCTAAATTATGTGTGCATGTGTGTTATAGCTGAGTGGTTAAATAAACAAACAAATCTTTAAATAATGTAAGTTAATTAGATTTGTCTTCAATATCAGTTACCAAGAGAGTTTTTAGTATTTTGTCAGTAATTATAATCGTGACAAGATTTGCTTTCCTGAGCCAGGCGTGGTGGCACGCGCCTTTAATCCCAGCACTCAGGAGTCAGAGGCAGGCGGGTTTCTGAGTTCCAGGACAGCCAGGGATACACAGAGAAACCCTGTCTCAAAAAAACAAAAAAGGAAAAAAAAAAGATTTGTTTTCCTACACTTTGAAACAAGACATTGTTGCTTTGTTTTGTCGTTTGAGACAGCATCTCTATTCATAACTCTGGCTGTCTTCAAGCTCACAGAGATCAGCATACTCCACACCTGCTAATATTAAAAGCAAGTACCTCCATGCCTGGCTCAAATAGGAAATGTTCTCTGGGTTTGTTTTGTTGTTGTTGTTTTGTTTGTTTGTTCGTTTTTGAGGCAGGGTTTCTTTGTGTAGCCTTGGCTATCCTGAACTAGCTCTGTAGACCAGGCCGACCTCAAACTCACAGAGATCCACTTGCCTTTGTCTCCCAAATGCTAGGATTAACAAGGCCTGCCTAGATGTTTTAAAATATAAGTGTTCAAAATGAAAATTACCAATCTGGCTGGAGATGTAGCTCTGTGGTAGAGTTTACAGGGGATACTTAGCACTGTAACAAAAATAATAAATATAACACTAAATCCTGACTGCATGGATTCATTTAGTTCAGGTTTGTCTGGTTCTCGATATACAACTCAGAATGACCTTAAACTCTTTCTTTTTTTTTTTTTTTTTTTTTTTTTTTTTTTTTTTTTCCTTTTCTTTCATAACTTTCTCACAGCTATGCATTGTGGCTGCCTAGAATTCACAATATACACCAGGCTGACCTTGATATTTTTACTTATGTGTATGTGTGTATATCTTTGTGAGTAAATACCACATGTGGTTGAGTGACAGTGGAGACTGGAAGGTGTCAGAGTTCTTGGAGCTGGAGTTACAGATGGTCATTTGCCTGTGTGCTGGAAGCTTAGCTCAGATCCTCTGGAAGAACAGCCAGTACTCTTAACCACTGAGCCGCCTCTCTAGCCCCAGTGGACTGCTATTCTTAATATAAGTATGGAATAGCTTAGCTAAACATGATACCCTAATTTAAATAATGCCTATTCCCCAGTCATAATTAACAGTTTTATTTCTAGGGCAATTCTAGAAAGTAGTTGCTAATATCAATATGTTTAAGGGAAAATGTCCTTATTATCTAAATCAGTAGATTGATCTAAGTTATACTGTGTAAATAATCATATATAGTGGACCACTTACAAATTCTGAAAGATTAGAATATAGAAAATAGCTTTCTAATTTATGGCATGTTTATTAGCAGGTGGGCAGGGACAGAATTCTGAGGTTTTTAAAGATGTTGCTTGTACATTGGTTTGTACTCTGAGTAAGTCAGAGGGAAAGTCAGCAAACCTGAGAGCTTGAAAGGCAGTGTTAGCTCTTCGTCCCTGTTATTGTGATGATATAAAGCTGATTCTTAATTCATTGTAAGAAATACGTGAGACCTGTGCAGGACCAAATGATAAGAATTGTAATTATAAAATGACATGTTCCGGAATTCTCACCAAATAGAGGCTAAGAATTCCCAGAAAATAACATTAAGCCTGTGACTTGCAATAAGCCATATGCAGAACATTGACTTGTTGTCAGCTTGCCAGGGTCTGATTGGAAGACAAAGTCCAGTTTTACCACACAAGAGAAGTTTCCATAACTCAGTCATTGAACTCAAGGGCTGGGGGATGGGCTTGGCTTGGCTGGAACAGGGACTTTTTACCAGATACAGAATGTTCCATGCTCTTCTTTGCTGTCTCCTATTTTTGAGTTAACTTGATTTTGACCTCAGAGTCAGGCTTGCCTGTGGCAAGAGAGATCATTTGAACCAGTTAGTAATTAAGTTCTGAAGTCGGAATGTTGCTTCTTGTTCTTCACTCTATGGAAAGTAGTGAGAATGAGCTATGCCAGCCTGGGCCACAGGAATAAAACTCATCTTTTCCTTATTTTTCTGTTTGAGTTGTTTGTGGTTTTTGGTGTGGGTTTTTTTTTTTTTTTTGGGGGGGGGTGTGGCTTCTTTTGTTGTTGTTGATGCTACTGCCGCTGTTGCTTCTGTTGAAGGAGGGCCTTACTCGGTAGCGCTGGCTGGCCTGCAACTCACTTCATTTAAACCCAGCTGTCCTTGAAGTCACAGAATTCTGTCTGGGCTTAAAGAGATGGGCTACCTTGCATGGCTATTTTTTTTTATTATAAGATATAATCTAGTTCATGTCTCTGATTCTGTTTTATGCTGGTCATTATTAAAATAATTTTCTTAAAAGGTTATAGAAGTCTGGACCACAAGCATTCATTTCTCTGATCTGAGAAAGGATCGCTAGCTTAGGAGCCAGCTGTGGTGACGCAGTTCTGCACTCTGATTTTAAAGTTACCTCCCTCTGCAGCTGATGATAGCTTCCTTCTTGTGTCTGTGGTACTCTGTAGAAACTCTTCCCTGTTTCTGTCCTAGATGCTGGGATGCAGCATAGTTAGACTGTTGATGAGAAATGGATATTTTATTAGGAAGTTACCATTATCAGAGCATTTCAGTGGAATATTAAAGTTAAAATCCAGTTTGTCAGATAATACAGGGTAAAGCAAAAGGCAGTCAGGAATTCCTGACACATTTTAATCACCCTGTAAATACTTCTTAGATACATAAACCTATTCTTTCATTAATAGAGGGATTACTATGTGGCTTTTGGATGAGGGAAATACTAGCCCCCCCCCAAAAAAAAAAAAAGAAAAAAAGTAGAGAGAAGGTGTAAATCCCCGGTTGGAGAGAAGGCCCAGCAATTAAGAGCGCTTGCCACTTCTCCCGAAGTCCCTGCTTTGTTTCCAGCACCTGTATTGGGTAGGACATAACTGCCTGTAACTATCTCCATGGGACCCAGTGCCCTTTTCTGGCCTTCTTAGGCACCTGTACATACATATATACATTTGGGCACACATATGTACACAAAAAGAAAAATTAAGGAAAAAGAAAATACAAATTACTACTGAGCATGATGGTGTGTGCCATGTACAAGTGTGAGGAGAGAAGGGGAAGTTAAAAGCAGGCTAGGGGCGGGGGAGAAGAGAAACAGTAGAAATATAAAGGCTAGCTAGGCATGGTGCTGCATACATGCCTTTAATCCAAGAATCTGGAGGCAGAGGCAGGCAGGTCTCTGTGAGTTAAGAGGCCAGCCTGATCTCCATAGCAAGTTCTAGGATAGCCAGAGAAAATAAATATCAGTAGAGATAGATGAGAAGAATTCTTGCCTGGTAGCTCACTCCAGTAATCTTCACAGGTGGGAAGCTGAAGCAGGAGGATTATCGTGATTTCCAGTCCAGCCTGAGCTACAGAGTGTGTCTCTGTCTTAAATACAACCTGGTGTGTTTATTAACCTTTGTTCTTTGAAAACCGGAATGAAGATGTGTTTCCAAGGCTTGCTGAGAGAGCACCACAGAAGACAGTGTTTGTCCCTCAGTCTTGGAAGTTGGAGATGAGCATGGAGAGCCAGGCTCAGTCTCAGGCAGCTGTTTGAATACAGCCAGAACGATCGTTTTTACCCCATTACAGCAGACCATTCCTTAAACTCCTGCTTTACCATTGATAGAGTGCCTGCCTGTCCTTCCTGCTCAGGTCTGCATTCTGAAGAAACGATCCCAAACATTGGAAAGCAAGGGCACTGCAAAACCCTGCGTTCTAGAAACCCCTTATGAAGCAGGAGCGACCGTATGCCTGAAGTGTCTGGAAAAAGCAATGTGGTCTGTCTTCCACCAAGCCTAGAAGAAAGGGAAAGGGATGCTATCATGTATATAAATAGTGCCACTGGGCACACAGTGAGCTAAGTAATACAAAAGAATTTTTAATTACTTCAGAGGGACACAGATGCAAATGAAATTCAAGATGTTTTCATCCCAAGCCCTGAGGTAGAATCACAGCAAATTTTAGAAGGTGCCAGAGACTGTCAGTGCAAACAAGCCCATATATAAGAGACCTAGAATTTCCAATGCAGTATGTACTTCTCACTCTGCATTCATTGTGTGTTAGGATCCTCTTCCAAAACCCTGGTGTATAAAGAAATCATGTTTCGAATCCAAAAGAGGTAAAATAGTCAAGTCAATTTGCCAATTTTCCCTGGCAACATCAGCTTCTTAGATTGTGTTCTATGTTCAGTGAAGTGGTAGCAACAGTAACACTTTCATCCCGGTACCCAGAATTCCTAGATCTTACTTTCACCAAGTTAAAGATGCTGGATTTCAGTCAGTGCCAGTCACTCCCTCGCTCCTGCAATAGTTAGGTGACAACTGGTGTAATCTCTGATGGGCAAGGCAGGTATTGATGTTAATGAGGCCCATGCGATGGCCTTTGGCTTCTTCAGAGGATGTCTTGATAAATTCCCCTGCCTTTCTGAGGAGTCCACCCTAAGTGGAGGGTTTCCGGTAATCTGTCATTGTTGAATCAGGCTAGGAGTCTGAGGTCGGCTCTGAGTCACTATGAATAGAGCTCTAGTATTGGTTGGTCCCCAGGGAAACTGGTGGTTAAACACTGTGAGAATCTTTATCAGACAGGAAATGACAACTCATTAAAATACTAACCGTTAAGCCTGTTTAGATCACTCACTGTCTGGGGGTGGGGAGGAAATTTTAACCCTACAATGTTTAACTAGAGTGTACCCTCCCCTCTCTCCCCCTTTCCTTCCTTCCTTCCTTTCTTTTGTACATATTTCTAAAAACAATTATTTATAAGTGTCTTACCAAGAAAGAGAATTATCGACTCTTTTTTTGTTTTTTAATAGAAGACAGGTCTCCATATGATGGAAGTAGAATGGGGGAGGGCTTTTATTTTATCCCCAAAGTATATCTACCCCACTGTTTGTCCCACTGTGGCTGTAAGTGTCAAGTTCATTGTCTTCAGAGGACTCTGCTGGCTTCAGTCAGAAGATGATTATTCTAACCAAAAATGTTAGTGTGTGCCTGAGATGCCAGCACTCTGAAGACTGAGTCGGGACACTTGAGAGCTCCAGGCCAGCCTGGGCTCCATAAGGAGACCCTGCCCACCACCTGCTAGCCCTGCAGAAGAGCATGAAAAAGCATGTTTTCTACTCAGAAACTCTATCCCTAGGCTTCTGAACTGCACCCCATCCGTATCTTAAGTTCTTCAGAAAAGCCTGATCCATGCCTGTAAGCCCAGCACATGATAAGCTCAGGCAGGAGGATTTGAGTTCAGAGCCTACCTGAATTTCATTTACTATTGAAATTTGCTAATTTAATTCAGAAAATTCTTTTTTTTTTTTTTTTT
>NC_034603.1:54213614-54248840 GCF_900095145.1 Mus pahari | reverse complement strand
GGCTCAGTGTGTAAGCGCGCTTACTGCCAGTGTGCTGGCCTGAAACTCAGTTCCTAAGACCCACATGGTGGAATGAAAAAAGCATCCTACATATTGTCCTCTGATCTTTACTACAAGCTGTAGTGCTTTGTGTGTGTGTGCACACAAATAAAGTGGGGCTTTTGTGTGTATATAACCAAAGCAATAAATTATTATTATTAATAACCCGCATTGTGGTGATGACCTGACTTCTAAAAGCATTCTTCCCTCGTGAGTCCTCAGTGATGCCTGGGTTAGCACCTGAGGCTAGGGCTGTGATAATCACCAGGAGGTGCCAAAAAACCTAGCCTCAAAGTGCCGCACAATGAGGTAAAGGGAAAAACTACCTCTATACCATAGCTTCCTTGTTTAGGACCCACACCAGTATGTTTTACATGCTCTCATTCGTACTGAGAGCCTAGGGAAGCAGTCAGGAAAGAAGCAAAGCTCGGGCTAAGTTTGAAATCCGCTTCAGTCTGCTCCTGCACTAGTCATGTGAATTTCCATCACCTAACAAAGCAGTACATTTTTGTTGGTTTGGTTTGAGGTTATTTTTTAAAGAGCAGGAGGATGACACACACAAGGTGTCTGTCGCTCTGGCTATCCTGGAGCACACTGTATAGACTAGGCTGGCCCCTGGATCCCAGGTGCTGAGATTAAAGGCATATGCTACTATACCTGACATTGTTGTTTTTATGTAGTGTGTGTGTGTGTGTGTGTGTGTCTCCGTTCGTCCATCCATCCATCCATCTGTCCTTAGTACTCATCAGGCCTCACCCACTGAGTTGCCTGAATGATCTTGTTTTGATTTTAAGACAGTGTTTCACCACAAACTTGTTATCCTTCTGCCTCAGTTTACCCAGTGCAATGATTATAGACATGATCTCCCATTTTCAGCAAAACAGTATACTTTTTCAGCTCAAATTCCTGTACAGTGCTAGGCAATACGTTAGCCAAAAAACACATCTGACTAGAAAAATCCAAGCAGAATCCTGACAAGCACAAGGGAAAGTTCAGGTATTTCATAGTAAAACCTAGTTAGGTTACTATCTTCATGATGGAGAAGGGACTCAAAGCTAATTAGTTAATTAGTTCTTATATGTGACGAACCAGGTTGGTAGAGACACGGTTTGGAAGAAAGAATTCCCATGAAAAGGAGGAAGAGGTGGTGGTGGTGCTGGTGGTGGTGTTGGTGATTCTAGTGTACTTGGATTGGGTATGGGTTCTGTGTTAAGCAACAGAGATGTGTGCATTGTGGAATACTTACCCCACCCACTCTTCTTTATGAGTAAAGATGAGGAGAGTTCAGAATGCACATTATTGTTAGATATATGATTTAGACAAATAGAGTTAAATGTTTCTAAAACTATTTTAAAAATAAAGATTTTACTTACAAAGTGGTCGGGACTCTTATTTCTCTCAAGTGCTGTTTTGAGTGTATTTATCTGTTTGTTGGTTTGGTTGGTTGCTTAGTGTTGTCTGTTAGCTCTGTTTGAGCTGGGCTCCTTCTCACACTCTGTCCAGGCTGTAGCGCCTTGGCCTGGCTTGCACATTCTCCTGCCTCACTCATCTCAGGTGTGAGTCCCTATGTGCTGCTGGCTGGAGTTCTCTTTTTCTTTTTTCTAAGTAATTACTGTTTGTCAGGAAGCCTGTCTTCTGTTTGTGCTAACATATACTTAGGTACAAAACCATGGAAAACAGTCAAACATATGAAGTCAGTTTTGAGTTCTGAACTTTTGAGGTTTTTCTTTTAAGAGTTTAGGATTGATTTTTGTTGTTTTGTGACCCTCCCTCCCACCCCCACCCTTACCCCCCAAAAGTGTCAGTAACAAAGAAAACAAACCTACCACCTACAAAATTTGTTTGCTTTGGGCTTAATTTTTTATTGTTTTTCAAAACAGGGTTTGTCTGTGTAGCCCTGGTTGTACTGGAACTCTGTAGTTCAGGCTGGTCTCAAACTCAGTCAGATTCCCCTGCCTCTGCCTCCTAATTTATCCATAGACTTTTTTTTCTCCCTATTGTTTTAAAGGACAACAAGGAAAAGGTAAATCAGAAAACCTTCCCTCCTTTAATGCTTTCTTATTGAGAGCAAGTAGCTGGCTTAAGTACATTTTAGTCTAATAAAGGGTGCTACAAAAGAGTTCAATACTAAATCATAGCTCTGTCTATATTTGTTCTTCCACAGCATTGTGTTCTTCTATATCACAAAACTAGTTCTCTGAGCTTCACCCACTATTGAGAGTTAGATAAGAGTTTTTGCTGGGCGTGGTGGTACATGCCTTTAATCCCAGCACTCGGGAGGCAAAGGCAGGCGGATTTCTGAGTTCAAGGCCAGCCTGGTCTGCAGAGTGAGTTCCAAGACAGCCAGGGCTACACAGAGAAACCCTGTCAAAAAAAAAAAAAAAAAAAAAAGAGTTCTTAGCTGTGGGCACACAGTGGCTCTGAACTTAATGCTTTCAGAAAGACAACTGTAACCAACTCTGAACTGTAATAATGTATGTATACATGCACACATGCGCATACACACAGAGATACGCACACAGCAGCAAGTTCTTGGTGTGCCTAAAGAGACTTGTATTTCTGGTCTACTTCTCAAACATAACTTGAGGGATGAGCTTTTGAGCTGTTGTAGTTTGTCTTACATGTGTGTTGAGAGTACCAGCTATGGGCCGGGTGTGGTGGTGCACGCCTTTAGTCCCAGCACTCGGGAGGCAGAGGCAGGCGNATTTCTGAGTTCGAGGCCAGCCTGGTCTACAGAGTGAGTTCCAGGACAGCCTGGAATCCTGTCTCGAAAAAAAAAAAAAAAAAAAAAAAGAAGAGAGTACCAGCTATGGCTGAGGGTGGCAGGGTGCTTTCTAGCAGTGTGAGGCTATGGACAAACTGGATACGGTGGTACAGGCCTGCAATCCCAGCACTGTGAAGGCAAAGGCAAAAGATCAGGAGTCTTGGCAAGTGTGGATTGTATAACAAGTTCTAGCCCAGCCTGAGCTATTTGAGCCCCTGTCTAAGAAGGGGGGAAGTGAGCAGTAGAAAGCTGGCTTAGTAGTTAAAATCACTTGTTGTAGTAGCTTTAATTTTATTTTCATTCAAAATCTCTGGTGTAAGAACACTTTGTGGGGACCTGTGAGGTGGCTCAGCAGGTAAGGATGCCCGACAAGCTGAGGTAGGTTCCCAGGACCCACATGTAAGAGGAAGAACCAGTCGTTGTCCTCTGGGTACGATGGTGCAGTCAAAGCCAGTGTATCTATCCACATACTTTGCTGGAATTGTTTCGATATCTAGATAATTTATTCCTGGTGTAAATGGAGAGACTATTTGCATTCCTGCCTGTACTATAAGGAAGAGTTACTTAAGCTCCTAAGGAGATGTCCACCCACTGAGAGAGTCCCACCTGGGACTGCACTGCCTCACTGTTTGCCATTGTAGGTCTGCGGTTGGGCAGTCTGCATTGCCTCTCCCTCCTCCCTCGAAGCTTGTCTGTTCAGGCTATAATCACCTTCCCTCAGTCATCTCTCCTTTCCCCTCCCAGTTCTTTCAGCCTTTATTTTCTACACTGAGCATTTAGGATTGTACTTTCTCCTGTTTGGTTTTGAGGCAAGGTCTCTGTGTAGCTCTGGCTGTCTTAACTGTCCTTATAAAAGGCCAGACTAGCCTCTTAACTCACAGACACTCACCTGCCTCTGTCTCATGAGTGCCAACACGCCCAGCTGTATTTTGTTTTTCTCTTTTTTATAGCGGGGACACAAAGTAGGGACTCCTTTAAACGTTGAGATTACTAGGTAAAAGATTGATAGGTAATAATAGTACAAAAAGAAAAAGAATGGCCAGCAGTTGGGAAGTTGTTACTGGCTGGCAAATATAGTAGCAAAAAAGTCTTCTCTTATTATTCTGCTTTTGTAAGCAGCAAATTAATTGTCCCGGGGGGGTTGGGGGGGAAGAGTTCACTGGTGTCAGTACACTTTCTCAGCAGCACTGGGCACTGCGCACATGTGCCTGCTATACTTTCGCTGGCCCTAGAAAAAATACAGGCTTATTTGCCTTGTAGCAAATAAGACAGATGAGAAAATAAAGGGTACAGGAAGTAAGGATGTTTACTTTTCAAAGTTGCCCCACAGTACCATTTAACACAACCTGTTAGCTATCAAAAGAAAACGGGGGGGGGGGGGGGGACCAGAGCCTGGTAGCTTCAGTTGCCAGACCGGTTTTACAGCCCTGGCTCTACAAACTCTGGGGACCTTGGTTGGTCCAGAGCCTTATCAGACATCTTGGAACAAGCTGTTTAGTAATGTACAGGAGTTTCTGTGCAAACATCCATCATAAGCCCTGAAATGATTCAGGGTCCGTAGTTCCTCTTTGTTCCTTTGTTAATCACTGACTTGTGGCTGGGGGAGGTGCCTCCCCAATGTGCTAATGCATTCTTTTTGGATAAGGATGACGCAGGGGTTGTCCTAATAAGGACTTAGATTGAGAAAGCACCTCCCACCCACCCCATCTCCCTGAGAAGACGGGACAGTCAGAGAGAGGGAGGGCAGTTTCTTTTTTAACTAAAGATGACACAAGCATAAGTCATTTCCTTATTAATCGGTTTAAACCAGTTCTTACAGGAACTAGTGGTGATAAATGTGGGACTTCTCAGAAGTCATTCATTTTATTCTTTGTGCCACAGCATCGTGCAGTCTCAGCTGCGCTGGCCTCACTCTCCTGACATAGCAGTGGCTCTGGGCTCTCTCAAATGCATTACTGCTGGCGATATCTCTAAGGAGTTCAGGAGGGATTTTATCACTAACCAAGCTTCACAGGATTGCTGCGTCCCTGATTGTTGAATTTTGTCCTTTTTACTCAGTTCTTGCCCACCTCCTTTTCTTTTCTTTTCTTTTCTTTTCTTTCTTTTTTTTTTTTAATCTGAAGGGTAAGTAGATTTCCTTTAACATTTCTCTTGCTTTTCTCCCCAATTGTGTCTTTCCTTTGGTACCTGCTTCCAGTGCTGTCCCCGGCATAGGTCCATCTTTGCAGAAGCCTTTTCAGGAGTACCTGGAGGCGCAGCGGCAGAAGCTTCATCACAGAAGTGAGGCGGGCACACCGCAGGTGAGGATCCCTCTGGCTCTCCCCTGGGCAGGCATCCGCAGGCTCAAATTAGATTCAGAGCTCTCCCGGTTTCTAGATGGGGTGGCTGAGGTAGTTTATTGGTCTATAATGGTTTTTCAGAAATACGGATGGGTAATGGAAGACAGGATTCTATTGTGTGCAATGTTGTCTTGATCTTACATGAGTTATTACATACACTTCCAGGCTGGGTTAAAAAGTTAGCATGTGCACCATCACCAAGCACTAGGTAAAATGGTATCCCCTTTCATTTCTGCTGTAGGGAAGCAACTGCTTGCTTCTCGCGCTCACGCTCTCTCTCTCTCTCTTCTTTTTTTTTTTTTTTTTTTAAATAAAGCAAGGCTCCTACCACAGCTGAACTTTTAACTTGAATAAACTGCCTGGCCGTTTTGCCTTAAGTTCCTGAGGCAGAGAGGAAAGAACCAGCAGATGTGTAAGCAGCAACCTGAACAGGGAGCCTGGAGGAGAGCAGTCCGTTTCCCTCGGCTTTAGACTTCAGATAGCTCTTTGCTGCTGTCGGTGGCCAAAGAGGGCTCACATTTATGTTCTAAAAGCAGCTCTGACGCTGAAACGGTTTAGCTCCTCTTCCCCTTCCAAGCACGATCTGCAAGGCTGGAGAGAGAGTATAGACTAACCGGACCCCTCCGGCACAGTGTAAAAGAACAGCGCACCCTCCCACCCCGCCCTCAGCCATACAGGTTAGCTTCAGCTCTCCATCCTGCAGCCTGGACTGACAGCCTAGTGTAGAGAAGCTTGGCCTGAATGTAGATGTCAGCAGACCTAGAGACCGGTTTTTAGTTGTTTGGGTTTTATAGGCAAGCCTCAAGTTCTCATCATTTCCCTTGAAGTCTTGCAAATAATCTCCTTAGTGTTGAACCGAGGAAACGCTTTTTCTCGAATTGTTCTGCTTTCTTTCCTACAGGGAGAGAACTGGCTATCCTGGATGTTTGAGAAGCTGGTCGTCGCGATGGTGTGTTACTTTATCCTGTCCATCATCAACTCCATGGCACAAAGCTATGCCAAACGAATCCAGCAGCGCTTGAACTCAGAGGAGAAAACTAAATAAGCAGAGAGTTTGTATCTGCAGAAGTTAACATGGTGGAGTCCTGCCTTACACTGGGAGGGCTCTAACCAGGAAGGAAGATCCCCATTTCCAACCTGTATTGATTTTTAAAACATTCTTCCTGAAAGCAGTTTAGTCCATATTTTACACTGACATACTTTTGCTTTATTTGTTAAGGTAAGGTCTACACCCTCAGTTCAATCCACATTGTATTCTTTAGGGTGGATATGATGTTCTGCTGCAAACTTAACAAAAACTGGCCTTCTGATACTTTCACAGGGCCATATGGTCTAACTGGAGAACCTCGGCCACACAGAACCTTCTGAAGTATGTTAAATATGTCAGGCTTTTTAGGCTTGTCACAAATGATTGTTTTTTTTCTAAGTTACCAAATGTATATAAGTTATATATATTGGATAGCAGTCTTGCATGTCTATCATGGAACAATTTAATATGCCTTCCTTTCCCACCCTCAAAAAGGCCATTTTATGACGCATTGCACACCCTCTGGGGAAATTGATCTTTAAATTTTGAAACAGTATAAGGAAAATCTGGTTGGTGTCTCACAAATGAGTACGCCATTTTTTATTCTGTATATTTAGAATGAAGTCGTGAAAAACTTTATAAAGACATCTTTGATCATTCCGAAATTGTGTCCGTTTTCTTTAGTGCTATGGTTTTTTGTTTCTTTTTCACTTCTACAAAGTGAGTGGCAGCCTTGCCAATTAGACTTAAACCAGAATTGCCCAGGCTTTTATTTATTGCCTGAGAGAGCTACCTCCAAGGTGTTTTGTTATGTTGGACTGGAGATCTAAGCGGGACTATGAGGTTCACCTAGAATGGGAATCTCTTACTTTATAAAAACAAGAAGAGGTCATGTATAAATCAGAGGACACTAGCAAGAAAGGCTTTTTCATGTTCATGTTAGTTTTAGCTGTTTGTACTCCAGCTTTAACAGATGGAAGTTTGCTTCTCTGTGTGTTTCTGTGTTTTATTTCAATGTGATTTTCCTTTGACATTTTTTTTTAATTGACCCTGTTCATTTTGTTTTGCTTGATAGGAAAATAAACAGCTTTCTTTCCTAGAATTGGCATTAAGCCCCAGCAAACCAGAGATGTTTGCTTTGCTTTAAACCCTGCCTGAGCACCTCGTGCTTGCCCCAGTCGTGGTCGTGACATCTGCATGGCTGTACCACCTTGTCGGATAGCTTATCAGACTGATGTTGACTGTTGAATCTCATGGCAACAGCAGTCGATGGGCTGTCTGACATTTTGGTATCTTTCATCTGACCATCCATATCAAATGTTTTCATTCAAACATTACCCAGCATCATGGTTTGCAGTCAAAAATTGTGGTCCTTATGTCTTGTAAGACTTGCAGCCCTTATACCTTGGCCCAGCAGCAGTATCAAGAGAAAACTTCCTAGGAAATTGGGGTGGTCGTCACAGTCATAACTAAATAAATAAAATGAAAAGTCCCCTTGCCTCATGGATTTTGGAAAGGTTGTCCTTCGTTGACTTTTGGTTGGCTGGTTGGTTTATGTTTTTTTTCTTTACAGGGACTTACAGTTTGTTACCTGACCATACTTGAAAAACAATGCCCAAATTAACAATGGAATGTTTATTTATTTGTTTGTTTGTTTGCTTGTTTATTTACTTATTTATTTAGAGATAAGGCTTCACTATGGAGACCAGGCTTGTCTTGGACTCATAGAGATCAATGCACCCTCGCCTCCCAAGTGCTAGGATTAACTTCATATGCACCGTGCCACCAGGCTTAGACCAGTATAATTCATATGTTAGCTAGCTAACATCAGAATTCCCACCTTACTTTGCAATTGTTTCATCTCTTTGCCTCACTATTTTATTTTGTGTTTATTTGAAGAAAAGATGTTAAGTGTGAATTATATTAAGCCTTTGGGATTTATTTATAAACTTGCTTCAGGGTAGAATATTTAAGGAAAAAAAAGATGGTTTCCTAAGCTAAAAGTCTAGGAGACTAATCAAGTCCTAAACTCTATCCATCTGTCCTGGATTCCAGCTGAAGCAGTGTGATAACTCCGTCCCGTGGTTGCCTGGTTCCATTAACCACTAACATAAATATATAGTTATATGTCTCCAAAGATACTACTACTTAAGTCTAGCTAGTAGGAGCCCAGAAAGTTTGCAAGTGGATGGTTTGATATTCCTGAAAGTTAGAGAGAGCTCGGGCATTTCGACTCCATCCCTTAAGTCTAATTTTGTTCCTCTCCACTCCAGCTGCATGCCGCATCTGCAGTTTATTCAATCAGGCATTACCATGGAATGGGAGCTGGGTCTGGAATCTTATGTACACAGAATCTGGAGTGTGGGGCTCTGAAGAAGGATGTGTCCATTGATTTGGATAGTGAACATATGGTTCAGTGGTTCTCAACCTGTGGGCCATGGCCCCTTAGCAGTCCTCTGTCTCCTAAAATACATTATGATTCATAACAGTAGCAAAATTACAGTTATGAAGTAGCAATGAAAATTACCTTGTGGTTTGGGGTCACTGCAACATGAAGAACCGTATTCAAGGGTCGCAGCATTAGGAAGGTTGAGAACCACTGGCCTCCCATCCTCCTGACAAGCTAGAAAAAATGAAGACTGCAAATGGTGTATTTTACGCCTGCTAAGTATAGAAGCAGCTCCTGTGGTGAGCATTCCTAGCCTCCTTCTGACCCCAGCATGCTCTGCTGTCTGTAGCATAAAGACAGTATGAGATTCCTGTTCACTAGTAACTCAGCGGTCACCCACCAAACACAAAAACTGCGTTAAGCTTAGTTGCTGTGGTAAATGTTCCTATAACTCCAGTTTTTGTTTTGCTATTTTGCCTGTCTGTTTTGAGACAGAGTCTGTCTATGTAGCCCTGTTGCATGTATTTGTGTGGGGGGTATGTGCACATGTATTACAGTGTCAGAACAAGGCATGGCATGTGAGTGTTAGGAGCTAACCCTGGGGCTTCTACATGAGCAGTGTTCGCTCTCACCTGCTGGCCGTCTCTGTCCCCTGTCTTCAGTTTTTAAATCTTCAAAGATTATCTTAGACACGTGCAGAAATATCCTAATGTAGCCACTGCCTCAGAAACTTAACTGCAGGTTCTCCACTTCAAACCTAAGCTTTTAGCAGGAGCTACCGCCGGCTGCACCCAGTCTTCACATGCTCCTTTGAAGCCTTTGGCATCTTAGGTAGGTTTTTGTAGTAAGGAAAAAGAAGACTATTGGCCAAGCCTTTTAAATTTTATTTTGAGGGGTATTGTGTTTTGGAGGTTGTGTGTGTAACTGTGTGTGTCTTCTTCCCCGTGCTAAGGCTACATTCCAGCTTGACAAGTTTCATTTTTGTTTTTTTTTTTTTTTTTTTTTTTTAATAACTACGTTTTATTTTTGTATATGAGCATACACATGCTATAGTGAGTTCCTGAAGGTCTGAGAACAACCCCTGCCTGTCAGTTTCCTTTTCCTACCATGTGAGGCTCAAGAGTCAAACTCGGAGCTTCAGTCCTGCCACACAACCCCTTCACCAGGCCAGAAAGCAGTTATAAAGTCCAAACCAGGCTCTCATGGTGAAAGGCCTTTGATCCCAGCACATGAGAGGCAGAGGCAGAGGCCAGCCTGGTCTACAGAGTGAACTCCAGGGCATCTGTCTTAAAACAAAAAAGCTCAAATTCAGAAAAATACTTGGTGACGGGCCGGCCCCTTGATCTCAGCACTGGGCAATCTGAGGCAGTACAGTATTGAAATTGAAACCTATAAGGACCTTATCTCAAGAAAAGGTGGGGAGGGCTGAGAGAAAAAGAATGCACTGTATAAGAAGGAGAAAAAACTGGATACGGCCAGCATGATGGCTTAGTGGATGGAGGAACTTGCTGCCAAGCCTGAGTTCAGTCCCTGGGATTGCGCATGGTGGGTGGACAGAATCCACAGCTACAGACTGCCCTTGGTCCTTTTCATACACAGTGCACACATACTTGTTAAATGAAAGAAAGAAAGGTTTGAGTGGGGGAACAACAGCTTTCAGAACTGAATCCAGGTCATCTAGTGTAACTACGATTAAACCACTTTTTTTAAAAGATGTGGTAGGGTTGGGGATTTAGCTCAGTGGTAGGGTGCTTGCCTAGCAAATGCAAGGCCCTGGGTTCAGTCCTCAGCTCTGATGGGGGGTGGGGGGCAGGGGGGAGAAAAAAAAAAGACAAAAGAGATTTGATGGCATGCTCAATCTTTTTGGTTTGAAACTATAGACCAGGCTGGCCTCAAACTCCTCCCGAGTGCTGGGATAAAAGGCATGTGTCCAACCTTTGTTAATAGGCACCCAAAAAGCTGATGCATTTTCTTCATAAATAACTTGGTTTTGTGTGCATGTGATAGTGATAGTGTAGCACAGGAGGAGAGTGTCCTGCCTAGGCCATATACTGTTCAGATTATAGCCAGAGCTTGACTTGTTACCGAAGAATTAGTAAGATTGTTATTAAGGTAGTTATTTAGGAGTATTGTTTAAACACAACATCCTATCTCTAAGAGGCCACATAGTATACCTTAAATTGATTTTAGGATTATCCAGTGGTTGACAGGGGCATGGGTTCCAGTTCCTTCCCTACAAGGTCAAGAGTTCACCTGAGGTAATATGTTTACCTTAGAGGTGAGGCCTCAGCAAATAACCTACCTCCCTGCATTTGCATATTCAGCCTGTTCCGGGAAGAGATCTTACAAAGCCTGTGATTCGCAGCTGCTTACTCAAGCCTTGAGAATTGCACAGGGCAGGGATAGGCAGGTGCCGACTGTTCTTGTTCTTTGACCCACTGGACCTGCACAGATCTGTGTGGGCGTTAACGGGAAATTGGAAAGGAGGTTGTTTTGGATGGTCCCTGCTCCCCATCAGAATTCATTTTAGGTCTGAATTTATGCAAATTCTCTCATCCAGTGAGAGTGAGTCTGTTGCAAGTGCCTGGCTGGGTCTGGGAACAGACAGAAATGCAACTTTTGAGGGTTTGTCATCCAGATCCACCAACCAGTGACGCTGGAAAATACATGTGTCCCTCTCAGCGTAGCCTTTTTACGTGCACAGAGTTTCTTCCGCTCTACAGCGGATGCTCTGACTTAGCTGAGCCCGTTTAGGACTTTGGATCACTAGGGCGCACTTCAGTCCTGGTCTGAATTGCTTGGGAAAGGAAGAGTTTTACAGTTCAAGCTTTACATGGAAATTCCCTTCTCCCATTTGGAGCCAGGTGTCCAACCTATTTGTTAACCATTTCCAAGTGACTCAAAGGACAGACAGGAAATGCTTGGACACACTCCAGCCCATTTCTTCTAATTGACCTTTATTTGCATTGGAAACCACATTCCAGAATTCAGAAAGGTCTCCAGCCTCCTGAGACCCCCGAGCCACCTATGCCAACTGACAGGGTCTTTAGGGAGTTCCTGGCCTCCACTGCCGGTCTTCACCCCAAATTCTTGCTAATTCTGGGAGGCCTCTTGCCACTCTTTCCCACCACCACCACTATCCTAAATGTGGCATTTTCCTGCTGCTATCTCTCCCTCGGCGTGAGGGGTGAGGGGTTGCAGAAAATAAGCAGTCTTTTTCTTGGAGCCTCTTTGGACTGACCCAGCTGGACAGCATTGCTTAATTGTGTTCTAGGCTGTCTAAAATCAGAAAGAAAAAATATTTCGGAGTAGCGAGCATTTGTGAAAAGCGATGGCCGTGCCTTTGGCTGGAGCTTGGCACTCACGATTGCGGTTGCCTCCCTCCCTCTTCTCACCGTGCGCCCCTGACAACAGTGCCTTGGCTGAAAGGAATGGTGTCCTCCACCCAGCCACCTTCCAAGAAGGCCTAGAAGAAAGCCAGGAAGCCTCTCTCTGCAGCCCCTCCCCCACCCGGCTTGAGATCGGGTCCTGGGCCTCCTCCTGTGGTTGCTCCTAAGTCACTTGTTGGAAGACTGCTAAGCCCCACGTGGCGCAGAGCCTGCACCTTTTGGCCATGCTCGCAGTGCTCCAAGCACCTCTACTCTGCCCATTGCACGGTCCTCTTCCCACAGGGACCTCTCTGAAAAGCCCAGAACCAGGAAGCACAGTGGGTTTCTGTAACTTTGATCAGGATTGCTTGCTTTGTACCAGACACTATCCTCAGCGTCACTTCAAGTGTATTGTCCTTTATCGTTTAGTCCTCACTGCAACCTCAGGACGGCATTAAGACTGGGTGTTTAATATATATTTTTAAACATTTCACTAGTGATTGAATTCTACTTTGCCATCTGAATTCACTTGAATGTTTCATGACAGGTAAATATTATAAATGTGTATATGGATTTCTCATGTGAACAGAAATGTACAGGGAAAATTAAATTATTTTGACACATAAAAAAAAAAAAAAAAAAAAAAAAAAAAAGACTGGGTGTTCCGCTGTTTGTGCTTAGCGGGGACACAAACAAGGAAGTGAACATCGAGGCCTTGGTGTTTCAGCTCTTATGAACTCTGGTGTGGAAATCAGCGCAGAAGTTCAAGTTGCATCTTGTGATCAACTGAGTTGGTGGGGAACGGAAAAAAGCAGAAACCAAACCCTGCCTAAGAAGTCAGGCAGTTTTCCCGCCCTCCTGTGTCACAGGGTTCAAAGAGCTGGTCCGTTCCCCATCCCCAGCCATCCTGCCTGGCCAGCTTCCCGGAGTGCTCTTGGGGGGTAACGTTGATTACTAAACAATTCATATTTGTATAGACCTTGTTTTCTTTTCAATTTTGGGACAAGGTCTCGCTTTGTAGCCCCATCTGGCCTGAGATTGGCCGAGCTCTGCCTGCCTCTGCCTCTCTGGGGTAAAAGGTGTTGCACCCTCCTTCATTTTCGGAGTGGTTTGCCATCTTGAGTTTCCTGGTTTAATCTTCCTGACAACCAAGTGGAATATCAGCAAATATCAGTGCCTGGAATGGCATTAGCACACTTTAAAAAAAAAAAAAAAAGGCAGAAAATGGTGTCAGTCCTCCATGATCTCAGCACTTTGGAAGCAGAGGCAGGGAAATTTCAAATTTGAGGTCAGACTGAGCTGTGTAGTGAAACCTTGTCAAAAAAGAAAGAAAGAAAAAAAAACTTTTTTTTAAGGTAAAGGAATTTAAAAGCAGACAATTTCTGATTAAGAAGTAAAGGATGTTCCCCTAGACTGGCATTAGAGCTGAAGGCAGCTATGACTCAAGGCGTGCTAGTCAGAGGGAACTTGGCAAATTTGCCAGGAGGTTAGGAGAAGCTAGGTGTGGTGGCTTAGCCCGTAATCCCAGCCCTTGGGAGGAAAAGGACCAGATGTTGAAGGCCAACCTAGGCTGCCCTGAGAGAGAGACAGAGAAAGAATCCTCCTCCGCTGGGTCAGTCTTCCCAAGTCCTCTATTTCTTGCTGTAGTTTTTTTTTGTTTTGTTTTCCTGAGGAGGCTGCAGATTGGATCTCCAGTCCCACCAACACAAAGCAAAGTACTTAATTTTCAACTTGTTTGTCCTTTTCTTCTGTTCATCTTTTTTTTTTTTTTTTTCCTCTAGAATATTATTTCTGTCAGGGCCCACTGTGTGCACAGCCCACAGCACGTACTGCCGCAGTCTAGTTAGGAGCTACTTGACAAATAGAGGCTGGGGTATGGGCCAAGGCTGGAGCAAAAGAGGCAAGAGAAGTGAGGACGGGCTGGGGAGATGGCTCGGTGTGTAAAATGCTTTGCCACACAAGCATGAGGCCCTGAGTGGATTCCCCAGCATCCACATCTATACCCTAGCGCTAGGGAGCAGAAGCCACAGGGTCCCCAGGGCTCACTGGCCAGCCTGTTCAGTGAGTTCTATGAGAGACCTTAAAAAATTAAAGTCCATGACAGAACATCTGACACCCACAGATAGGGAAGACAGAATATGGCTACCCTCTAGGAAAGATTTATAAAGGGCGTAGGTGTAGGGAGGCACCCACTCGGGTTTCTAGCTCCTAGAGACGTTATCCCCACACTGCTCTGCTGGCACACACACGGGACCTTGCAGGACCCCACGCCAATGCCCTCCAGGCTTTCCCGGAAGCGACAGCAGCCTTTGCTTGTGTGGGTCATTTGCTGAAATGTAACCAGTGCTTTGAGTCACAGGAAACTCTAAGACTTCCTCTCTCCTGTTGTGTCCTGCTGGCTGAGCCCGTGACTCCTCCCAGTGAGGCTGCGGGGTGGTGATCCCTGCATAGATGGTCTTTCTATATAAGGAGAAAAGCTGGGTACCGGGTGTTGCTGTGTTCCCCTGGATGGAGCCAGGAGCCCAGATGTGTATTCAAGACAGAGTGAGGGCTTTCCCCAGCCACCTCTGCCAAACCCAAAGGCAGCATCGGGGCTCTGCCGCACCTTCTGGAGTTTGTGGTGAAGACAGCTTTCCACTGGCTGCCTTGGTGCTGAGGTTGCTTACATGTTATGTAGTAGAAGAGTTGTTGCTTACTGAAGCTGACTGAATAGATACTCAGAATAGCTGACAATGTAACCACAGTGATACCACCTTGCAGGAGCACCAGCGTTCAGCAAGAGAGGCTTAACTTGTGTGGACTCCTGGGGTGGAAAATGGGGAAAGCAAATTCCACTTGTAAGTTCCTGCCTTGTTTGCAAAGACCACGAGGGTTCTCATGGGATCTGGCATAATTAGATGCCCATCCTGTAAAGATACAAACAGGGGTCTCAGGGAGAGGGATGCTGTGTGGTCCTGGCAGTCAATTCAATTCTCAGATGCTCTGCATTTGCTTGCTTCAAAGATAAAGGAAGCAGCCGGGCGTGGTGGCGCACACCTTTAATCCCAGCACTCGGGAGACAGAAGCAGGTGGATTTCTGAGTTTGAGGCCAATCTGGTCTACAAAGTGAGTTCCAGAACAACCAGGGCTATACAGAGAAGCCCTGTCTCGAACCCCCCCCCCCTCAAAAAAGATAAAGGAAACAAAGATGGAGAAACAGCTCTGATGCTAAGAGCACCTGTTGTTCTTCCAAAGGAACCATTGCCCTAAGGCTTCTGTGGGAACTGGGCATCTACATGGTACACATACACACACATACATGTAAGCAAAACACTTGTACAAAGAATCCATAGAGAGGATGTAGCTTAAGTGGCAGAGAGCTTGCCTAGCATGCATGAAGCCCTGGGCCCATGGCCATGCACTGCATAAGCAGGGCATGGTGGTGCAAGACAATAATCCCAACATAGAGGAGATGATGACAGACTTAAGGCCACACCTCAGGAGGACATGGCTCAATAGTTAACACTTGCTGTTATTCCCAAGGACCCAAGGTTGGGGTGACAGTGTCCCAGTTCCAGGGAATCCCATATATTCTTCTGGTCTCCACAGGGGACTATGCACCTATCGGGTGCCTCTACACACACCACCTAGGTAAATAAGTTCACATAGCAAGTCAGAGATGCCCCTGGAATGCATGAGACCTCGTGTGTGTGTGCTGGGGGTCAGGGAAGGGTTCTCCTAGTCCCTGCAGAAGGAAGAGAAAAACTTCCTAATTAACTCTTTCTACCCTTTGTTACAGTGGCTGACTCACTAGACCTCAGACTCCATTTTTCAGACTGTTTCCATGTGGGTGTTAACATCCTTTAATAAATTCTTTTCCTTAGCCACAGCGGTGTGTGTCTGAAGTCTCAGTTTCTTGAGAGGCTGAGACAAAAAGAGGCCTGTCTTGAGCTAGGAGTTCAAGACTGAACAATAGAGCAGGAAAAAAAGATGTCAGGCATGGTGGTGGTACACACCTTTCATTTCAGCACAAGACGCAGAAGTAGGTGGATCGGGCTAGAGAGATGGCTCAGTGGATAAGAGTAGTGACTGCTTTTCCGGAGGTCCTGAGTTCAAATCCCAGCAACCACATGGTGGCTCACAACCACCTGTAACAAGACCCGATTCCCTCTTCTGGTGTCTGAAGACAACTACAGAGTACCTACATCTAATAAATAAAATAAATCTTAAAAAAAAAAAAAAAAAAAAAAAAAAGAAGTAGGTGGATCATTGTGAGTTTGAAGCCAGCCTGATTTACATAGCAAGTTCCAGAGCTACATAGTAAGACTTTGTCTCAAGAACAAACAAGGTGGTGGGAAGATGTTAGGGATATAGCTCTATTGTTAAATGTTTGCCTGGCAAGCGGGAAGCCCTGGTTTCCCTAACAGCACATAAACTAGACGGCAACAAACACCTGGGATCCAAGAGCGCTCGGTTGGTAAAGTGCTTCGTGCTTGTCCTCACGTGTGTCATTGCACCATGTGTGTGCCTGATGCCAAAGAGGCCAGAAGACGGCATTTGATCCCCTGGGGACTGCGACTACAGAAGACTAAGCCACTGTGTGGGCGCTGGGACTTCAACTCCAGACCACTCTTAACTGCTGAGCCACCTCACCAGCCCCAAACTCTGCTGTCTTCAAACAAAAATCCAAGGGGAGGGAGGAGGGCTCAGTGGGAAAAGGCATTTGCTCTACAAGCTTGCAGATCTGGGTTCAATCCCCAGGACCTATGTGGTGGAAGGAAAGAACCAACTCTCTAGCTTCCACACATAAATAGCCACATAAGTAAGTAAATATAATTTAAAAAATTAGGGACTGGAGAGATGGCTCAGTGGTTAAGAGCACTGACTATTCTTCCAGAGGTCCTGAGTTCAATTCCCAGCAACCACTTGATGGCTCACAACCATCTGTGGTGAAATTCAATGCCCTCTTCTGGTGTGCCCAAATAAATAAATAAATAAATAAATAAATACATGAATAAATCTTTAAAAAAAAAAAAAAAGCCGAGCTGGTGGTGCACGCCTTTAATCCCAGCACTTGGGAGGCAGAGGCAGGCGGATTTCTGAGTTCGAGGCCAGCCTGGTCTACAAAGTGAGTTCCAGGACAGCCAGGACTATACAGAGAAACCCTGTCTCGGAAAACCAAAAAAAAAAAAAAAGTAAATGATGTCTAATAGTAGCTAGTATTGACCTCTAGACTTCACATATACACACTTGCAGAGAGAGAGAGAGAGAGAGAGAAGCTGAGAAGCAAACCCAGGACCTGGCATATGCTAAGTGAGTCTTCACCTGGAACTTACCCTCAATTCCTGGGTGCCCTGTAGCATATTTTTCTGGAGTTTGATGCCTTGGGGGTTTTCTGTTTGTATGTGTGTGTAAGAGAGTAAAAGGTATTGTAACAGTATTGGGCTCATGAAACCCAGTGCTCAGTGTTCGGATTGGGCTGGGAGTGTTGGTAGATGGTGAATGCTTGTTTACTATGCATAAATTTCTGGGTTCGGTTCCCAACACACGCACACATTCCTGACTCCCAGTTTCTTCCTCTTGGGGACCTAGTGGCCTGAGCAAATGAAGGGGCAGGTTTTATGTGGCCTATCTCATTATCTTCAGGAGTGTTCCTTCCTTGTTTCTGTTTTGCCTTTTTATTAGTATTTCTTATTATTTTTGCAGTGTGTCAGTATGTATCTTGGCTGGCTTGGGGCTCCCTATGTGGACAAGGCTGGCCACAAACTCACAGAGATGTACCTGTCTCTGTTTTCAGAGTGCTGGGGTTAATGTATGCTGCTACTCTTGGCTGAATTCCTCATGTTTTTAAATATGTCTTCAATTGCATATATATGTGTGTGTGTACATATGTCAATTGCATATATGTGTGTGTATGTATATGTGTGTATACATGTATAAAATGGCTCCAGAAGCATCATTAATTTTTGTTTGATTTTTTTTTAATTTTTAAAAATACATATGAGTGTTTTGCCTTTGGAAGGGCCAGTGCTCTCAACTGCTGACCTATCTCTCCAGCCCTCCAGTTTTTAAATTGTATTACTAAATCATGCGTGGAGGTCAAAGGACAATTTACAGAGCTCATTTCTTTCCTTCTACCCTGAAGGTTGAGGGGGCTGAACTTGGGTGGTAAGGCTTGGCAGCAGTGACCTTACCTGCTGAAATGCATCACTGGTCTGTTTGGTTTTAAGATATGGTCTCATGTCCCAGCTTGGCCTGGAATTCTCTATGTAGCCAAGATGACCCTGAACTTCTGACCCTCCTGCCCCTGCTTCCAGAGTGCTGGGAGTGTAGACATATACTACTGTGCCCACTTTATGCAGTGCTGGGTGCTGATCCTAGGGTTTCGAGCATGATAAGCATGTGCTCCACTATTTTAGCCACATTTCCAGCCATGGAGTTTTGTTTTGTTCTGTTTTGTTGTTTATTTAACATAGGGCTTTATGTAGCCCAGGCTGGACCTGAACTTGCTATGTAGCAGAGGCTGGTCTTGAACTTCTGATCCTCCTGCCTTTACTTCCCAAGTGCTGGATTTCTGACATGCACCACCAACCCAGAGTGATTGTTTGTTTGTTTGTTTGTTTGTTTGAGACAGGGTTTCTCTGTGTAGCCCTGGCTGTCCTGGAACTCACTCTGTAGACCAGGCTGGCCTCGAACTCAGAAATCCACCTGCCTCTGCCTCCCGAGTGCAGGGATTAAAGGCATGCGCCACCACGCCCGGCCAGAGTGATTTTTTGATTCTCCTTGTGAGGCTAGAGAGAGCTCAGCAGTTGGGGGCACTTGCTGCCCAATCCCGAGGACCAGGGTTCACTGTGTCCCAGGCATCAGAGAGTTGACACTCCTCCGGATGCTAGAGACCTGAGCCCATCTGTCTAGTAAACGTGGGGTGTCCTGTGGGCCAGGCGCAGGCTTGGCAGCACAGAGTGTGCCAAGCGGTGAACCTCTTCCTGGCAGGGGCTGGCTCACGCTCATTTCCGTAATACCCTCTCAGCACACTGTCTTTCCTCACAGGTGTGCAGTGGGCGTTAGGTTAGTTGAGTACAGCTCGTATCCTGCTCTTTCACACAGATCTCAGAAGTCCAGCCGAAGTAATGGCCTCTTTCTTCCAAAAAGCAAATTCTATATATTGTCTTATGCCATGGTTTTGTTGCTGGGTTTTGTTTTGTTTTGTTTTTTGAGACAGGGTTTTTCTGTGGGCCGACTGTCCTGGAGCTTTGGTATAGATGTGACTGGCTTGCCTCTGCCTCCCAGGTGCTGTGGTGACAGCTGGCCCAGCTTGTGTTTCTTTCTATCTTGTCCCCATGCCTTCTCACCTAGTAACAAAGGTTTGTTCACACATAAAGAGTCCCAGGACTTTGCTTTAGATCAACTATTTCCCACATCTCTCATTTAAAATCCCATTCAAAAGCATATGTTTAATTTTAAATTTTTAAGACAAAGTTAATATTACTAGCCTACTATCTATAAAATTACAATTATTTACTGAATTAATATATCAGCCTGGCAGTGGTGGTGCACACCTTTAATTTCAGCACTTGGGAGGCAGAAGCACGTGAATCTCTGAGTTTAAGGCCAGCCTGTCTACAGAGTGAGTTCCAGGACAGCTAGAACTACATTGTATTCATGTAGTCTTTTTGCCTTGTAGCACTGGGGATCAAGTCCTGGGCCTCACAGGCATCAGCCAAGCACTTGACCACTGAGCTATAATATCATTACCATATTGTTTTGGAGGCCTGATGTATATTCTACATTCATAGCACTAACCACATGTGGGCGATGGTCATGTTTTTGGATGACATGGGTACAGAATCTTTCCATTTTTTTTGTACCACATCAATACTTAAATTCAAGTAGAACAAGAAGCCATAGGAACATCAGTTACAATGACTTCATTGGCAGGGGAGAAACTATAACAAAGCAGCATACATGCCAAGCGGATACATCATTTGAATCTTTAAACTATTTTAAAGTAATTTCTTAGTTTCTGTTTTGTTTTAAGATTTATTTTATGCATGAGTGCTCTATCTGCATGTATACCTGCATACCAGAAGAGGACATCAGATCTCATTACAGATGGTTGTGAGCCAGCGTGTGGTTGCTGGGAATTAAATTCAGGGCCTCAGGAAGAGCAGCCTGTGCTCTAATTACTGAGCCATTGCTCCAGCTCTCCAGCCCCTCTTTGTTTTGTTTTAGACAGGATCTTGACTGAAGCCCAGGTGTCCTCAAACTTTTCCATGTCCCTGTCCCCACTCTCCTGAGGCTCTCTTTTAAAACTAGTCTTATATCCTAGTCATAGAATTTGCCATTAGGTTAAAGCCAGTAATTAAAAAACCAGGCATGGTGGCATACACCTTTGATCCCAGCACTTGGGAAGCGGAGGCAGGAGGATGGTGGCATACACCTTTGATCCCAGCACTTGGGAAGCAGAGGCAGGAGGATGGTGGCATACACCTTTGATCCCAGCACTTGGGAAGCAGAGGCAGGAGAATGGTGGTGATTTTGAGGCCAGCCTGGTCTACTTAGTAAGGCCCTGCTGTCTGAAAAACAATACAACAAACAAATTACTTTTGAAATGCTGTAAGTCGCATGTTTGGCAGTGGTGGCAGCAGCGGTGGGGTGGGGTGGGGAGGGGGAGGGGGGCCATCACCTTTCTCTTTTTTTGTTTCTGTAGCTTGAATTCCCAATTCCCTGTTTTCTTCCACTTTGAACTAATAGTTTCCCAGAAACTAGAAACATCTGTATTGTTTATCTTAGCTCCTTGTGTAAGCACAACTGCTTGGGGATGTGGTGTTCTCTGTTTCTTTCCTTTTTTTTTTTTTTTGTTTATTCGAGACCGGGTTTCTCTGTATAGCCCTGACTGTCCTGGAACTCACTTGGTAGACCAGGCTGGCCTCGAACTCAGAAATCCACCTGCCTTTGCCTCCCGAGTGCTGGGATTAAAGGCCTGCGCCACCATTCCCCGCATGTTCTCTGTTTCTAAAGCTAAGCCCACATCTTCCAAGACATTTCAGGGTTTAGGAGCAGGAAATTATTAAATAAAAATTTAAACTTTTTTCATTCACATTCCTAAACACCACCCCCCCCCAAGAAAAATTTATTTTTGATTGATGAGGAACAAGGCAGTGTCTTTTAAGTTAGTCTTAAAAATTGACAAGTCAGCTAATAAAACCATATTTGGTAAGAGGTGGCAGAAGAGAGGGTGGATTGCCAAACGTTCCTCCTCATGGGGAGGAACAGTGGGAGAGAGACATATGGAGCATGTTTTAAAACAAAACGTTGGACAAGAATTCAAGCGAGTGATAAACATGATGGCCAGAAGAGGAATCGCTGGTATGCATGCTGCGAAGCCATCCCGAGACAGAGCAGACATTGCTACATTCAAAGGCCAGGCCAGCAATCCCTACTGTTGTTCTTTCTGGAACTACATTCTTTCTCATTAAAGGGGGGGGGGGGTAAAGTTGTGTATATAAACAATCAAAAGCGGTAATTAGGAAGCTTCATAAAACTAAGGAAACCCTGCATTGCAAACATTCCATCCCCCTGCAGTACTGATCCAGCATCCATAACTCCTCGCTGGATGCCTTGCTGGATGAGTGAATCGACTAGCTGAGAGCAGGGAGTCTAAGGGAGGGGGGAGGGGGAGCGGGGAGAGAGGAATGAAAGAAAGGCTTTACAAATGATGGACCGGTCACTGCTGCGGGGGTGGGGAGTCCAAAGCTGGAAGGGAGACAGAGTGCAGGGTGGGAAGAGATGGCTTCCGTAGTTTAAAGAAAAAGGTTCTTGGGAAGAGGGCAAAGAGAGAAAACAGGTGAGAAAGGCCTGAGGTGAGCGGTCAGGTCGGCTCAGGCTCAGCCACACTCCCTGCCCGCCCGTAGGGTGGTGCATCCTCGCGCCCCAGGAGTCCAGGCTGGCGCACCTGCCTAAGCCTCCTGAAGGCAGGCGTGTGCTGCCATGCTTGGCTTCAGAATTACATTTCAAATGTTTTCTGTGTCTACCCAGGAGTTTAGACCTCTGTTTTCTGCCTGGCCGGTGCATTTCTCATCTTAAATTCTGAAGCTTTAACTTGACCTTCCTGTGCACCCTGTTTATTTGCTTTGGTTTGACCAGGGCAGGGGCATCTCAATCTATTGCCAGGGTTGACTTCAGTCCAGGGCTCAACTGAATCTCCTGCTCCAGCATCCTCTACAGCTGGAGGTATAAGCACATGTCTCCACATCTGGTCCGCAGTGTTAATTTGTGTAAAAGCTGCAACTCTAATAATAATTTTTTAAAAAGTCATTATAAAAATTCTTAAAACACTATTTTCCATGTAAATGTTTAAAACAAGCTTTAGATATTTTGGTATCCACATATGTCAACTAATTGAGTCCTCAGAAAGAAAAAAAAAAAGGTCACACACAAGGATGTGGCCTGGGTGGCTGTTGGAGTTTCATAGTCACCTGCTGTTGATTACAGGGCTTTCAAATAAAAATACCTTCACCCCATTTGTACCTCATGAATTCCTGTCTCAAATGTCAAGTGATTTCAACTTCTGACTTCTCTTTGCATTCTCTGTGCATTCTTTCTAGCAAGATTTTCCTGAGTCAGCTCGCCCCCAGTGAGGTCATGCAGCCACGGGTCTGCCTTAGCCTTGGTTTCATCTGGGAAGTTAAGGCCTTGGATGTGTCCAGAGCTGAATGGGTTTGTCTTGTGAGAATTATGATCTAATTATTTCTCAAGTATATTTAACAGAATGCAGCCACTGGGGTGTGCCTTCTAGCAGCTGAACAGACCACTGTCTACATTCTTTCGAAATAAGATATGGTCCAGTATTTTAAACCATGGCAACAGTTGATAAGAAAAACAGCGAAACGGTAATCACTTCCATATGGAGAGAAAGCGGGGGACTGTCTTTTTTTTCTCCATGCAACAATAAGTCCGGACTGGTAGGTTGGGTAGAAAGAGTTGGTGCTTCTATTTTGCCCTTATTTTATACTGTTTGATACACTATTCCCCTCACACTTACTGTCACATTTTATGCAGCTGTGGTTCCCGTGTTTTCCTTTGTTAATTCCACCTTTTTGTTTTGTTTTTCTTTTTTCTTTTTTACATCTTTTTTTTTAAAATTTTTTTTTAAATTCTTGCTCATTTTTATTTATTTATTATATATAAGTACACTGTAGCTGTCTTCAGACACTCCAGAAGAGGGTGTCAGATCTTGTTACGGATGGTTATGAGCCACCATGTGGTTGCTGGGATTTGAACTCCGGACCTTTGGAAGAGCAGTTGGGTGCTCCTACCCACTGAGCCATCTCACCAGCCCCTGTTTTGTTTTTCAAGACAGGGTTTCTCTGCTTCCCTGGCTGTCGTCCTGGAACTCACTGCGATATGCCTCTGCCTCTCTGCCTCTCTGCCTCTGCCTCTCTGCCTCTCTGCCTCTCTGCCTCTCTGCCTCTGCCTCTCTGCCTCTCTGCCTCTCTGCCTCTGCCTCTCTGCCTCTCTGCCTCTCTGCCTCTGCCTCTCTGCCTCTGCTTCTGCCTCTACCTGTGGGATTAAAGGTGCTGTGACACCACCACCTGGCTGTTAGATTCTTACTGAAGGGCTGACAAGATGGCTAACCTGGTAAAGGTGCCTTCCACGAAGCCTTATGAGCTGACCGTGAGCCTCTGGACACAGAGCCAACTCCTTCAAGATAGCACAAACATGCCCTTATATGTACACACACTCACACGAACAAACACATAGATATAATTCAAATTTTCCATAAAGCATATAAACTTCCTTCTATAGTAGTCTTGCTGGGCAGTGGTTATGCACTTCTTTAATCCCAGCACTCAAGAGGCAGAGACAGACAGATCTTTTGAGTTCTGAGTTAGAAGTCAACTTAGTCTACAGACAAAGTTCCAGGACAGCTAAAGCTACACAGAGAAACACTGTCTCAAAAAAAAAAAAAAAAAAAAAAAAGTCATGGTGACACACACCTTTGATCCCAGCACACAGGACACAGGAGGCAGAGGCAGGTGGATCTCTGTGTGTTCAAGGGCAGAATAGTCTATAAAGTGAGTACCGGGACAGTCAGGACTTCACAGAGAAACCCAGTCTCAATCAACCAATCAATTCCCCCTCCCCCTGCCAAAAGGTACACAATTATCACATTTACCTGTTTACTTAAAAAAAAAAAATAATAACCTGGGTATGGTAGCCCAACTTTAATCCCAACACTCAGGAGGCAGAGGCAGTTGGGTCTCTGAGTGTGAGGCCAATCTGATCTACAGATGGAGTTCGAGGCTAGCCAGGACTGCACAGGAAGACCCTGTCTCAAAATAAATATTTCACTAATATGCGTGGGGGCATGCACATACCACGGCACAAGTGTGGTCAGAGGAGTAGCTTCTCTTTTCCTATCATGTATGTCCAGGGATGAGTCTCAATGGACAGGCTTGGCAGCAAGTGCCTTTACCTGATGAGCCATGTCTCCAACACCTGGCTGTGTTGTCTGAGACAAGGTGTATACCCTATCTGACCTGGAGCTTAGTAGGTGCTCAAGGCTGCCCATTGCTCCTGATCCTCTTACCTCCCTCTCCCAAGAACTAGGATTACAGCCATTTGCCACACCTTCTGCTTGCCTGCCTGCCTGCCTCCTTCCTTCCTTCCTTCCTTCCTTTCTTTTTCCCCCCCAAACTCCAAACTGAACAGACCCTCCTGCCCCAGTCACCTGAGTGCTTTAGTCCAGGGCACAGCTGCACCTGGCCTTTTTAAAAAGTGGCTAGAGTATCTCACTGTCTTGAGAACCAATGGCCACAGTGTACCATTTGACAACATCTCCCTCTTGTGGTTCAAAGCAATCATTTTCAAAGGCAAATATATTTACAGAATTGTAATTCTCAGACCCAAGTAGAGTGGTTCATTTCACTGCTTAACAAGTACCATGCTGGGGCTGGTGAGATGGCTCAGTGGGTAAGAGCACCCGACTGCTCTTCCGAAGGTCCGGAGTTCAAATCCCAGCAACCACTTGGTGCTCATAACCATCTGTAACAAGATCTGACGCCCTCTTCTGGAGTGTCTGAAGACAGCTACAGTGTACTTACATATAAAAAAAAAAAACAAAAAACAAAAAAAAAAACAAAAAGAAAAAACCAAGTACCGTGCTTACCACTTCGGAAGCTGGCGCTGAGCCTGGAGCATGACTGCGAGTTCCAGGCTGTCCTGGGCTACAGAGACCCTGTCTAAAAAAATGGAAACAAACAAAAAAATTCTGGACCCCGAGACATGGCTCAGGGGTGGCCTGCTTGCTCTACTTGTAGAGGGTCAGAACTCACTTGCATCTCCAGCTCTAAAGCATCTAATGTTCCCTCTGGCCTCCATGGGTAGCTTCATACATGTTCACATGCACAGACACACATACATATATATACATACATACACACACACAAATAAAAAGAAATCTTTTTTTTTTAAGTGCACATGCACACTCAAAAGTCTATGTTGCTTTCATTTGAACTGTGGAAGTTTAGAAAATTTTTTTCATTGTAAAGACGGAAGCTTTAGAAAGCTGGAGCGCAACAGAACATTCCCTCTCCTTGGACTCTTACAGCCGATGTCTGCCAAGTTCCTTTAAACCGGACTCCAAGGTGCAGAGTCTCCCTGGAGGCTGAGTCAGGGGCCTTGAACCCAACAGTTGGAGACCCTATCTCAACAGAATGGTGTTCTTTCTTTATTTTTTAAAGATTTATTTGTTTGTTTTATATGAATACACTGTCACTTTCTTCAAACACCCCAGAAGAGGGCATCAGACCTCATTACAGATGGCTGTGAGCCACCATGTGGTTGCTGGGAATTGAACTCAGGACCTCTGGAAGAGCAGTCAGTGCTCTTAACCGCTGAGCCATCTCTCCAGTCCCCAAACCATGTTCTTTATAGTAGCATTGCTTTTTTTTTCTTATAAATGAAATACTTAATACATGTTTTCATTGAAAATACACTCCACTCCACTGGAAGTGTTTTCTTCATGTCTGTGGACAGAGTACCTAAACTAGAATCAGCATTCTACTTTATTACTTAACAGACTGAACCTGAAAGCAAATATTTGTATGTATCTATCTAGTCTGAGACAGGGTCTCATGTCATCCAGGTTGGCCTGGAACTTTCAATGTAGTCAAGGATGGCCTTGAGCCCCTGACCCTCCTGATTGCAGAGCTTGATCACAGGCTCCACTGGGCACAGCTCGATTTTGAAAATATTTTAGTCCAAAAATCCTGCAAAGAGCTATTCCTCTTGGCTTAGGGTCAAAGACTACCATAGCTGGCAACAACTTGTTCCAACAATGTAAAGCTGTCCAAAAAGTCTTCTTCTTCCATTCCAAATTTTGTGTACTGATGGATGTAGGCTCTGGGGAGAAAGCAGAAAATGTGAACCAACTATTCCAGGCAAGTGAGAATCGTAAGCGATAAACAGACTTCAGATCACTCAAAGCTCACACAGCCTCTTAGGGTCCTTGTCATGTGTGGGCCACTTGTTTACTCTGAATCAGTAAATAACGTTAACAAACTTTAGCTGTCACCACGCTGCCTCTGCTTTTAGTGTCCCAGAGGTCACAGGAAAGGCAGCATGTCGGACTCTGTAGTCCCAGCATGCAGGCTCAGTACAGGAGGTGACTACCTCCAGACTGACTCTAAAAGTGAGCTCAGAAGTTTCACTTAAGGTTTGAAATTAGGAACAAAGCCAGGGTTCTGCCTGAGTGGTTTTCTCAGATCCCCACCACCCCCAGCTCCCAGAAGAACAGCAAGGGCAGACACAAAATAAACTGACGTCATGGTGAGAGTTAGAAGAGCTTGGACCAAGAGAGGACTTGGGATCCAGGTGAGGAGAGACAGACAGAACAGCCTGGGCCCTGCGGAATCCTAGCCCTGTTCAGTCACCTGGGGAATTTTATTATCTTTTTTTTTTTTTTTTTTTTTTTTTTTTTTTTGAGACAGGGTTTCTCCCAAGTGCTGGGATTAAAGGCATGCGCCACCATGCCCGGCTGGGAATTTTATTTTGACAACACATAACTGTCAGTACCCAGTGGATCTGATCTAAGCTCTTCAGTGCTATTACTGAGGAGGACCAGAGTCCCCTCCAGGCCCAGGACCATTTTCCTGCCTCATCCCAGTGGTAGGGACAGAACACAGGCCCTCAGAAGTGCTGGGCAAGTGCTCTACTCCCAAGCAACAGCCCTGATCCCAAAGATCTTCTTTTGAAAACCATTTTACGAGGCAGGTGGATTTCTGAGTTCGAGGCTAGCCTGGTCTACAGAGTGAGTTCCAGGACAGCGAGGGCTACACAGAGAAAAACCTGTCTCAAAGGAAAAAAAAAAAATCTTACTATGAGAATTCAAATTTTGCCTATAAACTGTTCAGGGGACCAGGTTCTATCTCCAGCATCTACACAGGGCCTGCAAACCATCTATAACTCTAGTTCTGGCAATGCCTGATACGTAGACATATGTGTAAGAAAGAAAATAAAAACAATAGTGCAGAACACCTACTGAACACTAGCCAAGCAGTGCGCTAGGTGGCTGGCATGATTTCCTCACTGGATCCTGCTGCACAGATGAGGAGCAGAAGCTGCTAAGTCACATGTCCGAGGCTTCATAGCTGCATGGGGGCAGCAAGGCTTGCTCCACAACACACCTATGCTTTATGTTGGCACTCACTGGCTAAGATAGGGAAGTCTGGAGACTTATGTTTACTTACTTGGATGAGAACATATTCCATGCCTTCCCCACAATCATATCCAGTGGCTTTACTAAGAGCTGGCTGTTGCTGACCAGGGCTGCAGACTTCTCATACTTGTCAAAGGCTCGCTGGGTTTTCCACAAGCTGAAAGCATCAACAGGCTCCAACCAGGAAGTGTAGAGAGCTGGGTCTTTAAATCCCTCTAGAGTTAAAAACACCATACATATGAGCAAAGTCCCTTCTAGACTTGTGAAAACATTATAGCGAGGGCTGACAATATGGCTCAGGGAGTGCATGTGCTTGCTGCCAAGGCTGATGACATGAGTCCAATTCCTGGGACCCACCGGGTACGGTGGCGCACACCTTTAATCCCAGCGCTTGGAAGGCAGAGGCAGGCGAATTTCTGAGTTCGAGGCCAGCCTGGTCTACAGAGTGAGTTCCAGGACAGCCAGGGCTACACAGAGAAACCCTATCTCAAAAACAAAAACAAAAAACAAAAAAAAAAAAACAAAAAACAATTCCTGGGACCCACATGATGGGAGAGAACTGACTCTTCTGCAGGTTGTCCTCTGATCTCCACATGTGTCCTGTGGTATGTGTACTGTGGCAACATGCCATGACAGCAGACGCAGAAGGCAGAGCTGGAGAGATGGCGCAGTGGTTAAGAGCACTGACTGTTCTTCCAGAGGTCCTGAGTTCAAATCCAGAAACTACATGGTGGCTCACAACCATCTGTAATGGGGTCAGATGCCCTCTTCTGGTGTGTCTGAAGACAGTGACAGTGTATTCATATACATAAAATAAATAAGTCTTAAAAAATAAAAAATGAGAGAGAGAGAGAGAGAGAGAGAGAGAGAGAAGGCACTCTGGACTTCAGTTAAAGAGTTGGCGCTGGAAAGATGGCCCAGTACTTAAGAACTTGAGAACACTGGCTGCTCTTCCAGAGGACCAGGTTTAATTCCCTGCATCCACTCTCTGTAACTCCAGTCCCAGGGGATCTGACATCCTCTTCTGGCTCCAGGCATGCATGTGGTACAAATTACATGCAAGCAAACATACACATAAAAATAATAAAGTTATAAAAGGAATTATAATACAATTAACAAAATTTGCCACTGGCACAGCACGCAGAGGCAGAGGCAGAGGCAGAGGCAGAGGCAGAGGCAGAGGCAGAGGCAGAGGCAGAGGCAGAGGAGGCAGAGGAGGCAGAGGAAGAGGCACATGGATCTACAGACTGAGTTTCAGGACACCTAGGGTTACACAGAAACCTTAAAAATGCCAATTCAAATCTGAATGTTAAAGTAGCAGCAAGGCGTGCTTGAGGCCCAAGGGTCTCTGACCTCCCTTATCGCTTTCTCAGCTGTGAGCCTGCAGTCTGGGAATGTGGAGAACATGATAACCCTGAGTGCAGTCGACACCATCTGACCTCTCTGACCTAGCACTGCCAGTGGTGCAGACTGAGCTGAGTCCCTGGTTTTGTGGGAGAAAAGAATTTCAGAATGAGTCGGCAGGGGGCAGAGCCAGCCTTCATTGAAGGATGTTTTATACGGAGCTTGAGTCCAGAGACTGACGTCCTTGGGAGGAGAGTACAGCCCTCCCCATCCTCAGCCCCCACCCTGACAAGTGTAGATCCATAGAGGAGTTGGGCCCCATTGTCCCGTACAGTACTGCGGTGATTCTGAACTGTCTTCAAGGAGCTGCTAAGGAATGTCAATGAGGTCATAGGATGCTCCTGCAGGGTCCCGGACAGGACTGCAGTGAGGAGGTAAACTCTAGACCACAGGGATGAAGGAGGGTGGGGTGTCTTCACTGGAAACAAGGTGTTAGTTTTGTTTGTGAGATTTCCAGAAAATGTCTGCAAGTGGAGAGAGGCCATGCCCAGGGTCCTACACATTCAGGCCCTAAGCCTGGGTCACTGTTTGTTTAACATTCTTTTTGTTTTTTTCCTCCTTTTCCTCCTTCCCTTTCGCTCCAGTCCCACTCCCTCTGGCCCATAGGTTTTTGTTGTTGTTGTTTCTCATTACAGATGGTTGTGAGTCATCACGTGGTTGCTGGGATTTGAATTCATGACCTCTGGTGAGAGCAGCAGTGCTCTTAACCGCTGAGCCATCTCACCAGCCCCTGTTTAACATTCTTGTTTGAAGATATTTCTATACAAAATATCATGTCTATGCTGACAAACTGGAATCTTCAGGATTTGGGTGGTGAGAGGCCCCTTTGCCTTCTAAATCCCAACATTTCCCCCTTTTAGCCTGCCTCATGTCACCTTTTCAGCTGTAACCCAGTGTGCACAGACCCACTGCATGTGTTCAGTCAGGTCCCCAGGCAAAGCTTTGAAATCAGACTTTGGAAGCCACCAAAATTGAGCACATCTGGAAGCTGAGAAATGGCTTGGTGGGTAAGATGCCTGGTGTGTCAGCTAGTGGTCAGGGATGGGCAAACCCAGGAGCTTTCCAGTCAGCCTGCAGAGCCGACAGGGCAAGCTTCAGGTTCAGCGAGAGACCCTGTCTCAAAGCAATAAGGCAGGGAGAAGCAACAGATGAAGACACCCCATGTCCTCCTCGGGTCTCTGCATGTAAATGTACAGGCATATGCACCCATATCATATACATGCTTGAGTGTGCTTTACCCTCCCCCTACATACCTGTTTCTATAAACCCCAGTGTTTACACCTGTGCTAATAATTTCCTCTTGAAACCAGGGATGCTGGCCCCTAGGCCTAGTGACCTGATTCATTCTCTGGGACCCACACAGTGGACAGAGAGAACCAATAAAGTGTTCCCGACCGCCATATACAGTACACGTGTGCCCTATACACACACAAGTGATGTGCTAAGCCTCCCTTCCTCAGGGGAGAGGATGTGGCTCAGTCTGCACAGGAATCTCACTTCATCCCCAGAGTCCAAGTCGAGAGCTCGGCATGGGCACTGGGAGTGTAGACTGGGAATCACTGGCCAGCCCAATCCATCTTCCTCAGCAAGACCCGGTTAGTGAGAGACCCTGGCTCAAAGCCAAGATGAGATGTGGAGGCAGCACACACCTGTAACCCTAGCACTTGAAAAGTAGGGGCAGGAGATGAGTTCAAAGCCAGCCTCAGCTACAAAGCCAGTTTGACCTCTCACACACATGATAGACTCTGTCTACAGCCACAAAGAAACAAGACTCTAGCATAGGTGACACCGAGGGGACACACACAGGCCTCTGGCCTCCACAGGCACACACTCACGCACATACTCATGCACTACTAAATTCCAGAGAATATTGGCGTGGCTGGAAAGACGGCTCAGTGGGTTACATACTCCAGCCCCTAACTAGGTCTGGGCTTGTTTGTTTGTTTTGTTTTGTTTTGGGGGTGGATGTGTGGGGTTTTTTGTTTGGTTTGGTTGGTTGTTTTTGGTTCGGCTTGATTTGGGTTTTCCAGACTGGGTTTCTTTGTGTAGTCTTGGCTGTCCTAGAACTCACTCAGTAGGCCAGGCTGGTTTCGAACTTAGAGATGCACCTGCCTCTGCCTCCTGAGAGCTGGGACTAAAGGCGTGCGACGTCATATCTGGCTAGTGGTTGCTGTTGTTGTTTTGTTTTGTTTTTTTTCAGACAGGGTCTCACTAAATAGCCCTGGCTAGCCTGGCACTCATTAAGTAGACCAGGCTGCCCTCATACTCAGGGATCTGCCTGCTTCTGTCCCCCGATCTGGGATTAGAGTGATTAAATGCCCAGCTAAAAGTGCTTAACTGCATTAGGTGTGTGGCGTCTGGAGAGCTGTGTGCACTCAGCCCTGCCCACCTTCACACGAGGCCCAGTACCAACTCAGGCTTCAGACTCAAGGGAAGGGAGTGCTCCTCCCCACACCATCTTGTCAGTCCCACAACTTTAGAACCCTCACGTGCTCCAAAAATATGCCTCGCTTTCCCCCGAATGTGTGCTTACCTACATCTGCACTGTGCACCTCTCTCCCTCGGAGGATGACCACGTTAGCAAGAGAAGTGTTAAAATGAGGCTCCTTTCGGGCAGACGCTTTGCCAATTGGCGGAAGACCTGACAAAGGAGGCCGCACCTGCCAGTTGATACCTAGCACAGAGAAAAAGTGAGAGCGCTTAGAAATGGCACCGAGCCAGGCGTGGTGGCGCATGCCTTTAATCCCAGCACTCGGGAGGCAGAGGCAGGAGGATTTCTGAGTTCGAGGCCAGCCTGGTCTACAGAGTGAGTTCCAGGACAGCCAGGACTACCCAGAGAAACCCTGTCTCGAAAAACCAAAAAAAAAAAAAAAAAGAAAAAGAAATGGCACTGAGCAACATGAGAGAACAGACATTTCAGGTCAAGTGTGGTAGCACATGCTATAGTCCCAGCACCTGGCAAGTAATGTGGGAGACTGGGCAGTCAGCGGTTCAGGGCCCTGGGATAATCCACCTGCACTCAGACACATTTGTTTGCCTAGGGTTTTTTTGAGTCAGGGTTATGCTCTGTAGCTTAGAACTCAAAATGTAGCCCAGGCTGCTCTGGGACTTGTGCTTTGGCCTCTGAAGTGCCAGGGTTACAGATGTTAGCCACTGTGTCCACCTGGGTTTTTGTTGTTACTGTCCGTCCTTCCTTCCTTCCTTCCTTCCTTCCTTCCTTCCTTCCTTCCTTCTTCCCTCCTTCCCTCCCTTTCTTTTTCTTTTTTTTTAAAGATTTATTTATTTATTATATGCAAGTATACTGTAGCTGTCTTCAGACACACCAGAAGAGGGAGTCATATCTCGTTGCAGATGGTTGTGAGCCACCATGTGGTTGCTGGGATTTGAACTCAGGACCTTCAGAAGAGCAGTCAGGTGCTCTTATCCGCTGAGCCATCTCACCAGCCCGTTTTTTTGTTTTTTTGAGACAGGGTTTCTCTGTATAGCCCTGGCTGTCCTGGAACTCACTTTGTAGACCAGGCTGGCCTCGACTCAGAAATCTGCCTGCCTCTGCCTCCCGAGTGCTGGGATTAAAGGCGTGCGCCACCACGCCCGGCTGCCTTCCTTTCTTTCTTAAGGAGGTCTTGCTACGTATCCCTAGGGTTACCTCAATTTCACAATCCTCCTGCCTCAAAGTGCTGAGATTACAAGCATGCACAACCATGCTCAGCTTCGGAGCCAGGTATTCAATGACACTGTAACCTCTCTCTATGTCTGTGTCTGTGTGTTTATGTCTGTCTTGTGTCTTTGTCTGTATCTGTCTTCGTATCTCTCTCTGTCTGCCTCTTTCTGTGTCTGTATCTTTCTTTTTCTCCCTGAGGACTATCTATCTATTATTAAGTAGCTCTGGCTATCCTGGAATTCACTCTGTAGACCAGACTGGCCTTGAACTCAAGAGTTCTGCCTCCCTCTGCCTCCCAAGTGCTGGGATTAGAGGTGTGTTATCCCACCTGGCGATTTTACTCTCTCTTGCTTCAATCATTCATTCCCCTGTTATTGGGATATGTGGGGATACATGATGATGGTAACAAGGATGGGGCCAATCTTCATACAGAGCAATCTGATAACGTGTGAACAGTCATAAAGCTAGACCCTTCACCTTCATCTGTGCCATAAATATGTTTCCCCATATCCTTAGTCATATATTCAAAACTGAAGACATTCAGGGCTGGCTATGTAGCTCAAGGGTTACTAGCCTAGTATATGTAAAACTAAAAAAGTCAATTCCTGGACTACAAAAGTTTTTTTTTACATCTTAAACTCTGTGACTAACTATAAAAAGACCGGTGCTATCCTACAGTTAGTTCTGTTCGGGAAAATGACTAAACACACTGCACTGTATTGACATGAAAATGACTAAACACACTGCACTGTATTGACCTGAAAATGACTAAACAAACTGCACTGTATTGACCTGAAAATGACTAAACAAACTGCACTGTATTGACCTGAAAATGACTAAACAAAGTGCACTGTATTTACCTGAAAATGACTAAACACACTGCACTGTATTGACCTAACAGAGCTTGGTGCAGGATGCCTCACCCTCCTTTGAAGAACACTGTACTCCGTGAGATATTAGCAGGTATTGCTAGAAAAACAAGTGATGGGCTGGTGAGATGGCTCAGTGGGTAAGAGCACCCGACTGCTCTTCCGAAGGTCTGGAGTTCAAATCCCAGCAACCACACGGTGGCTCACAACCATCTGTAACAAGATCTGATGCCCTCTTCTGGAGTGTCTGAGGACAGCTACAGTGTACTTACATATAATAAATAAATCTTTAAAAAATAAAAAAAAGTGATGAGGCTCCCAAAAATTGGAAAGCATCACTTTAAGATGTAGACTTTTTACTCTGGCTCTGCCATCCGCAGAGGGAAGGATGCTATTTTTTTCAGATGCACCAGAAGAGGGCATCAGATCTCATTACAGATGGTTGTGAGCCACCATGTGGTTGTTGGGATTTGAACTCAGGACCTCTGGAAGAGCAGTCAGTGCTCTTAACCACTGAACCATCTCTCCAGCCCTCAACCTGTTATTTTGTTTTCCTATGTACCTATTACTAGATAACATCCAGTGATTTCTAGTTAGAGGTAAAAGGACTACACATACACCAGTGTACTCTAAGGGTGTCTTAACATAGGAAAGCCAGCAGCAGACAGGAAGATAGCATCAGTAAAACTCGTGAGCAGCCAGTCAGTGGAAACTCTGCTCACCCATTGTGAACATCCTGAGAGCAAGACAGACATTTCTAACAGCAGAGGGAACAAAGAGATTTCTGCTCGGAAAAGCTGAACCAGCAAGGCCAGCCTCAGGGACTGTAGGCCTGGACGTCCAGAGGGGCTTGTAATAATTAAAGCTGGGAATCAAATACAATAAAAATCTGAGCCAAATATTCAGAAGCAAGGAAATAAGCTTTGAAATGAACAACTGAGGATGTGGAAAGTGGTTTTACCTAAGTGACAGGGAGCGAAGGCGGGCACTGCTGTGTTCTCCTTACCAAGGTGTGCCACACAACTGTTCAGCCCACCACACAGCTGACTTACAATGTGCCTATAGTGTGATGCAAGGGATCAAATCCAGGGCCTCTCACATGCAGAGTCTGCTGGGAGGTTGGAGAGATGGCTCACTGGCTGCTCTTCCACAGGACCCAGGCTCTATTCCCACCATCCATATGGTGACTCACAACTGTCTCTGGTCCCAGGGAATGTGATGAACTCTTGGTCTCCATAGTACCAAGCATGCATGTAGTGCGCAGACATATGTGCAGGCAAAACACCCATACATAGAAAATAAAGAAAAAAATTCAAAATTGTGTACCCTGTCACTGGGCATACCCCTGGTCCTTAAGTGAATTTTAACTACGTGATTATTTGATTTATAAAAAATTAATTGACAAGGCGGTGGTGATGCACACCTTTATTCCCAGCACTCAGGAGGCAGAGGCAGGGGGATCTCTGTGAGTTTGAGACCAGCAAGGTCTACATTGAGTTCTAGGACAGCCAGGGCTACACAAAGAAACCCTGTCTTGAAAAGAAAATTGAGGGCTGGTGAGATGGCTCAGTGGGTAAGAGCACCCGACTGCTCTGCTCTTCCGAAGGTCTGGAGTTCAAATCCCAGCAACCACATGGTGGCTCATAACCATCCGTAACAAGATCTG
>NC_034603.1:54162844-54213324 GCF_900095145.1 Mus pahari | reverse complement strand
AAAAAAAAAAAAAAAAAAAAAAAAAAGAAGAAGAAAAGAAAATTGATTTACTTATTTGCATTCGGTGTGTGCATTCATGCATGTAGGTGTGTGCTCACGTATACCACAGAGGATGTGTGGCAGTCAGGGGACAGTGTGCAGCAGTTGGTTCTCTCCTTCCACCTTGTGGGTCCCAGGGACTAGACTCAGACCATCAGCTTGGACTGGTGCACCCGAGCAAGACTGGCCTGAAACTTGCTATGTTGCAGGTCAGGCTATTGCTGATCTTCCTGCTTCTACATCTGCAATGTTGGGGTCACAGACATACATGCACTTCCACCCCTGGTCTTTTGGGGGCTTAGGGCTGAACGTAGGGCCTTACACAGGTTAGGTAAGCTACCTGATTTTTAAAACTACCTTCATATTTTACTTTGAACAAACTAAAATAAAGATTTGAAATAACATGGCACTTGTCTGACATGTCCTTTCCAGATGAAACTGTAAAGCCATCAAGAAGTCCTTAGCAGGGCTGGTGAGATGGCTCAGTGGTTAAGAGCACCGACTGCTCTTTCAAAGGTCCTGAATTCAAATCCCAGCAACCACATGGTGGCTCACAACCATCTGTAATGAGATCTGATGCCCTCATCTGGTGCATCTGAAGACAGCTACAGTGTACTTAGATATAATAATACATAAATCTTTAAAAAAAAAAAAAAGCCCTTAGCAACTGTCGGAGGCTCCTAGGCTAGAAGAAGAGGCCTTTCTTTTAACCAGCTTAAGCCAGCTTATACCCAGGGCTCCAGGGCAGGCACTCCCTCGTATGTGGGTTGTCTATTTTTAAAATACCCTTTACCTTCTTCCATTTTTGCACTGGAAATAAGCATCTGTCTTAAATGCTTGAGGAGGCCAGCCCAGGTAAACGCGCTGTACGCCAGAGACTCCGCAGACATCTGAGGAATGTTACGGACTCCCAACATCTTAAATTCAGGGTGGGGAACTAAATGCTCCATTAAGTCTCCTGTGAGAAAAAAAAAATAATGCAATGTGAACTCAATTGACTTCACCCACAATGGTGCCATTGACTTTTATACAACGGTGACTTAATGAAGTTTAGAGTCAAATGTGTTTTCTTCATACTAGAATTACTTCAATATTAAAATAGTGAATTTTTAGACACAATGTGTGCTACAGACTACATTTTTGCTTCATTTCATTCATTTTTTATTTATGAGTTTTGACACAGGACCTCACTGTGTAGCTCTGACTGACCTGGAACTCCCTTTGTACGCCAAGCTGTTCTTGAACTCACAGAGATCCATCTGCTTCTGCTTTCAGAATGCTGGGGTTAAAGGCATGCACCATTAAGCCTAGATCTTTGCTTCATTTTAGCATGGCTGAGAAAGCATACTTAAAATGGGCATGGTAGTTCATGCTTGTAATCCTGACACTTAGTCAGAGGCAGGAGACTGCCCACAGGTTCCAGGCCAACTCAAGGGATTACACAGTAAAACCCTGTCTTGAAGCTGAAATGGATATCCAGGCACAGTTGTGTATACCATTATTCCCAGCACTTGGGATGTAGAGGCAGGGAGATTTCTGTGAGTTCAAGGCCAGCCTTGTCCAGAATGAATTCCACGATAGCTAGGGCTACCATAATGAGACCCTGTCTCAAGAAAAGAAGATGGAAGGGAGGGAGGAAAGGAGGGAGGGAGGGAAGGAAGAAGGGAGGGAGAGAGGGAGGAAGGGAGGGAGGGGAGGGGAGGGAGGGAGGGAGAAGGGGAGGAAGGGAGGAAGGGAGGGAGGAAGGAAAGAGAACCAGACAAAAACAAAATAAATATCATACACTTTGCCAAAAGAATTATCAATAGAAATATGGATGACTAATTCACTAAATTCCAGGAAAACCAAGTATAAAAGATAATTAAGATATTTCTCTTTCATTCTATAGTCACTAAATGTTCCTTAGAAAATGTTCCAGATCTCCTATTTATCTTGCTAAATGATAATCAAACCTGTTTGGGGATAGAAACATAGGTCTGTGGCAGAGAGCCACCAAACGAAAATTCGTGGTGTGAGGTAGGCCTGGTCCCACAGTTCCAGAGACTGAGGAAGAGACCAAGAGGATCTTGTTAGCCCAGGAGTTTAAAACCAACCTAGGCAACAGAGTAAGACCCAGAAAAAAATAAATACATAAAAAGCCAGAAGAGAGGACTGATTTCGACAACCTGTAATTCATGCCTCTAGGGGGTCATCTCCACCCCCCCAGTGGCTTGCACACTCAGTCACAGTCTGCTATTAAGTCACGTGCTAGGCCACTCTACTGTCCCTCTTTTCTTTTTCTTTCTTTTTTTTTTTTTTCGAGACAGGGTTTCTCTGTATAGCCCTGACTGTCCTGGAACTCACTCTGTAGACCAGGCTGGACTCAAACTCAGAAATCCACCTGCCTCTGCCTCCCAAGTGCTGGGATTACAGGCATGTGCTACCACTGCTTGGCCCTCTACTGTCCCTCTTACTCTGACTTGGTCTAGCAATTCTAGGGCCTGGCTGAGACCCTAGCCTACCGGCGTCTTCCTTCTCAGGCCTTCTGAGTTTGTCCTCCCCATCACTGAAATCTCAGACTGCCCGTACTCCTCACCTTCCCTGTCAAAGCACAATCACAGCACAGGCACCACACGGCAGCCTGGAGTCTCTGCATTTTCTTTCTCTTCTTCACGTTCCCCTCCCTATCCTCTCTCTTCATTATTGAAAAGTAGCAAGGAAACTTTACCCAGAGGAAAAATGACAGTATAGTCAGAGAGTCACTCTGTCAAGCATGGCAGCAGGTCACATGACTGACAGTAAGCCCTCTCCCAAGTTTGCAGTCCTTAAACACAATGCCAGTCCAATTAAAAGCCCACATCACCACCACTGCCTCCTCCTCCTCCTCTCCCTCCCCTTCCTCCTCTTCCTGCTCTTCTTCAAAGACTTATTTTATGCATATGGATGTTCTGCCTGCATGTAGGCATGTGCACTATGTGCATGCCTGGTGCCCTGAGGTCAGAAGAGGGAGTCAGAGCGTCATGACCTGGTGTTATGGATGCTTGTGAATCACTAGAGGAGCCAGGAACGTCCTCTGCAAGAACAAGTGCTCTGAACCACTAAGCCATCTCTGCAGCCCAGCCCCAAAATTTCTGTGGACTTCACATTTATATATCTTTTATCTGTTGGTTGTAGTTCAGTGGTGTAAGACCCGAGCTTCTGTCCCCAGCAGTACAAAACACATTCACTTTCTACCCAATGAATGTCCTATCAAGTGCTTGCTATTTGCCACACGCTGTGTTAGGTCCCAGGAGAACAGTGGTTCCACAAATGGTGTAGTTGGTGAGGAGCATTGAGATACCCATGCCATATGCTTCTGAGAAATTCAGTAACTTCTTGAGCTTTTCGGTAAGATAGCTTAGGGATGAAGGGGATATATCTCGGATGTATCTCCAGGCAGAGGAGAGGAGACAGTGAAAAATAACTTTGGGGCTCTCAGAACATATGGTTTTTCTACAAATAACAGAGGGGTCAAGTACCTAGTGGATTTCTGCGGTAGTGAAGTGAGCTGCCCTCAGAGTATGTAGGCTGGAACATGCTCCCCAGCTGGTGGGCAAGAACTTGATTTAAGTCTCTGAAGGAGATCTGCTTGATGTTCATCCGTTTGGCACAGATCTTATGGACGGCGTCATTCTCGTGAATGAGAAGGGCATCTGAAGACCGGTACAAGTGAGAGAGAGTCAAGATGGAGTTGTAGTTCTGCACAATAACCTGGAGAGAACAGGGTCAAAGACAGGAAGAGAGGCTGAGTAGTTAAGAGTGTAGATTCCAGCCCTGTGGTGACGATCACATCTTCGTTCTCAGCACTTGTGAGGCAGAGGCAGGCGATCTCTGGGAGTTTGGGAACAGCTTGTTCTCTACTGTGAGTTCCAGGACAGACAGGGATACACAGGCAAATCCAGTCTCAAAAAAACAAAAAGAAAAAAAAGAATAACATCAATGAATTAAAAAATGATTTCATATCTCTCAGGAGCCCATTTCTGGGTGGTCCTTCTAGTACTGCAAAGAGGGACTTCATACTGGGGCCCACGGCACTGTGGCTAGTCTTCAAATGATCTTAATTTCTCTCTATCGAGAAGAAATTTATATGCATACCAATTTCCTGTTGATCTTCCTAGTAGGAAAACCAAATGTAGGAAATGATTGAGGAAAGAAGTGTGGAGGCAATAACTTTTTGTTTTTGTTTCTGTTTTTGAGACTGTATAGCCCTGGCAGTCCAGACCTTGCTATGTAGACTGGCAGAGATTAAGCTGCCTCTCTGCCTCTGCCTCCAGCGTGCTGGGATTCAGGGCTGTACCACCGTGTCCCGCCTTCCTGTATGCTTTACTTGTGTTATATCCTTCCCCTTCAGAAGGCAGACATTTTTGTCCCCATTTTACACAGAGGACAGCAGTGCATAGAGAAATTAGATAACCCCAGTGTGGTGGTGCTAGAGAATAACAGACCAAGTCAATAGCCAGGCAGCATGACTTGGGAATCTTTTTGTCCGGAGGGGGACATTTAAAGGTCACCATGGGGGCTGGTGAGATGGCTCAGTGGTTAAGAGCACCGACTGCTCTTCCAAAGCTCCTAAGTTCAAATCCCAGCAACCACATGGTGGCTCACAACCACCCGTAATGAGATCTGACACCATATTCTGGTGTGTCTGAAGACAGCTACAGTGTACTTACATATAATAAATAAATAAATCTTTAAAAAAAAAAAAAGGTCACCATGAAGAGCTTAATTTTTTGTTTGTTTGTTTTGTTTTGTTTTTAAAGACACCTCAGTCCCACATTGGGCAGACAGGTCTAGAGGTGGAGGCCAGCCTAGACTGGATAAGACTGTCTCAAAAAACCTAAAACCAAAATGAAACAAAAGATTTAAAAAACAAAGGATGAGCCGGGCGGTGGTGGCGCACACCTTTAGTCCCAGCACTCAGGAGGCAGAGGCAGGCGGATTTCTGAGTTCGAGGCCAGCCTGGTCTACAAAGTGAGTTCTAGGACAGCCAGGGCTATACAGAGAAACCCTGTCTTGAAAAACCAAAACCAAACAAACAAAAAAACAAAGGATCCTTCACATGTGTGGGAAATGTAACCAAAATTAAATTACTTGTTCATGTAAATATCACAATCAGTTCTGAAGCTGGAGCTCAACATTGCCAAAGAGCGGGGTCCGTTTAATCACACCCACTCTGATAGCAAAGAGTACAGGGCTAGAGCGAACTCAGTGGGAAAGTGCAAGATTCTCCTCCAAAGGACCAGGGTTTGAGTCCAGCATCCACATGACAGTTCACAGTTGTCTAACCTCAGTCCCACGGGATCTGACACCACTTAATGCACAGATAGCCATTCATACACACACAAACGTAACATAAACATGAATAAAATTGCCTCCCAGCACTCGGGAGGCAGAGGCAGGCGGATTTCTGAGTTCGAGGCCAGCCTGGTCTACAGAGTGAGTTCCAGGACAGCCAAGGCTATACAGAGAAACCCTGTCTTGAAAAACCAAAAATAAACAAATAAATAAATAAAATTTAAAAAGAAAACAAATATACTATGACCCAATTACTCCTCTAGTGAGTATTTATCAAAGAGAAATAGCATATGATGATACCAGACTCCTACTTGTGGCTAAATAGATTAAAAAAGAGAAAGAGCAAAGAATTTACAACATTAACACGTTTCTTCAGGGGCTAGAGAGATGGCTCAGTGGTTAAGAGCACTTGTTGCTCTTCTAGAAGACCTGGGTTTAGTTCCTAGAACCTACACAATGGCTCACAACCTTATGATCCTAGTACCAGAAGTCAGCCCTCATCCAGCTTCCCTGGGCACTGGCACGCATGTGTGCACATACATACAGGCAAGCAGAACACTTGTATAATAAACATAACTTCTAATTAACATGTTCCTGGGCAGGAGATGTGGCTCAGCGGTTGAGAGCACTGACTGTTCTTCCAGAGGTCCTGAGTTCAATTCCCAGCAACCACATGGTGACTCAAAACCATCTGTAATGGAATCTGATGCCCTCTTCTGATGTATCTGAAGACAGTGACAGTGTGCTCATGTGCACGAAATAAATATATTTTAAAAAAACAAAAGAGGGGCTGGTGAGATGGCTCAGTGGTTAAGAGCATCCAACTGCTCTTCCGAAGGTCTGGAGTTCAAATCCCAGCAACCACATGGTGGCTCATAACCATCTGTAACAAGATCTGACTCCCTTTTCTGGAGTGTCTGAAGACAGCTACAGTGTTCTTACATATAATAAATAAATAAATCTTTAAAAAAAAAAAAAAAACATGTTCATACCTCACCCGTTCCATAAGGCCATATAATCTGGTTCATTTTCAAGGAACTGGAGTACTGATCTTGTAGCTTCTGTGTAATGAAGGCTCCCAGCCCTGATCCTGTCCCTCCGGCCATACTCATTATGATGAAAAACCCACTCAAAGAGTCACATTTCTCCACTTCTGTTTGGATTAAGTTCATTATAGATTCTTCATGCTTCGGTCCATGCACAGAGTAACTATGAAAACATGGCAAAAGGAACACAGAGCCTGTCAGTTTACTCCGAGGGAGGTGGTACAGAGGAAGGAGGTTTAGGAGACAGCCCTTCCCAAAGCTATGGCAGTGGGTCTCATGTATGGCTCAGGTGTCCTGATTGACAACATTTAACAGACACAGGTTAAATATATTTAATAGGCGAATAGTATGGCTGGAAGAGTAAATTTACAGGATTTAGTTAGTTCCTTTTAACTGAGAACAATGGGATTATTTTATTTGTTGATATTATTATTATATCTCATGTATTGCGTGAGTGAATATAGGCCATGATGCGCGTGTAGAGCCCAGAAGAGAACTCCTGGGGACTGAACTCAGGTCCTCAGGTTTGGCAGCAATTACCTTTACCCTGAGTCATCTCGCTGGCCTCATATTTTGTGAGCGTGGCCCAGGAACTCACCATCCTGCCTCAGCTTCCCTAGTGCTGGGATTACCTGACTGCCTTCTGGAAGTTCTATGGTACAGCACAGCTTGGGAACTACTGGGCACAAGCTCCATTCCCTCAGCCCCTTTGTTTACATACTTTGAATTTTGAGACAAGAGTTTGCTAAAATGCCTAGGCTGACTTTGAACTTGCTCTATAGCTCAGGCAGACATTGAACCAGAGATCTTGCTGAGTAGCTGGGATTATAGGTTTGCACCAGGCCTGACACATTATAAATTTTATTTATTTATTTTGTTGCATATGTTTACGGGAGGGCATGCATGCGTCATGACACTTGTATGGACGTCAGAAGATGACCTGGAGGAGCCAGTTCCCTCTACCTTTCTACTTTCTACTCTGTGGGTTTTGGGAACTAAGTTCTTCAGGTTGGAGGGAAATGCCTTTACCCCCTGAGCCATCGCACTGGCCCAAATTCTTTTTTGAATTTATTTATCTTTGGTTTTTCAAGACAGAGTCTTTTTGCATAGATATCCTGGCTATCCTGGAGCTCACTCTATAGACCAGGCTGTCCTTGAACTACCTAGAGATCTACCTGCACCTGCTTACAAAGAGCTGGGATTAAAGGCCTATGTCACCACTGCCCACCTGCAAATTCTTAATTTTATTTTAGTTTTGGTTTGAGACACAATTTGACTAGGTAGCCTTGACGACCTATGTAGTGGTTTGAATAAGAATGGCCCCTATAGGTTCATATATTTGAGTTAGTCATCAGGAAGTGGAACTACTTGTGAAGGATTAGAAGGTGTGGCCTTATTGGAAGTAGTTGTAACCTTGTGGGGGAAAGTGTATCACTGGGGGTGCCTTTGAGGCTTTAGAAGCTCAAGTAAGGGGTTGGAGAGATGGTTTAGTGGTTAAGAGCACTGACTGTTCTTCCAGAGGTCCTGAGTTCAATTCCCAGCAACCACATGGTGACTCACAACCATCTGTAATGGGCTCTGATGCCCTCTTCTGGTGTGTCTGAAGACAGCTACAGTGTACTCATAAATAAAATAAATAAATTTTTAAAAAAGCCGGCATGGTGGCACAAGCCTTTAATCCCAGCACTTGGGAGGCAGAGGCAGGCAGATTTCTGAGTTCGAGACCAGCCCGGTCTACAGAGTGAGTTCCAGGACAGCTAGGACTACACAGAGAAACCCTGTCTTGAAAAAAAACAATAAATAAATAAATAAATAAATAAATCTTAAAAAAAAAAAAAAAAAAAGCCAAAATGAGGCCCAGCATCTCTCTTCCTATTGCCTGTGAATCCAAATGTAGAATTCTTATTTTCTTCTCCAGCACTATATCAGCCTGCATGTCCTCATAATGATAATAGACTAAACCTCTGAAACTGTCCAATTAAATGTTTTCTTTTATAGGAGTTGCTTTAGTCATGGTGTCTCTTCATAGCAATAGAACAATGAATAAGATAGCCTGGGACTCACTTTGTAGACCAGGCTAGGCTGAATTCACAGAGATCTGTATACCTCTGCCTCCCAAGTGCTGGAATGAAAGGCATGTGCCATCACACCAGACTCTAAATTTTAAAATAACACTTCCAAGATTTTGAACTTGTTGCATCAACTATACAGTAATAATGGTATGAGTACTTAACTGTATTCCTGTAACTTCACTGAAAATCAAGGAGTTGGGTTGCAGGATACTTGATCACACTGTGAGCCCCAAGATTGTGTTATTTATTGAAAAATCACTTTCCTAGTTGTGATGTGGCTCAGCCTTTAGCATACACCTTTAATCCCTCAGTATGGACTACAAAGAGGCCTTAGTACACATCTTTAATCTCAAACAATAAAGGTAAAGTTAGTTTGTAGAAGGAAGCACCCATGTTTGAAAGTGATGTCTAGCCGGGCGTGGTGGTGCACACCTTTAATCCCAGCACTCAGGAGGCAGAGGCAGGCGGATTTCTGAGTTCGAGGCCAGCCTGGTCTACAGAGAGAGTTCCAGGACACCCAGGCCTACACAGAGAAATCGTGTCTCGAAAAACCAAAAAAAAAAAAAAAAAAAAAAAAGAAAGAAAGAAAGAAAGTGATGTCTAATTGAGTGGCAGACAAAGTGATGAATCGGAGAAAGATTTGACAGAATAGGATGTTCCTAAGTCTCATGAGAGAGGAAAGGGAAGCTACTTGAGGGGTAGTGCCAGGGTGGGGGAGGGGTAGTTTTACTGGGACAGTTATAGAGAGATAGGTTGCAGAGAGAGAACAAGCTATACATAGATGAAGACAAACGAGGCAGAGAATGAGAAGGAGCCAGAAGATTAGAACATATTCCCAAGTAGAGCAATTCAGTCAGAGGCTGAGAAGCCAGACTGAATCAGTCAATTAGGAGAGGAGTTTGAACCAGAACAGCTCAGTTGAACCAGCCAGAGTTCAGAAAGAACAAGAAAGGGTGAGCTTATTCAGCAGTAAGTCTCAGAGGCTGAAAACATTCTAGGCCCAGATGAGATTGTAGGAGGCTGGGAGCTTCCAGGTCTAGGCCCAGGTTAGCAGACAGGGCAGTCGGCCTCTGAGAGGACTACCGCATTAGGAGAATAAGAGCTCCATTACAGAGCTGTTCTTACCCGTATGCCCAGTTGTTCCCAGATCCTTGTTTCTGACAAAAGCTCGTGTGCTGACCGTAATTCCATCGGCCAGACTGGGCAGCTTTTGATAGTGTTTGATTAATAACTTTAGGTTCCATGTCAACAAGAACAGCCCGGGCAACTGGAACTAGAGTAGGAGGGAGAATTATATATTTTATGTGGGTATCACAGAGCGTAAACTTCTAAGTCACTGAACCATATTGCCAGCCCTACATTCAGTATTTTTTGGTTTTTCTTTTGTTTGTTTGTTTTGTTCTTAAATTCAGGGGTTGGGGATACAGTACTTGCATAGCCTGCAGAGGCCTTGGATTCAGGCCACAGTGTGGGGTGGGGGGAGCAAGCAAAGGCCTTCCCTTGAGAGGCGGAAGAGATGGGGCTTAGATACTTGTTGAGAGTCAGACTTTGAAGATGCTGATGTCTGGGGAGGGGAGGACTCTTAACCACGCCTACCTCCATTTTCTTCCTCTCTGAAAAATCTTTCTCTGCAGGAGGCTTGATATGCCTCGTTTTCTCTCTTAGAACAGAGTCCCTGGGAACAGTGTGAGTCTCTAAATAAAGCATCAAACACTTCAAAGCCAATCTGGTTGCCACACTGCCCCAGCTGTACTGTCACTATCGACATGCCAAGCCACAAATGAGGCTTAGTATGAAACACCAGGGGGTGGGTCACCTGTAAAAGAAAAAAAGACACAGATATGAGAGCAAACAATATGGCACGTGCTCACGTTCTATCAGTAAGGGGTGGAGAGATGGTTCGGTAGTTAAAACACTTGCTGTTCTTTAACAAGACCCAGGGTGGATCTCAGCATTTACATTGCTGCCTGCAACTTCAGCACTAGGGGATCCAATTCCCCTCTTACGGCCTTCTCAGGCACTGCATGCATATGGTATGCATAGAGGTATTCTCCTACAATATAAAAACAACACTTTCAGAAAATTTAAAATATATGTACACTAATAAAAAAAATTAATATTTTGTCTGGGCATTGTGGCACGCATGTTTAGTCCTAGCACTCAGGAGGCAGATGAAGGTAGAGTTCTGTGAGTTCCAGGCCAGCTGATAAGACTGTGCATGTGTGTGTGTAGAAAAAATCACATATATATGTATACATGATGTACGTATTTGTTTAAAGACAGGAGCTCATGTAGCTCTGGCTGGCCTAGAACTTACAGAGATCAGCCTGTTTCTGCTCTCTGGAATGCAGGGATTAAGGGCATGCAGCACCGTGCTCTGCAAACTATGATTCTTAGCTTTGCCATCATAAAGCCCTTTAGGAGGGCAGTGTGAAGCAGCGCTGAGGTTATTAACCAAGATTTTTATAAGATTTTTCAACACAGTTTTAAGTCAGGGTGTTAACGGAAAGAAAGACACTTAAGAAAAGGATATTACCTTCCCAGTGTGGGGTGTGAACTTCTCAAGCCAGAATCACATTTAAGTGTCTTAGCAAGAGCCACATATAGTAATGTGAATTTGTTGTCTTCTCTTTAAAAGTACTTAATCTTTTTTTTCTTCTTGTTTTTGAGATAGAGCCTCACTGTGTGACTCTGGCTGTCCTAGAACTCACTATGTAGATCAGGCTAACCCCAAAGTCACAGAGATCCTCTTACCTCTGCCTCCTGAGTGCTGGGAATTTATCCCTATGTTATGTGCATGTTTTACCTGCATGTATGTCTGTTGACTACATGCATGCAGTGCCCTCAAGGGCCAGAAGAGGGCGTCAGAACATATCATCTGGGGCTGCAGTCACAATTGCCTTGCAGATGCTAGGATCTGAACCCGGGTCCTCTGCAAGAGCATCAAGTTCTCTTAACTACTGAGCCATCTCGCCAGCCTGATTTTATTGTCTTGACATTATATTGTTCAAAGACTTTCCAAGAGACCTGTTTTTCTTTCCCTCTTGTGTATGTGTATGCATGTGTGTGTGTGTATGTGTAATTACAAAGTGTGTGTGTGTGTGTGTGTGTGTAATTACAAAGTGTTTTCTAGAGTGTACTGGGGAGGTTGACAGGCTGACAAGGTAAAACCAAAGAGCACAAAGGTTGCAGCAAGGGAATTTACAGAAAACATGGTTTTTCTGTAAATGGAGCTTATGGCTTGTTCAAGAGAGTCCCAGAAAACTGCAGGCTTATATCTGGAAACAGAGTAAGAAATCATATACTCTTAGGCCATAAGCACGGCTCATTACTATTTTAACATTCTTATTTGAAATAGCCCTATATAAAAGAAATGTTGGGGCTGGGGAGATGGCTTAACGGTTAAGAGCACTGACTGCTCTTCCAAAGGTCCCGAGTTCATATCCCAGCAACCACATGGTGGCTCACATCCATCCAAGATCTAACACCTTCCTCTGGAGTGTCTGAAAACAGCTACAGTGTACTTACATATAATAAATAAATAAATCTTAAAAAAAAAAAAAAAAAGAAATGTCGTCTCTACATAGGCCACTTTCACAGATTAATCGTGTGTACATATGTGTGTGGTCCTTGCTTTTTACCAGGCCGGAGGATGGGTGTCTCTTCTGTTGTTTTCAGCTGTGTATTAGACTAGTTGGCCCATGATTCTAGGGAATCTCCTGTCTCCACTCGCCATCTTTCCATAGGAGTGTTGGGATAACAGATGTGTGCTTGCGTTGCCAGTACTTTGTCCCTGAGCCATCTTTGCCAGTCCTCTGAGCTAGAATCCCGATTCTCAGATGGTGAGACTGCAACTAAATTTTGGAATAATGCACCCTTTTCCTGATCACCCCATGTTCCTCAATTTTTCCTGTTTCCATCTAAGAATCTAGTCATTTAAAGAAATCCCCTCGCTCTATAATTTGGGGGATTTAGGGTTCACTGTGACCAAATTCATTCACATACAATTCAATGGTTTCCAAAATATGATTCACATTCACTGTTTTCCCAAGTACACTTTTTTAAAAAAAATTTATTTATTATATGTAAGTACACTGTAGCTGTCTTCAAACACACTAGAAGAGAGTGTCAAATCTCATTACATCTGGTTGTGAGCTGGGATTTGAACTCAGGAACTTCGGAAGAGCAGTCAAAGCTCTTAACCACTCTTAGCCATCTCTCCAGCCCCCAAGTACACTTTTAAAAGAAAACAAACAAAACATAACAAAAGTGTTGGTTGTGACGGCTGTGTAATCATGAGGACCAGAGCCTAGACACAGCACCCACATAGCAAGCCGGGAGTCCTGTGCAGGCCTGTAGTTACAGATCCAAGTCCAGTGCGGACAGAAGGACCACTGTGGATGGCTTCCAGCTTGGTTGAGAAAATTCAGTCCCGAGTAGAGAGAGAGAGAGAGAGAGAGAGAGAGAGAGAGAGAGGAAGAAGAAGAAGAAGAAGAAGAAGAAGAAGAAGAAGAACAACAACAACAACAACAACAACAACAAAAACAACCACAACTGGATACCCTCATCTCCTGTGCATTTGCATAAGTGCTCACATTCACACACATGTGCATATACACTCACACACACAAATAATCTAAAGGAAATATAATGCTGAAGAAATTTCTTTGTATACATTTCACACTACATGGATACCAGAAGTTAGCTCAACAATAGAACATTCAATAACATTAATTTCTGTCTTCCAAGAAAATGACTAATTTATTCTTTTCTCACCAACCATCTTCTGGCCTGGAAAGCCCAATTAAGATCAATAAGCCCAGTGGTGGTGGCTATACCTTTAATTCCAGCACTAAAGAGACAGAGCTAGGCAGATCTCTGAGTTTGAGGACACAGTGAGTTCCGGGACAGCCAGGGCCACATAGAGAAATCCTATCTCAGAAAACCTAAAACCAAACAAACTAGCATAAAGCTGGATCCAGGCATAGTGGTGCAAGCCTTTCAACCCAGCACTTGGGAGGCCGAGGCAGACCGATCTCTGTGAGTTTGCACCTACACGGTGTGCTCCAGGACAGTCAGAGCTACATTGTGAGACCGTGTCTCAGAAAGAATAGAAAGAAAAACAAAGTTGGAGCTTAGAGAAAGACCAGATAAAATATGAAACTAAATCTTTATTATTTTTAAACAACAAGAGTTGTTTGTTGCCGGGCGTGGTGGCGCATGCCTTTAATCCCAATACTCGGGAGGCAGAGGCAGGCGGATCTCTGAGTTCGAGCCCAGCCTGGTCTACAGAGTGAGTTCCAGGACAGCCAGGGCTATACAGAGAAACCCTGTCTCGAAAAACAAAAAACAAACAAACAAAAAAAGAGTTGTTTGTTTTTCGACAGGGTCTCTTTATGTAGCCCAGTCATGCCTGAAACTGTCTAATTAGTCTGGGCTGACTTGAAACACACGATCCTTCTGCCTCAGCCTCTCCTAGAACAGGGACTATTTAAAAAAAAGTATTTTTGACAAATGCTTCACATCGAGTCTATGTAGCCCCGGAAATGAGCAGAGGCTTGTGAACCAGATTTTCAACTTAACGTCTGAGACTGCATCGTAGGTAATACTATTCTCACTTTACAGTTAAGGAAATTGAGTTACCGAAGGGTTATGTAACTTTTCCAAGCCACCGAATTAGCAAATAGCAAAGACAAAAGTCTCTCTTTGTCTTTCTTCCCCTATCAGCTCCCCGGTAACCCCACACTCACTGACAGCTCTGCGACCGGCAGTTTCAGTTCGGTTCAAACTTCAGAAGACCAACCCTCGCACTACGCGCATGCTCATTTTCAATACTTAAAAAAAAAAAACAAAAAAACAAACTACCTAGAACAAATAAATGCGCTCGCTCCTTATGCGAAGAGCTCTGCTGAGGGTTTGTCTTTTTTCGACCCCCCGTTTCCCTTCTTCTATTTAGGAAGGTTAATCACGCATGTTCAATTTCAATTTATCAACTTCAGATATGGTACGCATGCTCCGTGTCCCGCAAACGCCTTAGACAGAAACGCGCACGCTGTACTTTCCCGGCTTGGCTTCGGTCGTTGTTCTGCGCATGTTCCTGCCAGTACCTGGCGCCGGGAGCTAAAGCTACGCATGTCCGCTGCCCACTGTACGGCTTCAGAAGACCTTGTACGCATGCTCCGGGGCTGAACTTGAGGAGCCAGTCCGGGGCCTAGGCGCAGACGCATTGAGCTTAAGCAGCCGGTGATGGCGGCAGCAGCCGTGGAGTCTGCGGCGGGTCCGGGCCCATGAGGCGACGACGGAGGCGGGACGGCTTTTACCCAGCGCCTGACTTCCGACACAGGGAAGCTGAGGACATGGCAGGCGTGTTTGACATAGACCTGGACCAGCCAGAGGATGCAGGCTCTGAGGATGAGCTGGAGGAGGGGGTGAGGCCCGGGGTCCCCGGGGGGTGGGGGCGGCGAGGTGACAGGGCCGGGGTGGCGGCGTGGGCCCGGGAAGCCTGGTGTGCCCGAGGGCGCGGAGATCCGGGGGGACGCGAGCGGTCTCCGGGAGGAGCTGAGGCGCCGCGCGGCCGAGTCGGGGAAGCGGGCGGGCGGACCTGGCCCTAGGTGTGAGGCCTCTGCGGGGCGCGCAGGTGCAGGGCTCGCCCTGATCCCTAGCTGAGCGCTGCCCCGGAGCAGTGTGTTTCTGGAACGCCGAGGAGAAGAGGCGCGCGGTCGGCTTCTGGAGCTGTGGGGCTTGAGTGCGGCCCGGGTGGTGTGAGCGTGTGCTGGGGGTGGGGAGGGCCGATCTTGTTGGGGTATCCCCCTTAGTGCAGGTGAGATGCGGAAGGGTTTCCCTGTGGAGTGTAAGATTGCAAGTCTTAAATCTTCAGACTCCCCACAACCACCTCTCTTCTCGGCCTGTCGCTTCTCTCCTAGGAAGCGCTCAGCTGTTAGAAGTGACAGCTGAAAACTTCTGTCGGGAGTAGCACTGCTGTGACAGCCACCAGGAGTTTTATTTCGGGAGCAAGGGGGCTCTGCTGCATCTTCCAGGGTTTGTTTGTTTGCCTTTTATTTTTAATCCCCCCTTCCGTGTGACTTCTTAAAGGAAAAAAAAAAAACCCATTCATAACGACACACGGCATTTGTAAGTTAATTCCCTTCAAGTTGAAGATGTCTATATTTTTTTTCTGGAATAATTTATGTAATTGTAGGGTGGGAATAAAAGCGTTGACAGCTGTGATTTGTCTCGCCAAAAATAAATTGCTTGAACCGAGACTTGTGAATAGTGGTGTGAGGGTTTTCCTTGCTGAAGTTTAAATTTAGAATCGCTTTTCTAGTGCACATCTTGGCTTTACCTTTGTGGTCCTAGTAGTTTGTTATTTATATATATCATTTTTCTACAGTAATACTTACTGAAACGTACATATTTTACACCAAAGGTTAAAAAAAAAATGATACATCAAACTAAATAATCCTGGACAAATGTCATCAGTAATAACCTCCTGACGACTTTGGTCTTTAAATGTCATCATCTGTAGAAGAATATGGGTTTATGGCTGATGTTAGATAGTTGCTGTATTTACATGGGGCCTCCTTCTCACTCCCAGTTTTCCTTTAGTGAATAAATTGTGCCCTTCTGGCAAACTATTGAAATGTTATGTATAAAGGACTTTGAACACTTTAGGAAATTAAGTGGGCCCACATAGATTATTTTTTTCATAATCAAGTGAGTCTCAGTCAGAATTTCAGAGTTCTAAATGTGGGTATTACACGCACTTTTAAAATTTCATGTTTTCATGTGGAATTCCACTTAGCCTTTTAATCAGATGTGGTGAGTTCTAAATTTCAAACACACACAGGATTACTTTAATTATAAATATGATACACTGTTCAGTTATATTGGTTCCATATGGCAGTGATGTTGGAGTAGAGCCAGAGAAAACTGGTAAGGAGGGTTTTGTTCTGTGAGTGCTGTGATTAGTTGCTGGTGGAATTTCAGTCTGGGTTTATCATCCTTGGAGAGTACAGTAATGTATTACAGTTCTTGGTATGAACTGGGTGGGACCTTGTTTCCTTTTCTCTTTCTTCACTTGATCTTAGCCAAAAGGCTGAGAAGCGATCCTTTTCTCTTTCTTAATGTGTTTCAGGAACAGTAGGTGCTTGAGTGTTGTCCTACTCTTGGGCTTTTGTTTTTGCAGGAAGGATTCTGAAAGGATGTTGAGGAGGGGGACAGGAAAGGTGGATCAGAGGATGAAATGTGACCACAACCATAGGGGCAGGAATTTAGGAGGAAGAGCAGAAGTAACCCAAGAGGATTTTGAAGAAGATGCTTTTAGGATTGAAATGTTTCTCTTGAGTGTGTCCTTTAAAAAAAAAAAAAAAAAGAATAAATAAAACCCACAAAACCTTGTGTCACTGTGTAGCCAGGTGGCTTCAAATTCAAATGTGTTTTTGAGTTTGCAAATTCCCCTGCATCAGGTTTCTGAGTGCCAAGAATATAGTGGTGTGTACTGCCAGACCTTGAGTATATTACCAAGAGATGTCTTAATGTCTCAAGGTGAATAAAGGAAGACTTGAGATGGCGCTGGGTCAGCTACCTAAAGAGAGTCTAGATTACTTTGGAAAAAAAAAAGTTTTAAAAATCTGAAGTATGGGAAAAATTTAGGTTCTTAGAAAATCTTACGTTTCCTATGGTGAATGTACAACTTCTAGTTTGTTATGTAATCCTTGCTTTAACATTGGTACATGCAGAATTGCCTCAGTTCTCTCTTTTATAGTAAGGGAACTGAGGCATAAGCCGAGACGCGATTGCCCACAGTTAGTGTCCTCTGACTGAGTTCATCAGATTGTATTGAATAGATTTAAATGTCTGTGAACCAGAGATAGCCCAGTGGGCAAAAGAAGCTTGGCTATTGGAAGCTCTGAGCCTGAAGCCTTGAGTTGGACAGATTTCATTGAGATGGGCCTACACTGTGTTGATCATCCTGGCCTTCACCTTGTGGTTCTCCTTGCCTCTGTCTCTTGAGTGATAGAGGTTTACCTCCCCAAATCCAGCTTGCACATGGACTTTTTCTCTCTCCATATTTACTTATTTTGATGGGGGAGGTGTGCAATAGCACATGTGTGGGGGGTCAGAGAACAACTTGGGAGAGTTGTGAGGAAGCTAAGGATAAAATTAAGTCCTCAGATTTGGCAGCGAGGGCCTTTACCAGCTGAGCCATTTTGTTGGCTCCTGCATAGATTCTTTTTCAAATTATTACTGTATTTATTTATTTATTTTATGTGTATGAATGTGTGTATGTGTATGTATGAATGTGCACATGCATGCATGCATGTGTGTGTGAATGTGTGCTTGCATAATGCCATAGTACAGCATTGGGGGTAAGGTGACAACTTTGGTCATTGGTTCTCTCTGTCCACCAGAAGAGTGAACTCAGGACATCAGAATTGATGACAAGGTCCTTTATTCACAGAGCCACCTCACAGCACTGCATAGATTCTTGATTGCATTTATTAGCCTCATTCACAGTGTCTCTATTTGTATGTCAAATTGAATTCAGTAAAAAGAAAATTAGTGAATACAGATCTCTTGGGTCATACTCATTAACTATGGGACCTAGAGTAAGTTGATTTTGTTTTCTTCTTTGTAAGGTGAGGGCTAAATGAAATAAAATTTAAAGATTTCTCAAAATACCCTGGCTTATTGGACATTTTGCTGGTTCCCGGACTGTACGTTGTCAGAACCAGCCATTGCTGTGTCCAAGTCACTTGACCATCAGCTGTGCATAGCCACTCAATAGCAAGTCCAGGTATCCGCAGCTACTGTGTTTTTAGAATTAGTCGTATTTTGCTCGTTTGTCATTGATCACACAAATAACACCTTTGTGAGTATTTTGTACTGGAATCTATATTAGTAAGTATAGGCATTTATGTAGTTAATTCTTTAGACAGTAAATGATGAAACTAAATTGATAATTTATAGATAAAGCTGAGTATTATCTGAGTTTAAAAAACAGAATAAAAACTTTAGAAGAATGAAGTTATAAGTAATCACAATAATAAGAGGATTTTGATGACGAGAGTTTTTTCTTCCTGTGTTTGTCTATATTTCTGTGGTAGTAAGTTGAAACTAAGGGAAAGTTTTCTTCTGAAGAATTTTGTTTTTTTTTCTGCTAGTTAAAAATCTGAAATAATTGGAAAGACATATTACACAAGTTTTAGAATGAGATAGCAGATTTTTGTTTGGCAAAAGTTAGGGCATACTGCCAGGTGTGGAAGGACATGCATTTAATTCCAGGAGTCAAACAGATCTCTGAGTTCAAGCCCAGCCTGGTCTGTACAGCAATTTATAGCCAGGACTACTACAGACAGACCCTGTACCCCCCTCTACACCCCCCCCCCCCGCACAGTTTAAGGGCTGGAGAGATTGCTCAATGGTTAAGAGCAATCACACGGTGGCTCACAACCATCTGTAATGGGCTCTCATGCATTCTTTTGATGTGTATCTTCAGGCAGCTACAGTGTCTTTTTAAAAAAAGTCTATTATTTAGGGCCCAGCCAGATAGCTCAGTGGGCAAAGGAGCTTGCCGCCAGGCCGACAACCTAAGTTTCATTCCTGGAACCTACATGACAGAAAGAGGAAACTGATTTTCACAAGTTGTCCCCTGACCTCCACATGCACACCATGACATGAGCTTGAGGTGGTACACATATATTCACTTATTGTTTTTCTTTTGATTAAAAAAATGTTTTGTTTTCCAAAGATAGGATCTGGTTATGTAGCACTGGCTAGCCTGGAACTCACAGAAATCCACATTTCTGTCTCCCAAAGTGTGAACCACCACACTTAGTCTGTTTATTATTTTTGAGACAGAGTAGCATGTAGTCTAGACTGCCCTTCCTTCACTTCCCAAATGTTAGGAATACAGGTGTATCCTACTATGCCCATACCGCGCACCCCCACCCTGCTCTGTGTTCTGAAATATGGTCTTCTTGTGTAATCCAGCTTGGTGTCAAGCTCGGGACCTAGCATCATCCCAAGAGGAGCAGTTTACATGTGACAGTTATGACTTGGATATTTGCTTAATCTGTGGATTAAGGATAATTTTTCTCGTTGGGGAACAACTCATTTTATTTTTTATGAAGTGCTCAATCTTTATTAAGATTCCATACTTATTAATTGGAGTTTAGATTGTTTGTTTGTTTGTCTTGGTTTTGATTTTGGTTTTTTGAGACAAGGTTTCTCTGTGTAGCCCTGGCTGTCCTGGAACTTTGTAGATCAGGCTGGTCTTGAACTCAGAGATCCACCCGTTTCTGCCTCCCAAGTGCCAGGATTAAAGGTGTTCATCACCTCTGGTTACATAGAATTTTTTAATCTTTTCTTTTATAAAGAATTATTTATTTTATGTATGTAAGTACATTGTAGCTGTCTTAAGACACACCAGAAAAAGGCATCAGATCCTATTACAGATGGCTGTGAGCCACCGTGTGGTTGCTGGGAATTGAACTCAGGACTTCTGGAAGANCAGTCAGTGCTCTTAACCACTGAGCTATCTCTTCAGCTCCACATAGAATTTTTAAAAAAGACTTTGAGATTATAACATAACTACACTTTTCCCTTCCCCTTTCTCCCTCCTAATCTTCCCACATATCCCTCTGTGTTGTCTTTCTAATTCATGGCCCTTTTTCATTAATTGTTATTGCATATGTGTGTGTGTGTGTGTGTGTGTGTGTGTGTGTATCAGGTTTCTGAGTGCCAAGAATATAGTGGTGTGTACTGCCAGACCTTGGGTATAATACCAAGAGATGTCTTAATGTCTCAAGGTGAATAAAGGAAGACTTGAGATGGTGCTGGGTCAGCTACCTAAAGATACTTCACACAGGTGGAACTTAAAGTGTGAGCTTTTGTAAAGGTGTAGTGAATGGCAGGAAAGAACTGTGCCTCAGATGTCCCTGTTCTATAAAGTAACGACAGGAAATGTGAAGTGCAGATGCAGGTGCAGTGGTGGGACAGGCTCAGGAAATGAACCATGGCCTGAGGGCATGTCTGCTGAGGTGGCTTTAAAGGAGGTTCCCTGTTAACTACTCTGTGGTCATTAATTTAAAATTTAGTAAAGCCAACATTTAAAAAAATAAACAATTATTTTATAATTATAAAACACCAGTTTTACCACATCTGATAGAAGTTAGTCTTTTGTCTTTAAAGTATAGCTGTGATTGTATGGAGGACAGAAACTAAAGATGCTGGTTCATTAGTGGGTTTTTTGTTTGTTTGTTTCTAGATACATGGTCTCAAGACATAGCTCATGTTAGGCTGGCCTGGAACTCATTGTAGAACAGTTTAACATGAAACTCACAGAGATCCGCCTGATTCTACCTCCCTAGTGCTGGGATTAAAGGCGTTCTCCACTATTCCAGACTTTTTTTTTAATATTTATTTTTATGTATATTTGTGTTTTGCTTGCACACCATTTTTATATAGGCTCTTGGAGGCCAGAAAAAGGCCTTGTATTCCCTGGGACTTATTGATGCTTATGAACCCACCATGTGGAAATTGAACCCTAATCCTTTGGAAGAGCAGCCAGTGCTCTTAGTCACTGAGCCATCTCTTCAACCCTGCTGAAGTTATGTTTAACTTGTTTGTTTGTTTGTTTGAGATAGGGTCTTCCTATGTAGCACTGGCTGTCCTAGTACTCCCTATATAGACCAGGCTGGCCTTGAACTCACAGGTACTCTCCTGCCTCTGCTTCCAGACTGCTGTGATTGAAGGAGTGCTATTATGCACAGACTGTGTTTAACTTTTTAAAAAATATTTTATGTGTAGATATGTTTTGTCTGTGTGCCACTTGCATGTTGTATGTTGCTCTCAGAGGCCAGAAGATGTCAGATTTCCTGAACCAGAGTTAAAGACACCTGAGAGTATAATGACACGAGAGATTTAATCTGGCTCCTCTGGAAGAGCAGACAGTGCTCTTAACCCCTGAGCCATCTGTCCAGTCAGGCTGTGCTGTACTTTTAAGAGATCTCTATTTTCTTTTTTTTTTTTAATTTTTTTTTTTTAAAGATTTATTTATTTATTATATGTAAGTACATTGTAGCTGTCTTCAGACACTCCAGCAGAGGGCATCAGATCTTGTTAGGGATGGTTATGAGCCACCATGTGGTTGCTGGGATTTGAACTCCGGATCTTCGGAAGAGCAGTCGGGTGCTCTTACCCACTGAGCCATCTCACCAGCCCGAGATCTCTATTTTCTGAAGTACTTGTACATTTTACATTCACACTAGCAGAGTATGATAGTTCCTTTTCTTTCCCTGTACCTCTCCCTCCATCCCCTTCCTCTCAATGCAGGTCTAGTGAATGGGAAGATGTCACTTACTCTGTCTCTACGTATCGTCCTTCTAGTACTAATGGTGAATATTTTTCTGTGTGGGTTTTTTTTTCCTTTTATGTATTTGGAGAAACACTGATTAAGATCCTAACTTGTTTTTTAAAATTATCTTTTTCTTCTTTAGTTTTTTTCCCCCACCTTATTAGGGTTTAGAGGGGCTAGACCTACTGAAGATCAAGCCCAGGTCTTTGCATATGCCAGTCCAGTGCTCTAACCCTGAGATATATATCAAGACCTTTTGTTTTTTATATGAGTTCTTGTCAAGTTCAGGGTGACTATGAACATACTCTATGCAGGTCTTGAATTTATGATCTCTTAATAAAGTGGTTAGAATTGATTGCAGGACTATTCTACCAGACTTTTCCTGCTTAAAAAAATACTCTTTCTTTCTTTCTTTCTTTTTCTTTCTTTCTTTCTTTCTTTCTGTCATAGAATCTGACTGTTTTGTTCTGGCTGGCCTGGAACTATCTGTTTAGACTAGGCTAGCCTCAAACTTTCAGCATTTCTCCTGCCTTGATCTCTAAAGTGCTGGGGTTACAGCCATTTCAGTACCATGCCCAACAACTAAGCTATACTTTAAAAAAATATGTGTGTGCTTGTGTTTGTACACATGACTGGAGGTGCCTGAGGAAGACAGAAAAGGGTTTCAAATTCTCCCCAAATCCTTCCCATGCTTCAGTTACAAGCTGTTGTGAGCTGCCTGTTGTGGATCCTGGGAATTGACATTGAACCTCCTGAAAGAACAGTATGTTTTCTTAACCCTGAGTCAGCTCTCCAGCCCCACTATAAGCTGTTGAGGTGCTTTGTTTTGTTTTGTTTTGAGACATAGTCTCACTATGTAGACCAGGCTGGTTTTGAACTCAAAAGAAATCTGCTTGCCTCTGCTACCCTAGTGTAGCATGTGCCATCACACCAGACCTTCTAAGCTATTTTTTACTGATTCTGTGGTAAATAGCATTTTCTCGATTTAATTTTGGGATTGATCATTGCCAGTACATAATAGGTTAATTCCAATTTTCATTTATTCTATGCTAGAATAAATGTTTGTTCAGTATAATGCTTAACCATTATATTGGTTGGTTGTTTTTACCTCAATTAGCCACATGGTACATTGCATATCTTGGGCTAGTTGTGGTTATCCTAGGCATGTTCATGTTCATGACATGATAGACTACCTAACAGAAGTATATCATTTGATTTAGTATCTCATAATGTAATGCCTTTACCTTCATCAAAAATAATATTTAGTAGATGATAAGTATAATTGCTGAAGGAAAACTCCCTTTTTTTGTTTTAGGTTATGAATATCTTCTGTAGGTGGTTGTATAAAATGAGTAACCTTGAAAGCACAACTTCCAGTGTTGTTTGTGTACTTGATTTTGTTCATCATGTTTGCCTGGTAGTGAAGTAGAAACTTTAAACTGGTTTATTTCATTCATTCTCTCTGAATTATAAGATAAACCATTGAACTTCTTAAAATTTGAGTTTCTGGTGTTATTTATTTCTAAAACTTAAAATATTTTTCAGGGTCAGTTAAATGAAAGCATGGACCATGGGGGAGTTGGACCATATGAACTGTAAGTGTATATGGAAAGACTTCCATTGTGCTATTTCTTTCAAGTAGGTTGTACCTGTCCATAGCCTCAAGTGCTTTAATAATCTGTTTATAAAATCACTTATCGAGTTGCTGAGTAGAACATGAGAATTTTAATATTCTGTAAATAGAAAAAGATTAAATATGAATATGAGTTTAAGTTATTAGGAAGTTTTATTCATTTAATACAGAAAACTGTAACTTCTTTTTATTGAAAATTATTGCTAGTGTTCCCAAAATACTTGAATACATCATTCAGACAGAGAGAGTAATGCAATTTTAAGTCATGTTGACTGAGTTCTGTTAGGTGAGTATGTGATTAATCTGCTCCTTACTCCATGACAAGAGATGGAGAAGACCAGCTACTTACCTAAGGAGCATATATATATATGACATTCCTGTTTTGGAATCTTTAAGCTAGTAACTTGGAAAAGTCAGACATGGGAAGAAATGCAAATATATTTTATTATCAAGAAATTTTAAACAAAAGAAACCTGGGTTTGGTTGTAAGTGCCTGTAATCCTTACACCCAGGAGGCTGAGGCAGGAGGATGACTTTGAGGCTAACCTGGGTTACCTAATCAGATTGAGATAGGCCTGGGCTTAACAACTAATTGAGTCATGTCTGAAGGATCCTAGATCTTCTGCTAAAGTTGCCGAATGTTGAGTAATAACTAATCATGTGGAATGAAATTTGAGTAAGTAGAAGGCTTGCTTTCTTTGTCAGCTTAGTAAACATGTTCTAATTTTCTTAGTTTGGGGATGCTTGGTATATTTTATTAAAATATTTATTTATTTATTTAATGTATACGAGGACACTGTCACTGTCTTGAGACACACCAGATGAGGAAATCAGATTCCATTACTGATGTTTATGAGCCACCATGTGGTTGCTGGGAATTAAACTTAGGACTTCTGGAAGAGCAGTCAGTGCTCTTAACCGCTGAGCCATCTCTCTAGCCCAGGTCTTGATATTTAAGAAAATAAGTAATAATGCAAGTTCTTTGAGCAATCAGGTAAACAATTCCCAGTCTGCCTTGATCTTGACCCAGATGTGTCATTGTCTCAATCATCAGGTAACTTAGATCACAGATACCAAATTTACCATCAAGTACTTTTTCTTCTTTTACCTACCTGTATCCATTTCTCTTTTCTAACAATGTGCTGGATATCATTAAACATTTTGGAAATTCACTTTTGGTTTTGCTTTTCTTCCCAGTGGCATGGAACATTGTGAGAAATTTGAAATCTCAGAAACTAGTGTGAACAGAGGGCCAGAAAAAATCAGACCAGAATGTTTTGAGCTACTTCGGGTACTTGGTAAAGGGGGCTATGGAAAGGTAGGACATGTTTTAAATGGTTATCTTTGACTGGGTGACTGGTTTTTACATACTTGTTCCATTGATCAATGTAGGATCTGACCATGACTCATGATTTGAGGGGTAGAAGTTCAGTTCCCCTTCCTTCTCTACCACTACACATAGGCATAATGGAAACCCTCAGTACTTATTGAATAAGTAAACAGAGTAGTAGTGTACCAGGTTAGCTCTGCTATTAGAGGACTGTTTCTTTTCTTTGGCCCAATGGAACCTTATACAGGATTCCCCGTTAATTATAGGTATGCCACACCTCACTTTATGTATGTTAAATGATGTGTTACTGAGGCTTGAATCTTAATGTGTGTGTGTTTTTTTTTAAATTTGCAGTATCTAAGAAATAGTTATAAAAGCGGAAAGGGGTTTCATAGTTTTGCCCTGGGCTATATAATTGAAGATCTTATTTTTATGTTTTGCCCAAGATAACTCATAACACAGACATTTACTTCTAAGAGACAGTTTTAAACAACTTGATTAGATTAAGAACTGTCTATATTATTCTCATGTCAGTATTTAGAAGTGCGACATTTATAGTTTTTTTTTAAAGATTATTTATTATATGTAAGTACACTGTAGCTGTTTTCAGACACCCAGAAGAGGTCTTCAGACACACCAGAAGAGGGTATGAGATCCCATTACAGATGGTTGTGAGCCACTGTGTGGTTGCTGGGACTTGAACTCAGGACCTTGGGAAGAGCTGTCAGTGCTCGTAAACGCTGAGCCATCTCTATAGCCCTGTAGCTTATTCTTTTTTGTTTGTTTGTTTGAGACAGGGTTTCTCTGTATAGCCCTGGCTGTCCTGGAACTCACTTTGTAGACCAGGGTGGCCTCGAACTCAGAAATCTGCCTGCCTCTGCCTCCTGAGTGCTGGGATTAAAGGCGTGCGCCACCACGCCCGGCCCTGTAGTTTATTCTTAAGGTTAAGGGAACATTGGAATATGTTCTAATCATCCTGAATATGTAACAGTTGGAATCTTACATATGTTGTTAATTATAAGTGTTGGATAAAAAGCTAGAAAGAAGCCAGGCGTTGTGGCTCACGCCTTTAATCCCAGCACTTGGGAGGCAGAGGCAGGCGAATTTCTTGAGTTCAAGGCCAGCCTGGTCTACAGAGTTCCAGGACAGCCAGGGCTATACAGAGAAACCCTGTCTCGCAAAACCAAAAAAAAAAAAAAAAAAGCTATCTCAATGGAGTAAGTAAAAATGTCTGTCAGTTATTGACACTGTTATGTGAAATAATAACAGTTTATCCCTGGAATTAATTTATATAGAAAACTAGAAATTTGTTTTTCAAGGTTGGGAGCACTGATAGTTTGTGCTCAGTGAACTAGGCTTTTGAGTGTATTTAGTTGGGTATTTTCATACACTGCCATCAGGTGGCAGCAAACCACAGAAAGGCCCACGATTCACAGATTTTCCCTAATCCTAAAATGTGGCCTCTACTAATAGACCATTTTTGTGCACAGTCCTTTGTGGTGCTTTTTTTTTTTTTTTTTTTGTGGTTTTTTTGAGTCAGGGTTTCTCTGTGTAGCTCTGGCTGTCCTGGAACTCACTCTGTAGACCAGGCTGGCCTCGAACTCAGAAATCCACCTGCCTCTGCCTCCCAAATTCTGGGATTAAAGGCATTCGCCACCACGCCCGGCTTGTGGTGCTTTTTTTAATAGTATAAACAACAGTATCACATGTTTCTTACAAATGGGGATTATGGAAGATGACCTGCATGCTTTGGCTTTTGATAACATGCAAACACTCATTTCTTTGTCTAGGTTTTTCAAGTACGAAAAGTAACAGGAGCAAATACTGGGAAGATATTTGCCATGAAGGTGCTTAAAAAGGTGACTCTGCTCCCCCTTCACTCTCTATGCTCTATCTTAATTGCTAAAAAATCTGTTGTCGGTGCTGTGGTTTAACCCGGGGGTAGAGTGCATGTTTAGAATATATAAGCTCCAAGATTTAATCTCCCCAGAAAAGGAAAAGTACTTATAACAATTCTCCTTATAGAATGGGAACTATGTTGTGAGATTTTTTTTTTTTTTTTTTTTTAATGTGTTTTATTTCTGGTGAGGGTAGAAAGGAGAGCGCTTTCTGTGGTGAACACTCTGAACTCTCAGCTTCTGGTCTCCATATTCTAAATGTTAAGCATATTATTACTGCTTTTAATACAGCAGTTCTAGTAACTATTAAACTAGTTAAGAATTAAATTTCTTTCACTCCTAACTCACCTTTTTTCTATCTTGCCCTTTTGGTTCATTTTTATTAACTCTACTATTGTGTTCTCTAGTGTTTTTGTTTTATTTTGTTTTGTTTTTTTGAGTCAGGGTCTCATATAACCAAGACTGGCCATCAATTGGCCCTCTTGTTGTCATCTCCTGAGATTACAGGTCTGCACTACTATGCCTGGCTTCCTTAGGAGACTTTTATTCCTTGTTCCTCTAGACATGTCTGTGATTAAGAGACCCCTTTGCCACAATCCTTGAATCTTGGCCTCTTTAATATCCCATCCTGTTTTCTGCACATCATGACTTTGTATTTCTTTATTTATACCCTATTTTCTTGTTATAGTGACCATTTTGCTTTGAGAAAGAGTTCTTAAAGATGTTTATTTATAATTGCTTTTTATTGGTGGTGGTAGTGAGACAGGGTCACTATGTAGTCCAGGCTGGCCTTGAACTCATGATTCTGTTGCTTTACCCTTGCAAATTCAAGCATAATTTACAAGTATGCATCAGCATTCAAGATACGTTACTTTCGGAGCTGAGTTCATATAGGTGATAACCAAGCAAATATCAGCAGATTGTTGAATAGAAAGTATGGAACTTAGTCCAAGGGGAAGCCCAAAGGAAAGTTGTGTTTGGAAGCTAATGATAGCAGTGTCCGCAAACAGTCTGGAGCTCTGGGTCCTCACTGACTCTTTCTGTTTCCTAGTACTGAACTAATGACATTAGAACAAATTTGATTAATATTCACTCTCCGTATGTGTGCATGTATTGGTTCATGTGCCATGATGTGCATATGGAGGTCAGAGGACAATGGGTGTGGGTCCTCACTTTTCACCTTGTTTGAAGTAAGGTCTTTTGTTGTTATCCATATTATACACCAGAATAACTGATCCACCAAGCTAGTGTCTCCTGTCTTCTGCCTCCCATCATTGCTGCAGAAGTGCTGGGATTATAGACTAACATTATCATATCTGGTTTTTATGTGGGTGTGGGAATCAAAGTCAAGTCATCATAGGTGCAAGGCAAGGATTTTACCCACTGAGCATTCTCCCAGCCATGATTCTTACTGTGTGACTGTTTTAGTGAGCACTATACCCTACCCTTTGACTCTGAGGGGAAGTGGGTGAGACAGGAACTCACTGGAGTCTGGAAACTCATTATGTATACCAGGCTGGCCTCAAACTCAAAAAGTTACCTATCTCTGCTACCAGAGTATCAAAGGTGTATACAAGTGTAAACTAGCCTGGCCTCAAATTTCCAATTTTCTTTCCATCTTAGCCTCTTGATTATGTGCATGTGTTGGCTCACCTGGTTAAGAATCTCTTTATTATACTTTTATACTACTTTTATTATTTGATTGTTTAAGTGTGTGTGTGTCTAGGATTTGAACCTAGGCCCTCATACAGGCTAACCAAGCCAACTGTTATTATGTAACACTCATCACCCAATATCTGGGAATATATTCAGTGTCAAAAATAATTTTTACTTAGAACTTTGCCTTATTCATATATCTCTGAGAGTTTCTGTTGAGCCGTTTCTTGTTAGTCTGATTCCTAATCCATTTATCCACTGATGATTTTTCTAAAAAATATTTGGCATTTTCTTCTTTCCTTCTTTCCCCCTCTCTCCTTCTTTCTCCCTTCCTTACTCTCTCCCTGTCTTCTCTTTCTTCTTCTAAAATTGTATGTGATGAGTGTTTTCCTACATGTTTGTCTGTGCACGTGAGCATGCTTGGTACCTACAGAGCCCAAAAGAGGGCATCAGATCCCTTGGAGCTAGAGTTAGAGTTTGTGAGCCACCATGTTGGTGCTGGGAATCAAACCTAGGTCCTCCATAAGAGCAGCAAGTGCTCTTAACCCCCACATTTCCAGCTCTTTTCTAATGTTTTTGTATGAAAGTTACATAGTGTTATGTCTTTTTGATGCTTACTACTAGTTTTAACTTTTTGTTTGTTAGTTTCAGAAGAGATCTACAGAGCCCTGCCTTGCCTAGAACAGAGACCCACTTACCTCTGTCTCCTGGGTAATGGAATTAAAGGCTTCCACTGTAGTTTCAATTTTTGTTTTTAAAATCAATTATTTTTAAAATCAGTTTTAAAGATGCATTTATTTTTTGTGTATGAGTGTTTCGCTGCATGTATGCACATGTACTGTATGAATGCCTATTGATGATTGAGGTCAGAAGAATGCATTGGATCCCCTGTCACTGGAGTTGATGGTTGTGAACTCCTCTGTAAGAGCAACAAGTGCCACTAACCACCTCTGAGCCACTTCTCCAGCCCCAGTAGAAAACTTTTTTTAAGTTTTGTTTTATTTTTTACCTTTTTAAAATGATCTATTTTATGTGCATTACTGTCTCGCCTGCATGTATATCTGGGTGAGGTTGTTGGCTCCCCTGGAACTGGAGTCACAGACAGTTGTGAGCTGTCATGTGGGTGCTAGGACTTGGACCTGGGTCCTCTGGAAGAGCAGCCAGTGCTGTTAACCACTGAGCCATCTCTCTACCCCTACTCCCGTCCCCAATACACTTTTATTTAAGAGATTTCACACTACACTTTCTCTGTTCCTGTCAAGGTCCAAAGCTAGAGCTCAGTATTTCTTTGCAATATAGTTCTACTCCCTTTTTTTTTTCTTTGAGTCAGGCTCTCCCTATGTAGCCCTAGTGGGCCTGGAATTTCATAAGTTTTATCAATGAATACTGTCATCAATTGTCTATACATCTTTTTTAATGACTTGTCATTTCAGCAATGTTGATTTGTTGTTGAAAGGTGAAGAGTAGAAATACACACACGTAATCCTGCCACTACACTGTATCGCCCATTTGTGCAATACAAATTCGTGGCTCAGCAATTGAGAGTACTGGCTGCTATTTCAGAGCTTCCACACACCCATCACAGCCATCTGTAACTCCAATCTGTGGGCCTCTGATGCATCCTTCTGACCTCTCAGTACCAGGCATGCACGTGGTACATACATTCAGATGAAGCATCCACGTATGTAAAATATATTTGGAAAACCAATTTTTTTTTCTTCAAGGAAAAACAATGTTTTTGTTTGTTGGGGGTTTTTTTGTGTGTGTTTTGAGACAAGAATTGCTTTGTGTAGCCTTGTCTGTTCTGGAACTAGCTCTGTAGATCAGACTGGCCTTGAACTCAGAGCACTGCCTGCCTCTGCCTCCCAAGAATTGGGATTAAAGGCCTGTGCCACCACAGCCTGGCAAGGACCTTTTGTCTTTCTAAAACATTTTTTAATTAAAAGAGAAAGGGACAGTGGTATTACCTTCCCCCCCCCCCCTTTTAACTTCTCTTTTTCTTTTAATTTATTGAGACACGGCCTTACTAAAAAGCATTTGGTAGCTTGGCACTCTATACAGACCAGAGTGGCCTTGAACTCAGACCAGGGTGGCCTTTGCCTCTGCCTCCACATCCTGAGTGTTGGGATGGTCCTTCTTTTGTTTTGGAGCCAGGTCTCATTCTATAGCCATTGATCTAAACCTGGAAAGCTTAGAATGGATGTCTATCCCTTGTCCTGTAAGTTATTTCATGTGACCTCTTTTATCTGCACTTGAACTATGAACATGATAGTGATAAGGTCAAAGTTTTCCTGAGATTTTTAGCATCTGATTTCTTCAAGCAGTTTATTCAAGATCACTTTTAGGGTTAATGGATTTTCCTGGCTTTCAGTTATTCACTTTCTTTTAATATGAAAGAATTCAGAATTTAGATCATATTCATCCAAAATACCACTCTCAGGAATGCTATGGGTTTGTGGTGTATACTAATAATCCAAGTGAAAGAGAATAATAGGTCTTTCATACTTAATTTTTTGTTTTTGTTTTGATTTTTGAGACAGGGTTTCTCTGTATAACCTCTCTGACTATTATGGAACTCAGTTGTAGACCAGGCTGTCTGAGACCTGCCTGCCTCTGCCTCCTGAATGCTAGGATGAAAGGCATGAGCCACCACAGGACAATTTACAAGAGTGAGTCAGTTCTCTGTTTTTAACAGGTAGTTCCCACGGATCAGAGTCAGGTCGTCGGCTTGGCAGCAGATGCCTCTGCCTGTAGCCAAGATCTTTCATATTTTGTTAATCATTTCTTTATAATGGGAGAAATAGTCCTGTGAGTAAAACAGAACCACAGGCACAGTCTGAGGTGTCCACCAAGTGCAGCTCCTTGAGCAGCTCTGTGGGGAAAGCCTTATTCTTGTTACTTAACTGATAATTGATTAAAATCAAAAAACTTACTCTTCTTCGTAACTAGCACTTAGTCCTTTATAGGAGTCTTCTTGTTTGAGCTCTTTGACGGTTTCCTCTCCTATGCCCTGGCCTACTGGAATTGTAGTTAATTGATGTTGGATCCTGGGCTGATGATCTGATTTTCTTAGATCCCATTAGCTGTAGCTTTAATGTTTCTTTGCTTCCTTTTACTAGTGTTTTTACAAATGACTGTAAAAAAAAAAAATTACCTTGCTGGGTGTGATGGTTCAGGCCTTTAATTCCAGCACTTAAGAGGCAGATTCAGGTGGATCTCTGTCAATTTTGAGGCTAAAGTAGTCTATATAGTGAACTTTAGGACAGACAGGGCTATTACACAGGGAGACCTATCTCAAAAAAACACCAAAACCAACCAACCCAAACCCTAAAATTTATATATCATAGTGAGTATCATGTCTTTAAAAGTTTTTTTATTATATTTAAAAATTTTTGTCTGAGGCTGGGCATAGTGGTACACACCTTTAATCCCAGCACTCAGGAGGCAGAGGCAGGCGGATTTCTGAGTTCCAGGCCAGCCTGGCCTACAAAGTGAGTTCCAGGACAGCCAGGGCTATACAGAGAAACCCTGTCTCAAAAAAACCAATAAAGAAAAAAAAAATTTGTCTCTTTGTGTGGGCCAAAGGACGACTTTTGGAAGTTAGTTTCCTCCTTCTACCACGTGGGTCCTGAGGCTCGGTGGCAGTCTCCTTTACTTGCTGAGCCATCTCACTCACCCTCCTTGTCCTCATGTGCACGGATATATTGTATGGTAATTCAAGTCAGGTTAAACAGTACTTCTTCAGACAGCTAGGGTTTTAATTCTAACCCCTAAGTGAGATGACAGTAGGCTTCTTTAAAGTGATTTTGTTTTGATTCTTCCATCATCATGGAGGCAGACAACCCATCTTCCAGACCTTTTTGTCAGATTTATTCAGATTTTATTCCTTAGGGGAATGGTCCTATTGGTTATTTACTCAGAATATTGAGGGAAAGATTTTTTTTTTTTTTTTTTTTTTTGGTTTTTCGAGACAGGGTTTCTCTGTGTAGCCCTGGCTGTCCTGGAACTCACTTTGTAGACCAGGCTGTCCTCGAACTCAGAAATCCGCCTGCCTCTGCCTCCCGAGTGCTGGGANTAAAGGCGTGCGCTACCACGCCCAGCGGGAAAGATTCTTAGTAACCATCTTTGGAAGCAAGCTACTTTAATCTTGCTCAAGGCATTCATTCACTCAGCTACATCATAAATTCTAGAGACTTTGCCTAAAGTTTTGTGACTCACAAGGTTACCTGTTCTGTGTTCCTCCTTGTATTAAACAAGGTATTTACCTTGTATTGTACACAGTGTTTAATACGTACTGTGCAGATAACATGCAGATAACATGCGAACATTCTTCATTTAGGTGAAATATATTCTGTTTCTAATTTTCTTGTTCTGTCATTCAAGAGAACAATGAATAAGCTTATTTTTAAAATTACTTAGCCACCCTCTAGTCAAAATCCTTTTTCCATTAAACCGATAGATAGAGAGAGAGAGAGAGAGAGAGAGAGACAGAGACAGAGACAGAGACAGAGACACAGATACACACACACACACACATGTACCTGTAGTCTCTGTGTTTTTTCTTCAAATTCACTAATATTTAAGTCTTCTTCCTCTTGTGTCTAGACTTCATTTTGGGTATCGTCATCGCTTTTGTATTACCAACTAATCAAGTCTAGCCTTTATTTCAGCTCCGTCAGTTTCCGTTTCCATTCTAAGTCAAGGTCTTAGTGTTCTTACTTTATTCTAATTAACGTAGTCTGTAATTGATTCACTTGTTACCCCACTGAACTTATATTTAGTGAGATGCTAATCTGAATCAGCTTGTTTCTTTATGTTCCTATCACCCACTGATCATTATTTTTTTTTGGCAGAAATTGCACAAATCTATAGATTGCTTTTGGGAAAAATTGAGAAACTCCATTTATTACTTGTTTAGACTCCAAGTGTTCCAACATTTTGACATCAGCCTGTACAAATCCTTCTGTTCTTTTAGCTGCTCAGATCTGTTCCTCTCTGCCCTTCTTGCTCAGCCATTACCATCCCCTCTGGTCCACCTTGTGAGACAGTCATCCTTGATTTCTTTCGGCTACCTTTCTAGTCCCTATTCCAGCACTGTCTTACCTGCATTTTTTACTTAGTGAACTGTGTGCTTTTCTGGAGCTAACTGCTCTGTTTTAGATCCTGTTCCTTTCTACCTGTTTGGGTACTTTGTTATTTAATCACTCTTGTTCTGGTCTCTCTCCTGGCTTCTCCCCCCCCCCCCCAAACAATTTTATTATTTGTGTTTCTGGGCATGTGTCCATGCATCACACCTCAATATGAGTGAGTGCTTTTTCACGTTGTGTTTTTGCTTTCATTGATACTTTGCCTTGACTCTGTGTCTGTGATACTCTTGTTCCTGGGTCATCACTGATTTTCCAGATGCTAAATCCAGTAGTCTTTACTTAGAGACCTAATTTACCACAGATCTTTTGGTTTTTTTAGGATTTATTTATTTGTATTTTACATGTATGAGTGTTGCCTGTATGTAGTATGTTTGTACATAACATGCATGCCTGGTGTGTGTGAGAGAGCCATGTGCAGCTCTTTATGTGGGTTTGGGGAATTTGAACTCAGCTCCTCAGGTTCTCATGTTTACAGAGCTGTTGCTGTGACGGTCATCTCCTAGGGCCATATGCTGTAGTTTGTCTATCCACCCTCCATTCTTCTCTGCTGCCACATATGTGTAATTCCTCCTAAATTCTGATATCTGTTCAGTTTTTAAGAGGAATTGTTTTGTTCCACTTTTTGAAGAAAACATTTTATTATTTTATGTGTGTGAGTATTTTGCCTGCACATATGCCTGTGCATTTCTGGCACCCATAGAGGCCTGACGAGCATGACAGATCTCCTGGGACTGAAGTTACAGGACAGTTTGAGCCACTGAGTTGGTGCTAGGAATTGAATCTGAGTCCTCTGGAAAAGCAGCTCTTAACTGCAGAGCCATCTTTCCAGCCCTGAATTGTTCATCTTTTGAGTTGGTCAATTTTTAACTTTCATTTAAAAGTGATTTATTTCATGTGTATGGGTATTTTACTTGGATGTATTCTCTGCACCAATGCTAAACATCTCTATTTTGCTGAACATTGAAATTTTTTTTGGGGGGGGGAGGGGTTGGTTTTTTTGAGACAGGGTTTCTCTGTATAGCCCTGGCTGTCCTGGAACTCACTCTAGACCAGGTTGACCTTGAACTCAGAAATTCGCCTGCCTCTGCCTCCCAAGTGCTAGCATTAAAGGCATATGCCACCTCTGCCGGCTGAGCATTCAATTTTGGGGGGGGGGCTGGGGGGGTTCGAGACAAGGTTTCTCTGTATAGCTCTGGCTGTCATGGAACTCAACTCTGTAGACTAGGCTGGCCTCGAACTGGGAAATCCACTTGACTCTGCCTCCCAAGTGCTGGGATTAAAGGTGTGCACTGCCTGGCAAGCCATTTCTTAGTCTCTGAAAAATTTGTTTTTTATGGAAGAGTCCAAATCAGTTATTTGACTCATAACCACCTGCAGTTCCGAACTCAAAGGGGGTTAGATACTTCTGGCCTCTGAGGATACCTGCACTTACTTGCATGTACCCTACACACATACACACACTTAAAAGAGAAATATTTATTTTACTTTTGAAACATGTAGTCCTGGCTGCCCTGAAAACTCACTCTGTAGACCAGGCTGGCCTTGAACTCACAGAGATCTGCCTGCCGCCACCTCCCAGTTTCTGAGATTAAAGGCATGTTCCATCATGCCGGACAAGAAAATTTTTCAAAAAAAAACCATAATGGTTTTTGCTTTGTCTTTTGTTTTTAAAGAATCAAAGCCAGAAGTTGGGCATAGTAGTACAGACCTATAATCACAGCATTTAGGAAGCTAATGCAGGATTTTAAGTTGAAGCCAGTGTGGGCTACGTAGTAAAACCATTTCTCAAACCCAGGAAAACCTTGGGATGTGGCTTGGTTGATAGAATGCTTTTCTAACATGCAAAAAGCCCTGATTTGCTCTGGAACCCATTGTGCATGTGTTGTGGCACATGCTTGCCAGTAACTTAACTTGGGAGGTGCAGAGAAGAGGATCAGAAGTTCAAAGTCATTCTTGTCTACACAGTGAGTTTGAAGTCAGCCGGAAATACATGGTACGAAATTAAAAGAAAAGTCTAGAAAAAGAAAAATAGAATTGGTACAAGGGACAGTGGCTTACCAAGCTGATGAGGGCAGGACCACTTTGCTCGGGAATTCAAGATCAGTCTGGGCAGCAAAAGAGTACCTTTTCTCAAAAAGAACTGACTAAGGAGTCAGTGTGAGCTGGGCATGGTGTTCATGCTTGTAACCCACCTCTTCAGATGTAACACTTAAGGCCTGCTGGAGCTTCAGAGTGAGATTCAACCTCAAAAGCCCCCAGACAAGGAAGAACCAGTCTACACTTCTCTTTCTCTGTGTTATCTGTTTCTATTATAATTCATTGTAGTTCTCAAATGCTAAGGAGAAGTCTGTTTTGTTTTTTAAGTTAGTTTTTATTTGTTTTATTTTAGAAATAGCATCTCCTACTTGTTGCTTAGGGTTGCCTAGAACTCACTGTATGTAGTTCAGACTTGGCTCAAACTTCTGGAAATTCTGCCTTAGCCTCTTGCATGCTGGGATTATAGGTTTGTATCACAACTGTGGTGCAGGGGATTAAACCCAAGGCTTCCTGTATGTTAAACCAGAACTATACCTGTTGAGCCACATCCCCAGTCCAAGAGTGCACAGTTTAAAGTTACTTAGTGTCTTTCCTTCTGCTTCTGTGACAAGTTATCACCAGAGCATTCTTGTTTGTAGGTTTGGTTTGTTTGTTTGTCTATGTAGTCCTGCCCATCCTGGAGCTTATCCGCTGTGAAGACCTGGCTGGCCTTAAACTCTTAGAGCTCCCCCTGCTTCTGCTGGGACTAAAGGTGTGCCCACTAGGCTGGTCAGTTTGTGTATTTCTGTAGTGCTTACTTTTATTTTACATTTCTGTCCTTGATTATATTTTATTCTTAGGGTATGTAAAGTTATTAACAGTCAGAAATTAAAATTACTATAATTGCAATAACTAATTTAAAAAGATGATGGATGGCAAATCATTGAGATTTAACTCATCAAATATACTTAAAAGTTGAATTCTCTTTTTTTTTTTTTTTTTTTGGTTTTTTGAGACAGGGTTTCTCTGTATAGCCCTGGCTGTCCTGGAACTCACTTTGTAGACCAGGGTGGCCTCGAACTCAGAAATCCACGTGCCTCTGTCTCCCAAGCGCTGGGACTAAAGGCGTGCGCCACCACTGCCCGGCTGAATTCTTTTTTTTTTTTCTTCTTCTTTTTTTTTTTTTTCTAACCGTCAGCTTTGAGGCTTTCTTAGTTGTGTTTAATCTTGTAGATAGAAACCAGTTATATGTTTGCGTGGATTGATTTTCTCAATCAGGGTCTTATGGTGGTGTTCTGGTTGGCTTGGCATAAATAAGTTGACCTCAAACTTTCAAGTGCTGGACTCCTAGGCCTCCATCATCATGCCCAGCTTAGGTTTGTACTCTTCCTCATTCTTTGATGAAATGGAGCATATACTATATGGACTGTAAGTGATACAGTACTTTAATGTGTTCTTTTCACCTCACCTTCTTAGAAATGCTGCTTATTCTTTTTATGGCTGTAACTTTCAGCCAATATATGACAATATATTACATTCAGTTTGTTTCTAGTCTTTTAACCTTTGTAGATATTGTTACAGCTGATAATATATGTAAGTGTCCCGTAATACTGGGGGCTTAACTACTGGAATAATTTCCTGGAACTTATGCTTAATGTGTCCAAACCTACATAATTTTCTCAAAATGCTTTTATTATTGTTGTTGTTATTGTTATTATTATTATTATTATCAAGCTCTTACGTAGTTTAGACTTACCTCAAACTTATTAATTACCATAACTGGCCCTGAACTCTTGATCTTCCTGCTTCTGTCTCTTTCAAGTGCTGAAATTATAGGAATGTGCCTTCACACTGGTCTTTCATTATTTCTTAAAACAAGTCAGGCTACAAGCACAAATGACAAACCTTTGGCCTAATTTTTATTTATCTTCATTTTCTTAGTTGTAAGGCAATTTCCCTAGGTTCTTGTACTGGGCACCTGCTTTTTTCTCACTTCTTCCCTAAACATCTCAGTTCCACTCAAAGCTGAGTGTTATTCAGTACACTCGTCTCAGTAGGTCTCCTGTCACTCATCTCAGTAGGTCTCTTTTGTCACTAGGCTTTCAGCACTCTCCCTGGATGTACAGCCTCCCATTTCTTAGCCTCTGTGTCCTCCTCCAGCTGAATCTAACCACTCGTTGCATGGTGGATGCCCTGGACACACCCCGCCCTGTCAGACCCCTTTTCCATGGAGTGGTTTTTAAACGCCCACATTTCACTTTAACTTGGCAGCTTTGGTGGCGGTTGCTCAGGAAAGCATCTTGCCAGGTTGCGTGCACCTGCTCTGCTTCCCATAGCATTCTGTTCTTGCTTTCATTGACATCTTTTCTCTTGATACTCTGGGCTACAAGGACAGGATTCCTTATTTTATTTCTGCTCTCTTGGCCGAAAGTTAGGGGCACACTAAAAGGTCTCACCTGTTAGTGATTATATGCATAAACTTGATCTGTTTACAGATGCCTAGAAAAACCTGCCTTGGTTTTTATTTACATATTTACTACAAAAACCTCAGCAAATTTCGATATTTATAAACAGTGAGTAGCCTCCATTACCCTCACCCACCCAATAGTTTCTGGTAGAAACTATTCTGTGTTAGCCAGAAAAGCATAAAGTAGATTTTTCCAGTTACTCTAGGATAAAAATGTTCACTATTTTGTTCTTATAGATCATCTCTTTTCCTTTAGGCAATGATAGTAAGAAATGCTAAGGACACAGCCCATACAAAAGCAGAGNGGAATATTCTGGAGGAAGTAAAACACCCTTTCATTGTGGACTTAATTTATGCCTTTCAGACCGGTGGGAAACTCTACCTCATCCTTGAGTATCTCAGTGGTTAGTACATACTGGCTTCAAACATTTCTTTCCAGTGAAAAATGCTTTCTTCTCATTGTGAACAAGGCTAAAAATTGATGAATACATCGAAGAAAGAAATTCACATGTGAACAAATGGTTCTATTTACAGACGACCATGGAGGAAACTTGGAAGGTTTTGCTATCTGTAAAATTTTACTTAAAATCTCCTTGTAATCAAGTATTAACACAGTAATAAGATGGGTTATCTACTGTAATCCACATACCCCATTAAATATTCTAAATCAAAATGTGGAAGCTTACTGAGACAAGAGACTGAATTTTTTTTTTTTTTTTTTTTTGGTTTTTCGAGACAGGGTTTCTATGTGTAGCCCTGGCTGTCCTGGAATTCACTCTGTAGACCAGGCTAGCCTCGAACTCAGAAATCCGCCTGCCTCTGCCTCCTGAATGCTAGGATTAAAGGCGTGTGCCACCACGCCCGGCCTGAATATTTTTGAATTACATCTTTCAATCACATTTTCAAGGACCTGCTCCCTGCTGGGAATTTAAACTCCCTTTTATTTTGTCTTTGGTTTGTTTGTTTGAGATAAGGTCTCATTCTGCAAACCAGGCTGGCCTGAAACTCACTGTGTGACTGATTGCACCTTTGAGTTCTAGCAGTCCTGCAAAGCCTCACGAGTGTGCAAGTGTGAACTACCACATGTGGTTCCTGAACCGTCCACATCACAGATGTGCACACACACCTGGTATTTTCTGTCTTTCTTTTTTCTTAGACAAGATCTCTTTATATAGTTCTGACTGTCCTGGAACTCACTATGTAGACCAGGCTGGCTTCGAACTCAGAGATTGGCCTGAGTGCTAACATTAAAGGCATGTGCCACCACGCCTGGCATACCTGCACCAAGTTTCATACTACCTCTTATCATGGACCTGAAAGCTTCACAATTTCACTCCTTTTTTGTTAATGCTGCTTATCTTGTGATTTTATTTTATAATTTCAGATTTATAAAGATTTTATGAGTAGTACAGGGCTCCTGCTTCACCTAGGTTTTCTAGTGTGGAATTACTGCCCTCTCACCTAGAGCCTCCACATTCCACCCTCTCATTGCATTTGATTATCTTCCCTTCATGCATATGCATGTATGTACATACATATGCACACATACATAGTCAAAGATTTATACAACAAACTCTAACATTGACTTTCTAAGTTCAAGGACATTTTCTTATGTAACTAGTTATAATCAGGACATTAATATTAATATAATAACTTTTAGGTTTCTTTAATATGGAACAGTTCCATAGTCTGTCTTTGTCACATTGACATGTTTTAAAATGTATATAGCACAGTTTCTGTAGATTGTCATCAATTTGAGTTTCTCTGATGTTTCTTTAGGATTGAGGTTATACATTTTGACAGAACTGTCCAAGTGACACTGTGTTCCTTTTCAGCGTTCAGAACAGGGGGTGCATAGTATTTAGACCTTTGCCCCACTGCTCTCGGTGTTCATTGTGGTCACATGATGGCTGCTGGTTTTTAGTAAGTGTCTCTTGAGATACTTTGGGATTACTTCAGAATCTCAGCTCATCAGGCTTTCAGGTCTAGTGTTGGCGTCCATTGCTTCCTAACTGTAACAGTTACCAGTGTCTGCCAAGGGCTTTCTTACCCAGTCCTGCCACTTTCATTTATTACTGTACTTGGCACTCTACTGCAACTGAGAGCTTTCCACTTTCCATGGAGACCCGTATCTGTTTGTTTATTTACATCACTATGGGGTCCTGGATTTTACAGTATAATCCTTTATTACTATTTACTTTGATATTCAAATTATGTCAATGTCAAGTTCATTCAGTTTATATAAGGTTTCTGAAAAAAAGAAATGTCATATTCAGTAAAATTTAGGTGACTTAATTGTGTACTTACTTTTTTACATATGAGAAAAACACTAGAGAGGCTTTACTCAAGACTGTTTAAACTGCAGGCCGAAAGTCTATATATTTTGAAATTTGCAGGTGTAAAAGTTTCAAGCCAATTTTAGTTCTTAAACTTAGAGATTTTAATAGAATAACAATGCCACTAAAAATAGCTTCCTGGAGACTTTAAAACCCCAGTTTTAGCAGCTTTTTGTTTTTGTTTTTTAATTTTTAAGAAGTCAAATCTTACAAATAGAAGAAAGTACAAACTCATTACAAGAGGACTGGAAGTAAAGATATTTATTCCTAATATGTTTCCTTTGTAGGAGGAGAACTATTTATGCAGTTAGAAAGAGAGGGAATATTCATGGAAGACACAGCGTGGTAAGTAAAGTTTTTGTGGTTGTATGGATTCAGGTCATGATTCATGTAATTCAAAGCAAAACTACCTTCCCACTGTGGGCAGCCACATGATTCAGTAAGTTGATCTGGAGGCAGTCAGTCACTCAGAGCATCAAGGGGGACCTTTGGGACTGGGCAGCTATTGGAGATCACGTGATTCCTTTGCCCCCAGGCCTTGGGTGGACCGCTCTTCACTGAATTTCCTTGACTTGGTAAGCTGCCTGCCTTGGTTGTGGGTGAGTGTGGTTTTCCAGTGAAATTTTGTATGTGGAGCAGTGGAAAGTATCAGAAATCATCTCCTCTTTTTTTTAGACTTTCCAGTTCCCAAGGTGCAGTCTTAGGGAGGTGATAACCCTGAACATACATCTGTGGATTGATTTTATAGCCAGAATGGGATCTGCCCTCCTATTCGTAAGATGGCATCTGCTTCAAATTAAAAATATACACATCCTTTTGTGAATTGACTGTATTGGGTAACAATAAATCAGTTTGACCTACACATTAATTGATTAGAAAACACTTAAATGTTTTTTCTATCTTAATTACCGAACTGCATTCCATTGTTTAATTTCAGGCCTTTTCTAACACAGAAGCTGCATTTAAGAGCCTTAGGGATGAAGTGCCCCTTTTTGGAGGAGGCTCTCTGAGCCCTGTGGAGGCTGTGGTCCTGCTAGCTGTGAAACTGCCTCAGTCCTCTAGGACACACCCTNTCCCTCCTGGAGTAATCTGCAGGATTGCAACATTGTTACACAGCCAGTATTGCAGTGCTTTGTGCTTTTCGAATCCAGACAGGGTTGATTCAGCCCTTTATTCTTTTGAGGTAGATAAATTTGAGTGTCACACAGTTTATAGTTGTGGGCCGGCTGGCAAGAGGGTGGGCAGATACTGTGGGCATTGCTGTCTGTTAATACACAGTCGTATTATCTAAGGGATGAGTGGGCTTCTACAGGTCAGGCCATTAGGACCAAGACTTGATCTCTCAGAATAATAAAGTCCCTATTTCCTGTGGAATCTTAAAAATTGGGGGAGGGTGGGAAGAATTTGTTTGATCTGTATGACTGTTGGCGTAATTCCTACACAGAGAGATTAGAACCTAATCAGTAGTAGTTAGAATAGACTGGACACCTTTGCGCTTTTAGCACTATGTTCTAATGGAAAAATTAAAACAGGGTAGAGCTTGACTAAGATGAGTGACAAATGCCCCCCTCATTGTGGCAACAACCTGTGCCATCTCTTCCCAGTATATTCTTTTGCCCCCACTAATTTGGTCTTTGGTGCATGTCTGTTTCTTTCAAGGAATTTTGTTCCATACATAAACTGCTTTGGATAGATTACTTTTTAAATTTTTATTAAATCACTTTTGTTTCCAGCTTTTACTTGGCTGAAATCTCCATGGCTTTGGGGCATTTACATCAAAAAGGGATCATCTACAGAGATCTGAAGCCGGAGAACATCATGCTTAATCATCAAGGTGGAGATTTATCATGAACAATTCTGTAGTAAATAGTCAGCTTACCATCTTTCCACATGATGATAGGCCATTTTCAAGGCTCCCATGTTTATCTCTGTCTTGTTGCATATATTTCCCCCTCAGAATGTATAGCATCACAGTACTTTACAGTACTTATCTAGTATTTTATTATTGAGCTTAAGTAGAGTTGAACATATTAGCCATTCTTTACAACTTAAAAAAAAGTTATATAAAATGTTTTGACTCCAAAGCCAATTCAGATGTTGATTTATGTCATTGTGTTTTAATGACAAAAACACAGAAGCAAAACCTGTTTGTTTTCTTAGATACAGTTTTTTGTACATGCATCTGGCATTGAACTTAGGGTCTTCCTGCCTCAATCTCCCAAGTATAGAGCTTACATATGTGTACCACCACCATGTAGCTAAAAGCAAAACTTTTTATAATAAATTTTAACTAATGTTTGAAGAAGAAAAAGACTGAAATTGAACTACATTATTTGATATAGCCCCCATAATAAAATATTCCCTAGGCATAGATTAATCAGAGAAACAAACATTCTGTATAGCTATCAGTATAACAAAGCAAGCATTGGTTATAGCTCCATGCTTCTACAGCTCAATTTCTGCTGCTGTAGTGTGAGCTGGGAAGGCTTTGCAGTTTACTCAAGGAGCAAACTAGCAGACCAAGGCATCTACAAGGTTGTGAGCATTTGCTGATCCTTAGGTCTCCATAGGACGATTTATGAGGTAGTTAATCAATGTAAACTCTTATACAGAAAATGGTGAGGTCTATATAAATGTTACAAATGGTACTTTTTAAAAATTTGTTTGTGAGGGACTGGAGAGATGGCTCAGGGTTAAGAACATCTCCTGCTCATGCAGAGGACCTGGGTTTAATTCCAGGTGTCTTACAACATCTGAAACTTTACTTCCTGGGAACCTGAAACTAGGGTTTGCTGGCACCAGGCACACATATAGTATACATATATACACATAGGCAAAACCCTCATACATCTGAAATAAAAGAAAAAAAACAAAACTTTTTTTAATGGAAAAAAAAGATAGAATTGACAAACTGAATTGTTAGAACCATGTCTGTATTCCTCCCTTCCTATCTCAAACCTGCATTCTGATTCTGAATTCTTTGCTGATGATTTTAAGGTATTTAAATTATTTTTTCTGTTATGAGAACTGAACCCTGTTCTTTGTGCGTGCTACCACCAAGCTATGGCCCCCAACCCTTCTGATTCTCAGTTCTAATGTAAAGGATAGAACAAGAGAATGGTGGAATAGCAAAATTACTTTTTAAATCCATAACTTTGGATATATCTATGAGATAAAAATGAGAATAAAAGCTATGGCCAGGTATAGAAGCACACAACCTATAATTATAGCACTGTAGATTTTAAATAAAGAGAATCACATTCAAGGGTATTCTGAGTAGGTAATTGAGTTCCAGGCCAGGTTCTGTCTCCTGCCCAGATCCAGTCTCCAGAAGGGTTCTGAGGGGCTGGAGAGATGGCTCCGTGGCTAAGACCATGTTCTGCTTAGCTATAGACCTGGGATCCCAGCACTACATATTGGCTCACAGCCATTATAACTCCAGGTTCAGGGTTTCTGAGCCCTCTATGGCTTAGGCATCAGTACATATGTTGCATTTACATTCATGCAGGCAGAATTACTTATACACATAAAATAAATTTCTTAAAAATGAGAAAATTAAAAAATAAATATAGCCCAGTTTCTTCTTTTGTATCAGAATGTAGAAGATGTTTACAGTTGAATAAATGTAAGTGAGCCATTGCCTTTTGTCTGAAAGCAACTTCAGTTATAGGACCCTTGCTGTTGGTGAGCCACTGATGAATTAAATGACAGCTGAGAGAAACTTATCTGAGATAATCTTTGTATAAGGTGGAGTTCCACCTTCTGGAACAGAAATGGTTATCCTATGCAAATTTTAGTTCTTTTCCTTCACTGGCATCTTTTGGCAGTAAATAATTGAATTTGTTTCTGCTAACTGATAGCATTTGGCATAGTAAGCCAAATGGTAACTTTGTGAGACTGTTACAAGAACTATTAAGTACACTGTGAAGAAACAATATAGTTGAAGTATGCTATGAGTTTTGTTTGAATACATAACATTTACTAAGGATATATTACTTAAGCCAGATTTTGAAAGGAGCTTTTTCAGGACAGAACAGAATTCTGCATATAGGTAAAGCCAGAGCTTTAGACAGTTGCGTTAGTTTCTGTATTTCCTCTTACAGCACTGATTATATCACTGGCAGTACCCTGTCTTTAAGTAATTTTTAACCCATAGTAGATATGGCATCTAGTTCTCAGCATCTTCAAGAAAAGTTAGAAAGGAAAAGCTAAGTGGAAAGAATTACCTGTTTGCTCAAATACTGCATATACTTGAAAATTTAAAAATAATCATGCTTTAATCTTTCATTGTAGGTCATGTGAAACTAACAGACTTTGGACTATGCAAAGAATCTATTCATGATGGAACAGNCACACACACATTTTGTGGAACAATAGAATACATGTGAGAGCTGCATGTTAAAAGAAATATAACTGGTTTGGGGGTAATATCTAACTTTTACCTGGTTTAAATTACTCTTAGTTTTCTTAGTTTAGTAATTTTATTCAGATGATATGAATATGAGTAAATTGTAAGGAATGTTATTTTTCTCATTGTAGGGCCCCTGAAATCTTAATGAGAAGCGGCCACAACCGTGCTGTGGATTGGTGGAGTTTGGGAGCATTAATGTATGACATGCTGACTGGAGCAGTAGGTGCACGTTAAACCTGCATGTGTTATGCTCTGTGCTGGACAGTTACTAAGCCATTAGTGAGAGCACTTTGCTGTGGTTTTAGAACATGTTCCTGGTGGAATTACTTTCAAAGCAGAAATATTTGTTGTTATTATAGTTTAGCATTAATAGTAGCTTATGATTTTGAGGGATTCCATATTTTTAAAGATACTTTTATTAAAGTGGCATTTGTAGGGGTTAGAGAGATTGCTCAGTGGTTGAAGAGTGAAGTCTGCCCAAGTCTCAGGTCCCAGCATCTTATCAGGTTGTACACAGCCTCCTGTAACTATAGTTCTGGGTGATCTGATGCCTCTGGTCTTTGTGGGTACCCACACACATGTGCACAAACCCACAACACCATGCGTACACATAATTAAAAATGACTGACCTATGTCATGGCAGTCTAATGAAATACAGAGAGAAATGGGAGCATAAAATGAGATGCCTGGCGGATCACACGAGACTTCTAAGTTATTGCTCCTTAGGCTTCCCTGCTTAAAGCCAAAGGTCTCTGAATTAACTAATTCTAAACATGCTTTCTTATCTCAATGTATAACCATCCAATTCAGGAACTAGATAATATTCTTAATTAAAACTTGGTTTTATATGCTAATTTTTTTTTTTTTTTTTTTTTTTTTTACTCCTAGCCTCCATTTACTGGGGAGAATAGAAAGAAAACAATTGACAAAATCCTCAAATGTAAACTTAATTTGCCTCCCTACCTCACACAAGAAGCTCGAGATCTGCTTAAAAAGGTAGGGCACTTAAATGACAACCTCATCAGCAAGGCTTAATGAGATAGAATTTGGTACACGCATACGCTCTCTCCCTCCCTCCCTCCCTCCCTCCCTCCCTCCCTCCCCTTCCTCCTCTTCCTCCTCCTCCTCCTTCTTCTCTCTCTCTCTCTCTCTCTCTCTCTCTCACACACACACACACACACACACACAGACACACACATATTCTTTCTCTTTCTCTCATACACACACACACTCACACATAACTCATCTCTTTTTCTCACACACACATACTCTCTCTCACATACATATACTCTCTCATACACATACCCCTATTCTCTCTCTTTCTCACACACACATTCATATTTTCTCTCTCTCTCTCTCTCTCTCTCTCTCTCTCTCTCTCTCTCTCTCATTCACACACCCTGGTTGTTTGCTTTTTGTTTTGTTTGCGACTCCCTATGTTGCACTGTATAGAACAGGCTGGACTCAAACTCAAGAGATCAGCCTGTTCCTGCCTCCGAGTCCTGGGGTTAAAGGTATGCACCACTGTGCCTGGCTCATGTAGTTTTATATAATTCTTTGAGTATGTCATGTGTGTGCATAGTTTCATCTTCACCTTTGCTTCAACCCTTCTAATGTCTCCAATGCCTTCCCCTCCCAACTTCGTGCTTTCCTTTTTTAAATAACCTACACAGTTCAGTTAGTTTTGCCTGCAATACTTTGGATATAGAGTTAACTACTTGAGCATGGGCAATATACTAGTGGCCATACCCCAAAGAAAAATTATTGCCCTTCCCCAAGAGCCAGTAGCTCCTTCAGTAAAGATGGGGTCTCCTAAGCCCTTCCCCATCTAAGAATTTACCTCATACTTGTTTAGAGTCATATATAGATACAAAACAGAAACGATTTGCAATTTTTTAAAGCAAAGTATATATTTAAAAGATTTTCTTTTGTTCTAAAACATTGTCTGGTATTAATAAATCATATCCCTTGAACACTAATGGGGACAACATTCTATAAAGGAGAGTCAATTCAATTAGTTACAAATTTTCATCAGTGATTCTTTTCTTCCCTAAAGCTGCTGAAAAGAAATGCTGCTTCTCGTCTTGGAGCTGGCCCTGGGGATGCTGGAGAAGTCCAAGTAGGAACTGAGATGTTTGGTGTTTGGGGGGATATAATGCTAATTTTGCTTATTTATGATGGTTATGTTGTGAGTACTCATATCCATTTAACCTATTTTGTGATTTATGACTTTAGGAAGGTAGTTTATGATTTCAGTCATTCCCCTTGGCTTTTTCTAGGCTCATCCATTTTTCAGACACATTAACTGGGAAGAACTTCTGGCTCGGAAGGTGGAACCTCCCTTTAAGNCTCTGTTGCAATCTGAAGAGCTGCTTGTGGACGTTGTACATCGTGGTGCGCACTAGGCTCCGCACCACGATGTACAACGTCCACAAGCAGATGACTTTAGGAAGGTAGTTTATGATTTCAGTCATTCCCCTTGGCTTTTTCTAGGCTCATCCATTTTTCAGACACATTAACTGGGAAGAACTTCTGGCTCGGAAGGTGGAACCTCCCTTTAAGCCTCTGTTGGTATGTATATAAGGAACCGTGTAATATGGGGAGACCCATGACTGTGGGTTAAAATGGGGTCCTGTGTCTGGCCCAGGCCTTGGGAGGTGGGATGCGTGAAGTGGGAAGTTTGCGTCCAGCTGTGAGAAGCTGCAGGACCCCTCTGTGGGGGTGGAGAAGCATAGTCTGGGGTCTCCGCAGACCTCCAGAGTTGGCTCGGGAGTCCTGGCCTCTATGCAGTCCGGCACTGACAGGTTCTCAAGGAGACCCCAGATACCGCTAGATGCCATGGAAGAGCTGAGAATTGAGTGGGGGCCCGTGAGCTGGCTCTGACCTGGGGCCTAGGAGAAAAGGGCAGGGGGAGAGCGCTCCACTGTTTCCTGCAGCGGAGAGAGTCCTTGGCTTGGATTGGTGGAGACCATGACTGAGAACACAGAGTCCTCCTGTGGAAGGTTAGGCATGGCTCTTTAGAGGAAGACCTGCTCCATTGCTCCAAGAGACAGTTCATGGTTTTACAGGTGCTTATTGTAGAAAGGTAGAGAGAAGGAGAGAGTAGAGCAGTAGAGGCCAGCCATGACCACGTGGAGAGAGAGGGGAAGGGAATGTGGAGAGAGAGGGGAGCAAGAGTGCAAGAGAGAAGCAAATGGGAAGCAGGAATAAGAGAGGGAGGAGGGGCAAGTGGCCACTTTTATAGTGGGTGGGCCTACTTGTCAGATAACTGTGGGGGTGGAGTCCAGACAGCTTACAGGACTGATGGCCACAGAATTATGGAGCTGGGGCCTAGTGTCAGGAGCCTAGTGTCTGGCAACAGGCCTTCCATTCCTTGCGGAGTAATTGTCTGCTGGGTCTCCGGGGTTTAAATCTAGCTCAACCAGAAAACAGGCTGCCTTTCACAGTCCCACACATAACTATCATTTTCAGTATTGGGGAATGACCCTGGGACCTCACACATGCCGTCCAGGTGCTCTCTCTTCACTGACACCTCAGTCCTGGTAATTATTTGAAATAAGAAAAATCAGAGAAAGCAGGTGTAGTGGAGAACTCCTGTATGATAGTATGTATTAATGACACCTGCAGTGACTCTTTTCAAATAAGATCACTCTCTGAGGAAGCAGGAGTGTGGATGTCAACACATGAATGTGAGGTCAAGGGAACATAAGTCAGTCTATAAAAATGCTTATGGTTAAAATAATGCTTATTTAATTTCTTTTCCCTCAGAACCTGAGGACATATGCTTTCTCTATTTTGGGGGATGTAGGTGAAGGAAGAGGAGAATGGGGCTAAAACCTTAATTAGGGTTTCCATTGCTTTGAAGAGACACCATAACCAAGGCAGCTCTTATAAAATAAAGTTAAAAACAAAAAAACAAAGAAAAAAAAACATTTAATTGAGGCTGACTTAGTTTCAGAGGTTTAGGTCATTGTCATCATGGTGGAAAGCATGGCAGCCTATAGGCAGACATGGTGCTGAAGGAGCTGAGAGTTCTACATTTCCATCCAAAGGCAGCCAGAAGGAGACTGTCTTTCAGGCAGCTAGGAAGGGGATCGCATTGCCCACCCTCTCAGTGACACATTTCCTAATAGCGCTACTCCCTGGACCAAGTATATTCCAACCAACACAGACTGATTATTATTTTATCACAGAGCATAAGATGAGCATAGACAGGACTGGAGAGATGGCTCAGTGCTTAAGAGAACTTGTTCTTGCAGAGGGACCAAGTTTTATCCACTGTACCCACATGGTAGCTCACAGTGGTCCATAACTACACTTCCAGGGGATCTAATACCTTCTGACCTCCAAGGGCACTAGGACATGCACGTAGTCCACAGAAAATACTCAAGAAATTTATGTAAACCTTAAGACATCAGTATACATGTATAGGGAGAATAATTAGCTCAGATACCTACTTCCTAACCTCAGAAATAATCTGGTCACAGAAGAGGGCACTGGAAGAGGGCACTGGATGCCATTACCGATGGTTGTGAGCCACCATGTGGTTGCTGGGAATTGAACTCAGGACCTCTGGAAGAACAATCAGTGTTCTTCACTGCTGAGCCATCTCTCCAGCCCTCAGGTCATCTTTTTTAAACATAAGCTTAACACATCACAGTTACATGGTTGATCAGTTTATTTTGATTTCCCTTTTTACTCATTATTTTCAATAAGGGGTCATAGTCTACATAGTTTAGGTACTCTCCTTCTTACTATATATAGATATCTTCTGGTCCTTCTGTTCTGTAGAACTACTCAGATTAGAATAAGTGTTTTTGGGTTTGTTTGTTTGTTTGTTTTTAATTTCTTGGAGTTTATTTCATGTGTATGGAGTATTTTGCTGCATATATATGCTATGCAGCAGAGTGTGTGCACTTGCCCGCCTTGTACTTGTGAAGGTCAGAAGAGGGCATCAGATCCCCTGGAGTTGGAGTTATGGTTATGAGCCACTACGTGGATGCTGGGAACTTAACCCAAGTCTTTTGGAAGAGCAGCAAGTGCTCTGAATGGCTAATCCATTTTTCCATCCCTGCATTCCTTACATTTTAATTTTTGCTCATTTTATCCTCACTGCATCATTTATTATGTTATCTCTTTCCAAATTAAGGAACTTGGGATACAGATGGAATTCTTGATGCTATATGCTTTGACAAGGAAGCTTATGGTTATAGTTTTATTTCTTTTAGAACAGTTAGTAGTCATTAATGAATCCCTATATGTCAATGGTTCTTAACCAGGGACCAAAGTCTAGAAGCATTTTGGTTGTGTTGCAGGAGGGCTCTGCTCCTAGGACCTACAACGTAAGTGCCAGCACATGACAGGAAGCTGTCTACTTTGAAGAATTATCAAGCCCAGGGGCTAGAGAGATGGTTCTGCAGTAAAAACTAGCACACTTGAGCTTTCAGAGAATCTAAGTTCAATTCCCAACACTAACATGGTGTCTTACAGCTGTCTGTAGCTCCAGGTCCAGTGGATCCTACACTTTCTGGCTTCTGTGGGCACCAGGCATGCATGTAGTACAAGCAAACACAGAGACACATAAAATAAAAAAATTAAAAGAATTAAAAATATCAAGGTCCATAATGTCAATAGTGCTGCCGTGAGAAATTCTAGTTCTGTGTTCTCATGTTGTTCATTCTTTATTAGCCACAAGTTTTCCATAAAGCAGACATCAGTTGTTTGGTTATCCAAGGTATAGTTGATACCAGGAATATAGG
>NC_034603.1:54143360-54162629 GCF_900095145.1 Mus pahari | reverse complement strand
AAAATAATGAAATAGTTCCTTAGTATCTTCTAAAATTAAATAATGAATTATGAGATTTTTAAAAAGATTAATTTCTTTATTATATAGATAGTGTTCTTTCTATGTGTATACCTGCAAGACAGAAGAGGGCCCTAGATCTCATTATAGGTGGTTGTGAGTCACCATGTGGTTGTTGGGAATTGAACTCAGGACATCTGAAATTGCAGACAGTGCCCTCAACCTCTGAATCATCTCTCTAGCCTGAATTATATAGTTTTTTAGTGTTATTTTGAACTCAGTCTTAATATTTCAAGCTGTACTAACAATATTTTCCTGATTTTTTTTTCTTTTTTTCTTCTTCCTCCCCACCCCCCACACATACAGAGGTCAGGCCGGCCTTAAGTTCACAGTTTAGCCAAGAATAGCCTTGGTAATAAGTGCTGGAATTATAGGCATGTATCACCATGTTCCGTGTCTTAGTCAGGGTTTCTATTCCTACACAAACATCATGACCAAGAAGTAAGTTGGGGAGGAAAGGGTTTATTTGGCTTACATTTCCATATTGCTGTTGATCACCAAAGGATGCAGGACTGGAACTCAAGCAGGTCCTGATGCAGAAGCCATGGAGGGATGTTCTTTACTGGCTTGCTTCCCCTGGCTTGCTCAGCCTGCTTTCTTATAGAATCCAAGACTACCAGCCCAGAGATGGCACCACCCACAAGGGGCCTCTCCCCCTTGATCACTAATTGAGGAAATGCCCCACAGTTGGATCTCATGGAGGCATTTCCCCAACTAAAGCTCCTTTTTCTGTGATAATTCCAGCTGTGTCAAGTTGATACAAAGCTAGCCAGTACATTCAGCATAGGTCATATTTTTTAAATGATATCTCCTCCCTCTATTTGGTTCATGAGTCAGACTAGACACATCATGAAAGGGAAGAAATTAAAGGAATCTGGTGGGTAGAACTTAGATGATACTATTCTTTAACAAGAAAATGTACTCAGAGCAAACCATTACTTTAAAACTGTAAGACATGAAGTAATGCACAAGAAGACTCTCAGGCCAGGGAGAATTTGATCTTGGTGTGTTTATACCAGGTGATTGCACATACCCAGGCAAGTGCTTGACACTGAGAGTAAACAAAGTTTACATCCTAGGTGGCTAACTCCGGCATCTATCTCTGCGCCTTATTCGAACTCTTCTTCCATAGTTATCCTTATCTAGACTTACTGCATTTATACAATAGCCATTAAGCACTTTATTTCTAGGAATGTATTGAGTGACTAGATGCACTAAAGGGTTATGAGGGAAAACTAATGCTCAGTTTTAAGAAGGATGATAACTATCTACTGAAATCTATGTTAATTCATATATAAAATTTGGCTCACTGGTAGAACATTTGCTTGCCTACCAAGTGTAAAGCCCTGGGTTTGAACTCAGGCACCACATATATACAAAAGGATGATGCCGTGGAGCTAGAGAGAGTCACAGCAACCACATGCTGGCTCACAGCCATCTGTAATTGCAGTTCTAGGGGATCCAACATCTTCTGGCCTCTGTGGGTACCAGGCACAAATATGTGCACGGAAATACATGCAGTCAAAACACCTGCACATAAAATAAACATTAAAAATAAAATAAAATAAAAGACAATGATGTAAATGTACTATTGACCCTCTTTCTACCTGCATTTTTTTCTTTTGTTTGTGGCTGCTAAAATTATTCTCATGTTTTATTACAGTTAAACCCTGTGCAAAGAATATAGGGCTTGTGGCACCTTTGATTGATAGGAATAATGTAGACTGTTCACCATTTTCTAACCATTGTTCTTATGAAGCAATCTGAAGAGGATGTGAGTCAGTTTGATTCAAAGTTTACATGTCAGCCACCTGTTGACAGCCCTGATGACTCCACTCTCAGTGAAAGTGCCAACCAGGTCTTTCTGGTAAGTGAAAGAACTTACATCTCCATGCAGCCATAAGAAACTTCAGTATGATGCAGTGAGAAGTTTATGTGGGAAGCTTGAATGACTTTGCTTTTAAGCCATTCATTGATAACTTACTGGTGTCTACAAATTGATTTTCATAATCTTAACATTCTGTTTTAGAAATTACAGTGAGAATGTTTGAATCTTTGGAGTGATTCATGTTTGGTTGAGTGATAGTGACTTAGATGATGTGTGGGTCAGCATCTCAAACAAAACCCAGCCAGAATAGATCTATTTTATTCCCAGATAGTCATCATAAAGTATGGATACTATGACCAGGCAGTGGTGATACACACCTTTGATACCAGCACTTGGGAGGTAGAGGCAGAGCACTTGAGACCAGCCTGCTCTACAGAGCAAGATCCAGGACAATAATAATAATAATAACAACAACAACATTATTATTGTTGTTTGTTGCCATATTTGTTTAGCTCTTTTATTTGGTTCTTATTCCTCTACCTCCCTTCCAACCCCCAACACTAGGTAGGAGAGAAAGAAGGCTAGAGGGGAACAGGAGCATAGACCTCTTTAGACTACTTCCTGCTGATTAGGGATGTCGCATTCCTAGGTGCAAGTCCATTCTCTCCAAACAGCAATCCAGCAAAACAGCAGTAGCAGACCAACAAAACAGCAAATGCAACAGCAGGGACCAGGGGCAGTAGCTGCCTCAGGGCCTCTCAAGGTTCTCAATGTATACCCTCTCCAGAGTCCCCAGAATTAAACCATCTGCAGCTGGCAACAATCATGCCCTCCTAGAGCACGGGACAATCATAGTTAACGACTTTAGACAAACTGAAGCAGCTCCATATCTCACACCTGGGATTAAAACAAAAACATTCACACAACATAATTGGGTTTTCTTTGTTGTTGTTGTTGTTGTTGTTGTTGTTTTTTGAGACAGGGTTTCTCTGTGTAGCCCTGGCTGTCCTGGAACTCACTCTGTAGACCAGGCTGGCCTCGAACTCAGAAATCCGCCTGCCTCTGCCTCCCAAGTGCTGGGATTAAAGGCGTGTGCCACCATGCCCGGCTATAATTGGGTTTTCAAAGAAACCAAAACTCTTATTACAATGGTTTCTGCAGGACATTTGTAATGTTAATTAATACTTGATAGCAGAAATATTGATTCATCTTTGATAATAAATAATTTCATTGAGGAGGTGTCTGTGTGCTGTATCTCTAGTCCAAAGTCTCTTTAGAAATTAATCTAAAAATAGTGAGGGGCATAGCTCAGCTGAGAGCATATTCTTAACATAAGTGTGGCCTAGAATTTGCTCTCCAGAACAGTAAAAAAAATAAACCACTAAGATACCACTTACCTGTATGTTTCAGTTTAATTAACATCAAGTTTAACAAATATTTAATCTCCTGTGATAATATCTCATTAAAAATTAATGGAAATATTAAAAAAAATAAATAAAATACAAGTTTGTCTTTAGCCCCCAGATCATAGAGAGAAATGGCCTCTGCAACCACAGTGTCGAATGCAGAGCTGCACCTTCCTTTCAGGCTCCACCCAGAGTCCTAGGGACTGTGTTGCTGCTCATGCTGGCTTAGCTGGTAATGCATAGGAGAAGCATGGAGGCAGCAGGACTAATGGCCGAACAAACAAACGTGCAGCAAGAAAACGCTAGGAGGAGCCTAATAAAGACAATGGAAACTAAAACAATGGCATTTGTGCACTGCACAGTGGACTTTTCATAATGGTGGCACTTGGTCACCAAAACAAATGTGGCTCAGTGATTAATATTGTATTACACTTTTGTAGTGGAACCTGGATTTAGCTCCCAGCAACTATATTAGGTAGCTCAAAATTGCATGTAATACAGCTTCACTCATATGTACAGATGTGCATACATATACAAAATTAAAAATAAATGTTAAAAAATTAATTTATACTCTTATGGTGTGAAAGTGAGAAAGACGCACATGCTAAGTCAGAGAATTCTAATTTTGGCTTAGTTATGAGCAACTATTTTGGAATATTAATCCTAACTGATTTTATAAATATATGTGTGTATATATAACATATCTATATAAATAATGGTAGCTGGCAGTGCACCAATTTATGTTTATCTTTATAGCCAATATTTTAATGTTCAAGCTACATTTCCCACAGTTTTCTTTTCTTCCCTACTACTAACCATGGGGTAAAATTTTGTTAATTGGCATATCAGACTTTAAAATAAAATGTATAAAAATGCCAGATGTGGTAGTGCTCACCTTTAATTCCAGCACTTGCGGAGATAGAAACAGGCGGATCTCTGTGAGTTCAAGGCCAGCCTGGTCTACAGACTAAGTTCTAGGACAGCCCGGGCTATACATAGAGAAACCCTATCAGAAAAAAAGAAAAAGAATATGGAGGAATATACACATTGGTGATTTTAGTTGTACATCATAGTGTTGGTGTCTTAGAATAAAAAGCCATTTTTTTTTTTTGATATGTGTGACCAAACATCATCCTGTAGTGTATTGTGCTGTTTTTCAGGGTTTTACATATGTGGCTCCATCTGTACTTGAAAGTGTGAAAGAAAAGTTTTCTTTTGAACCAAAAATCNGATCTCCTAGAAGATTTATTGGTAGCCCACGAACGCCTGTCAGGTATTTCAGACTCTTTTATTCTTTTTTTTTTTTTTCTGTCCATGTTCTTTGATGCCGTGTTCATGTGTATGCGGTTGCAGGTGCATGCAGAGAGCAGCCTTGGGTGGTGTTCCCCAAGCAGTCCCCATCCTCTCATTGGTCTGGAACTTGGCTCAAATGCTAGGCTGGCTGGCTAGGAAGGGCCAAGAAACCTGCTTGTCTTCTCCTCGGGGCTGGGATTACAACCCTGAGCCAAAGTACCCACTTTTTTTTCTTACATGGGTTGTGGGTGCTTCTATTTTCAAGGAAAACATTTTTTTTTTAAGCCTAGAAGAATATAGCTTAAGAAATGCATGTAAGTTACACGAATAAAAGCACTGTCATATTTGCCTAATATAGGCATAACATCTACTCACACCAAGTATCCTTTTTATGCATTTATCAACATGTTATATATGCTGCATAGTATATGTATAATACATGTAATACAGACTTGTTCCTTCCTGATAGAAATATACACAAATCTATATACCTACCAAGTTACGTCAAGTGTTACACATACATTTAAAAGGTGGTAGTAGAAAGCAGAGAACAAATGAGTTATGTCAAGTGTACCTGCATACATTATACATACATTTAAACAGGAGGTAGTAGACAGCAGAGAACAAATGAGGAGGCTGCCATTACCTAGGGCAGCACGGTCTCCCTGGTAAAGTAACTTCTAAGAATAAGGTAAAAGCTAGCAATGAAAAAAAAAAAAAAAGTACAAAGTATTGCAGGCACAACAGCAGCCAGGACAATGCTCCTGGGGAGGGGAACATGCCTTTTGGAAATAAGAAGTCAGAATTCTCAGAATGTAGTAAATAAGGAAAATGGCCAGCAAATTGGGAAAGTACTTTAAGTGCAATAGGAAGTCATTTTTAAGTGGGAGAATAAAATGACTTAACAGTATATGTCATTAAGGGCTTAAAGGGTCAAGTGTAGAGGTAAAGAGGCCAGTTTGCACAACACTAGCTATTAGTCTAGGGGAAAGATGGTTGAAGCTCTGCCTTTGGGACAGTCCACATGAAAATAAAATTAGATAAATAAGGTCACATTACCCTTCCCTTTAAACATGAGGAATATTTCTTAAGATGATCATTGAGACAAATGAATGATAGCTCTTCCTTGTCTTAAAGCCCAGTCAAGTTCTCTCCTGGGGATTTCTGGGGACGAGGTGCTTCAGCCAGCACGGCAAATCCTCAGACCCCCGTGGAATACCCAATGGAAACAAGTGGGATAGAGCAGATGGATGTGACAGTGAGCGGGGAAGCATCAGCGCCACTTCCAATCCGACAACCCAACTCCGGGCCNTACAAAAAACAAGCTTTTCCTATGATCTCCAAACGGCCAGAGCACCTGCGGATGAATCTATGATGAAACAATGCTTTTATTAATGCAAAATCAAAAAGGAAACAAATCCGGGAAGGGGATGTGTGAGCATCCTGCAAGATAAAAACAAGAATAAGATGGCAGTCTCAAAGAGTCAGTGTCATTACCTGGAATGCTTTCGATGGAGGAAAAAATAAACATGGATTTTAAAAATCAATCAATGGTGCAAAAAAATAAACCCACAAAAAAACTCAAGCAAAATAGTATTGTGGAATCCACAGACACATCAACTGACTGGTTCCTATCCTAGCAACATCTCAGTGTTCGCAAGGGTTCTCATGCTGATGGCTGCACANTGACAGTATTAAGGGTAGGATGTTGCTTCTGAATCACCGTTGAAGTCTGATGATGNCAAAAAAGGGTTNTCCTAATAGGCAAAGTTTGAGATTGCCTGTAATACTTGCAACTCCAAGGACAAATCAGCATGCAAGCTTTTCAAACTTTTTCCAGCAACACAGAATCAAAGACAAAAGAAATGATGTTTTACGTGCAAACAACCTGAATCTTTTTTTTATATAAATATATATTTTTCAAATAGATTTTTGATTCAGCTCATTATGAAAAACATCCCAAACTTTAAAATGCAAAGTTATTGGTTGATGTAAAGAAAGCCAACTTCTGTTCTTCTCTTGATGAAATAAAATGCAAATGAATCATTGTTAACCACAGCTGTGGCTTGTTTGAGGGCTTGGGGTGGACCTGGGGTGTTTTTTTTTATCTTTTTGTTTTAGTAACCTAGCTGCAATACTTGTCTGTAATACTAGGGGGAAAGTCTGTTTAATCATTTTTACTTGCAGTACTGCTGTGTGTTTGGCATAACTGCAAGCCTCGGGACGGGCAGAAGTTGTATGATCTACATTGCATCCTTGTCCTGGGCCTGCACTGGAAAACAGTATCACCACCTGTTCTTACACCAGTCAAGCCTGTGGCCAAGGTGGGGCAGAAGAATCAGGCTAAGGTGCATTCTAAGAGGGCAGTAAGCAGGGGAGATAGACCTGCAGGGAGAGGGCACTGCCCCGGGCCGTCCTCTCCGTCCTTTACAGCACATTGGTGTGGTTCTAGGTTTACTTTGGACTGTTTTGCTGTTTACCTTCCTTAACAGTTTTCTTTCTTGAGAATCTAAAAAGGAAAAAATGGTGTTATTTCCCTCCTGCACTGGGGCTACATTTTTCACTTATAAAAATATTTGATGGCCTTTTGATGAATGTCTTCCATAACGAATAAGAAAACCTAGTGGCTTAATTTAGGAAACATGTTAACAAGACACTGTTTTTGAAATTGTAACAAAGTCAACCTAAGTGATTTACAGGTACAAAGAATAAAAATAAAGGTAACTTTACCTTTCTTAAATACTTCTGCCTTAAGGAGCATTTCCATGACTAGCTGGTGAAAGGGTTTAATATCTGCAGAGCTTTATAAAATATACTTCAGTGCATACTGGTCTAGGTAGATGGTCACACAGTGAGTCCTGTCACGCCACTTTGTTGGTCTTTTTTGTCTTGGTAATAGTTGCAGCCCTTGGGTTTCTTTATGCAGATGCTCTTGCTGTGTTCCTCATAGGATCCAAGCCATAAAATTCTTTATGCATGTCACAATTAGTCAGGATTGACCCAGACCTTGCTTATTCAAATTGTAATTGAAATGAGATAGGAAGAAATTTTAACAGTGAGCAAAAATAGAACCTTGAGAGGCTGGAGAGATGACTCAGCAGTTAAGAACTCTGGCTACTTTTCCAGAGGTCCTGAGTTCAATCCCAGTACCCACATAATAGCTTACATCTATAAACTGTGGTCTTGTTGGATCAAATGTTCTCTTACATGCATATGTGCAGACAAAACATCCACATACATAAAAATCTTAAAAAACAAAACAACAACAACAAAAAAACCAACTAGAGCCATGACATATGACTGGAAATACTGCCCTTCAATTGTGGCAGCAAACGTCCATCTTTGGACAGAGAAGTTTTGTTTTTTTTTTATCATTTAAATGGTCACTCCTGATTCTCTGACTGTTGCTGTATTTTGAGAACTTCATAATTGTAGCAGTAAATTAGGAGCTGCAGTAATGATTAAGAATGTTCTTCATTCTTTCTTTGAGAGTTTGTGGTATATTAAAAAATAGAACCCCCAAAAGACCCTATGGCGATGCATTATAGGAATCATTTCAGACTGCAAATGGCTTGTGCTACTCTGATAGCTGTTCCTAAATGTGTTTACTAACTATAGCATTGACTGCCTGGCCAGATTCCAATAAAACTTTTACATTAAATGATTCCTCCTTAGTCCTAGTTGCTAGTAATATGTGCACTGTGACCACCCCATAAACTGTTAAACTGTTCATATAATTACTGCCATCAATAGTGGCAAATATTGCAACATTTTTGTGTAGAACGCATTAATTGTACACCTGTCGACTTCCATCTACACAAATATATAGCTTTTCTATCACAACATTAAGTGAAATTGATGCTGTGGCAAGTTTATTGAGAAACTTTCATAAATGGATATCCTTACAATGACTGTGAAAACATGTCAGGTGTCACATGAGTGTCACAGACAGAAAGCACATGCCTATGCAATATGGCCTACTCTGTATTTATTTGTAAAAACTGAATCATAATTTAAAGTGTATATCAATACTAGTTTGAGTTTCTAAGAGAGGTGTTATGCTTGTACCAGGTAAGTGTATAAAAAAAAAGATTAAGTGCTTTTCTTTCATTACTTGATTATTTTCTTTAAAATCAGCTATTACAGGATATTTTTTTATTTTCTACATGCTGTTTTTTAATTAATATGTACTCACTGAACTGAAATTTACTAAATTTGTTTTATAAGGTTTGTAGTGTTACAGAATAACTAAACTGGGATTTATAAACCAGCTGTGATTAACAGTGTATTAATTATTTGAACTTGAACCAGACCATTAGGAAAATTCTGTTATTTGTTCCCCTTGTATGCTCTTAAAGAATTTTCCCCCATATTGTTTTTGAGATAGTTTGAGATTTGAGGATAGGATGCATATGAGAGACTCCATAAATTCAACATTCTGTACTATAGCTGACAACTATAAACAAAATGTATCTTAGCATTAATATCTTGAGCCTTGAACATCATATTTAATACAGGACCATTTTAGAAATATTCAGTTAGTTGTGTATTTCCTAGGTTACAAGGGCTAGATCTAAGATTATTCTCATGAGAAATGTTGAATTTATGCAGAATGAATTTTGAGGCTTTGAAAATGAAAATGGCTAGTATCTCAAAGATGTCAGTATCCATACATCTATGGTTTCACCCCGGAGCAGACATTAGCTAGCTGGACAAACAGCTGTGACAGTATTGTCACACGGGGACTATGGATTGTTGCCGAACAATAGAGTACTTTTCTCATGTGATTCAACACTATAGCACAAGTATTATTTCCCTGGATTCTCTGAAGGAGCATCTAAAAGACGGGTTTCTGACAGTGTTTGCTCTTTAAACTATGTTTTCTCCTACCCCAAGTTGGCTTTGCATCTATTAAATAAGTTCTTCAGCTGCCTTACTAGTTCTATGAGGGCAACATCTTTTCTGCGTTTCATCTTGTATTTAGTTTATTGTGTTAAGATATTTGATTTCAGATTGAATGAATGTAAATAGAAATTAAATGCAAATTTGAATGAACATAAAATAGAAGTGATTTTTTTTATTACTTGAGAAAAAAATTTTAGTATATTTACTATAGTATATATAACATGTATAATTTTTTCATTAACATGTTAGATATGTTCATGTTACCATATTTAATAAACTACTTTTGTATGAAAAATAAGTTATAAAACTTTCTCCCGAGACATTGGAGCTATTTAAATATATAACAAACTTCAGTAGTCATTTCATGTATTAAGTGTTACAGATTCTTGGTTTTTTTTTTTTTCCACAGTGTGCTTTCTTTTTTCTTTCTTTTTTTTTTTTTAAGATTTATTTATTTATTTATTTATTTATTATATGTAAGTACACTGCAGCTGTCCTCAGACACTCCAGAAGAGGGAGTCAGATCTCCTTACGGATGGTCATGAGCCACCATGTGGTTGCTGGGATTTGAACTCAGGACCTTCGGAAGAACAGTTGGGTGCTCCTACCCGCTGAGCCATCTCACCAGCCCCAAGTGTTACAGATTCTTATTTTTTAATATACTTGAATTGTTTGCTTTTAAAAATATTCATGAAATAAGCTATGTGGAATCTAGCTTCACATAAAAATAGTGGGAATACTTTCTTGTATTAATAATCAACAATTTGCCTAAGTACACCTCATAGCTAGCTTTGATAATGTAATGTTCATGTTCAAAATAATTGTACAAAAAATTAGCAAATATGTCAGATGGCTCCACAGTTAGGAGCAATGCTGTGCCTTGCGAGGGACATGGATTTGGTTTCTAGTACCCACATAATAGTGGTTCATCATAACTATTACAAAATAAATCTGAAAAACAAAAACGTCACCCATCTTGCCACATGCAGTAGTGCCTGCCTTTAGTCCCTTCCCAGTTCTCAGGAGGCAAAGGCAGGCAGATCTCTGTGTTTGCAGCTATCCTGGTCTATAAAGCAAGTTCCAGGACAGCAAGGGCTGCACAGAAACCCAATCTAGAACAAAATGAAAAACAAAAACCAAAAGCGTCTCTAAGCAAGGAGTTATAGTCTCAATCCCTGGTGGTTGGTAGCATCTCCCCCTGGCCCCAATCCCCTTACCTCCCCTCTCTCTTTGGACATTTATTTTTATACATAAAGCTGTTTTGTCTGCATCATGTGTGCACTGCTCAAAGATGCCAGAAGAGGGCATCAGACTCCCCTGGAACTGGAGTTGAGGTGGTTGTTAGCTGCGGTGTGAGAACACCCACAGGCCTCTGGGCAACAGTGTTCTTCACTGCTGAGCCACTGCACTATGCCCTAGCAGCATTTCTCAGTGCTGGGACAGCAGCTGTTTAGAGAGGATGATCTGAATCCACAAAATTAATCCTCTTCCTTTGAGGTGAAAGCAAAGAGGGCAGAAGCAAGAGAAATGCTTCAGTGTATTACTGATAATGAGTACCACAACCTTATTACATTTTCTGGTTTTTGTTTTGAGATAAGATCTCCTTATATAGCCCTAGGTGGTCTGGAACTTACTATGTAGACCAAGCTGTTCATGAACTCAAGAGATCTGTCTGCCTTTATTCCCCAAGGCCTGGGATCAAAGGTATGCACCACCACATACAGTGTCAATTTTAAACTTTTTTCAATTTAAAATAGTCTGTCTTGTGTGTGTACATACATCCCTACGTGTGTGTGAGGTCAGAGAACAACTTGCAGGAGTCGGCTTACTTCTTGTTCTAGGGACCAGTCATCCAGTGTGGCAACAAGTGCCATTAGGCACTGCACTAACTAGCCCTATCACACTGTCCCCTTCCTGCACCCCTGCAAGACAGGGTTTCTCTCTATTAGCCCTGCCTGTCCTGTAACTTGCTCTGGAGACCAGATGGGCATCAAACTCAGATCCGCCTGCTTCTGCCTTTAATTGCTGGGATTAAAATATCTGCTACGACTTACTGCCCGTTTTCTATTTTTAAGTGATAGCCTTCTGAAAAAACCCACCCACCTCAGTCTTCTACAAACTCCCTTTGTTATTTAATCATATTAAAAAACCAAGCTGTCTGAACAGCTATTAGATAAGAAACTGTGATAAGTGTTGTAAGAGGGCTGAATGTAATAGCTTTGAATAGAAAGTTATTTCAGCTGACTTTGCGAAATTTTATTCACAAATTATTTTCTCTAATTCATTCCTTGTATATTTAACAACTAAGCTTCACCACAAAGCCAGGAAGATGATTTAATATACTTAGCAGTGATTCTCATTAGGCAAGGGGTGTGTGTGTGTGTATAATAGACAATATTTGTGTGTAGATACACACAATATACACGTATATAGAGTGAATACTCATTTGAAAGAAGTTATGTGGAATTTATCTGGTTGAGAATATCAATCTTCCTGTACCTGTATCTCTGTCAATATAGGTAGCAGCTGTACACTTGGTCACCCATGACACTTGGTCACTATCCTTATTAAGCCATGTGCTGGTTTAGTCTGTCTTTAAAATTCAATTTTAGTCAGGTGGTGGTGGTGGTGGTGGTGGCACATCCCAGCATTCAGCATAAACTCTGGTCCTGGAACAACAGCTAAAGCCATCGCTAGAACCCCAGCTTAGCCTGTCTTACACGGCTAATTTGTTTTTGTCTCAACTTCTCCTTCCCACTTTCATTTCCTTGTTACTGATGATAAATGGGAAGAAGCCTTAGCAGTAGCAGCTCTTTAGACATGGTAAAGATTTCAGATTCTTCAGAGGAAACATGAGGAATGAGAAGGTGCGCCATTACCTTTTCTTCTTGCAGAAATCAGCTGGAGATGACTAGCACCAAATGTTCCTGGCTTCCCCTGAGTGAAAAGCTGCTGTTTTCTCCCTTTCTCCTCGGTGTGGAATTCAGCCAGGACACAGTGCACTCTAAGCAGGCACTCCACCACAGCCCTGAGTGCAAGCTTTCATATCTCAACAGATGGTGATTGTAAAACTTGTGAGCTACATCCCCAGCCCACATTCAAATCATTTTAATTGTTATTTCAAGCTATTACATGGTACTACACAAAACACAAGACAACTAATGGCAAGGAGCACATAACAGGTCCACCAGGTGAATAAATTTAAATCATTTATTCTTACTGATTACTAGTCATATTATAGAGCATAATACAGTATTAAAATATATCATCCTCAGTAAATCTTCACTTAGAAAATGTGATTGTTACAGGTAAAATATAGCATTTAGAACTTTCATTTAAAAATACAATTTTATGAAAAATTTAAGCATTTTTAGAATGGGAATTATAAAAGTGAAAATTGTTTCAGATAATATATATATATATATATATATACACACACACATATATATATATATCTTAAAATACTATGCAAAATCTTTATTCTGAAACCTGTCAGGAAACAGTACCTGAACCCCTTTAAAATGGCTAGTTCTACTTTCTAATTGCTATTTTGGTATTACTGATAAGAAATCACATTTCCAATTTAACACTGCAATTATTTGTCAAATAAGTAGAATAAATGTTGCATATTTATTAAAGTGAATGAATATATAGTTTAAAAATGCAGGGCTCCTGTACTTAAACTTTTGAGAAACTGAACTATAAACATATGTCTTGTGATACCCCAAAACCATTTTTCTACTCTTGGAAAAAAATTTTTTCTATTGCTGGAGATCATTTATGATGCCTTTATCAATAGTTACCAAACCAGATAAAATTAAGTGTCTTGAGGCCTTAATAGTTTGAACAACTTAGTACATCTGAAGGTGAGATGAAGTGGCTCCATCTTTCCATTTGTTTATACGTTCTGAAATCACAGTTCTGCACAGTGGACATGTTTTCTCTCTGTTAAACCATAAGGTGATGCATTCTTCACAGAATATATGCTGTAAGGGAATGAAGAAGCAATCTTACACAATGCACTCTAGAAGGTCATTCTTTAAAGTTATAAAGAATTTAGCAGTTTGCAAATGAGAAAATGACTGTTTTAATGCCTGAGCCAATACAAGTGTTTTGATTCTACTTAACTATTTTCCCGGGTGCTGCGTTTTTAAACCTGCTTAATGGCAACTTACTGGCAGTTACTATGAAAATATGGCAAGGAGCCTTACACATCTACTAACAACTGCTACTATATTTGTCAACTGCTTTAGTATCTAAGTAGTTGACCAAATTACCCCCCCTCCTTTTTCTTATGTTCCTCTGCACAAAAATCATCAAAAAGGACATAATTTAGGCAGTCTACCATATCCCTTCCATCCTGAACTTTCACTGCTATATAACAAACATAAATGTGATTTTTAACAAATCTGTAAAATGCTATATATAATGTTTAGAAATCTTACCTGACAAAAGAGAAGAACTGGCTTCTGAAATTCCGCTCGACATATTGTACAAATACCATCCATATCTGAACACTGTCTCTTGCTGGCGGGCACTCCATAACTCTATAAAGACAAATTCTGTTAAAAGTATCCATGTGTAGGGTTTGGTTTTGAAATCTGGTCTGGGATATGGTTCAGTGGTAGCACATGTTTGAGGCCCAGGGCTCAATCCCTAGAACTATTTCAATAAAAAAAACAAAAAACAAAAAAAGCAAGGTTGTGTTCCACGCAGGAGATTGATTAAGCAGCCCAGACATTAAACATTCTAAGATGGGATTCATTCTAAAGTCCTAAGAATAGTTTGAGTTCTAAGATCTTGACATTTTTACTAAAGTCAACAGGGTTTAATCATTATCCATATACAACAGTTACAAAGCTTTCTGAAGCATTGAAATCATGAAGGGGGCAGGTGAACACCTGAGGGCTTCATAAGCAGGTCCTAGTTATGATGGGCTAACAGAAGCTAACATCAAAGTCCTTAAAGTGAGGATTTACCCTCATGGTCACTTCCACTTTGTTCATAAGGTTGACAAATATATGTATATGCACTCAGGGTGCTTATTTTAGTATTTTGTTTTTCTTGTGTGTTAGGTATTGAACCTAGGGCCTCACACACATGCTAGGCAAGCACTCTCACGTTAGACCGACAGCCCACAGGGCTGAGGCTGTTTCAGCACTAGCCTTACTAGATTCAACCAAGTGAAATGCTTATAACTGCAACTGAATTCATAACTTAAAGCTAAGCTGAATTTTATTGTATCTTTTTAATGTTCTCTTTGTTTTAACAGGGTTTTTTTTGTGTGTATAGCCCTGGCTCTCCTGGAACTTGATTTGTAAACCAGGCTAGCCTTAACTCACAGAGATTCATCTGCCTCTGCCTTCCAAATGCTGGGATTAAAGTCAGATGCCTGCACCCACCTAGCATTTGCTTTTATATCATTAATGATCTTTAAAAACAAAAGACGGGTCCCCCATTCTTGCTCTCTTCTTTTCTTGCTCCCCCCTCACCCTTTTCCCTTCCCCCTTTTCTTTCATAGCCGGCCTACTCTATTCCTCTTTCTCTCACTCTCTTTCTTCCTCCCTCTCTCTTCCTCTTCCTCTCCCTCCCCCCCCCCCTCAACTTCCTTGAAGTGTTCAGGCTGGCCCTTAACCTTTAATTCTGGGACAAGAGACTCTTCCATTCCCACCCTTACCTCTCCTAAAACCTAACAGCCTGTTATGAACTGAGATATTGCTGTTGGTAGAGTGCTTGCCTAGAAAACTTAATTTTCAAATACAGAATTGAGTATGAGGAAATTTCCTTTAGTACGAAAATTGCAAGGGACATGATTTTTACTGAGTTGTCCTCAAACTAAAATCATACTTAAAGTGTTTTTATAGCAGTGAAATAGGATGTTAATAAAAATATACAAAGCAAACATCAGTGCATTAAAAAAGGAAAACAAAAGTCCATGACAAGGTTTTTAAAGTGTGTTTGTAAATCCTAAAAGATGTCCACTGGATTTGCTTTTGTGCTTCCTTTTATAGGATATCTAAATGTCTACCACTGAGCCCAGATCCAAAATGACAAAGGGAATGCAAGGGCAAGAGACATTCCAGTGCAGATGCACTGAAGCAGCTGGTGGGCAGTGACATTTAAGGAACTGCTGGTGGAATTCAAACTTCTAAGTCATTACAGCCCCAAGCCAAAATAGTAAAAAATAATCTCAAAGGAGAAGAGGAACAGCTTATGAATTTCTATTTGTAACACTTCTAGAGAAAATAAGGATGGAACAAGGAAGAAGTATTTCCCTTGACTGATAAAAGTACTTACTGGTCGTGTAAAAAATACTCGTAAGACCTGTCTGAAAGTTCTCAAATGTCCAAAAAAGTCCAAAAGCTAAAAGAGGAAGAAACAGTTTATTAATTCAAAACCTCTATATCCTAAACCTAAAGACAAAGATAAAATTTAATTCCCACCTAACCTAATGTTCATTATATGCCATACTAGTCGTCCATTATGAATTTATTTCAAGCTTAATAGTACATAGATCTGAGCCACCTCCTAACCTACAGCTACAGTTTAATTAAGACAAACCTATGTCAAAGACACTGCAGCGGGCTAGCTGATAAGAGCACTGGCTGCAGTTCCATTCCATCCCTAGCACCCATATAGAGGCTCAACCAGCCATCTGTAACTCTATTCCCAAAGGATGTCACCCTCTCTGGCCTTCGTGGACATGGCTCATGAGATATACAAATACAGGGAAAACACTCACATACACACAGTTGCAATAAAGAGGGAGGGACAGGGAAGCATCAGCTTCAATTAATTCAAATACCCTTGGCATTTAGACTTGAAAATATTGGGGGGGGGGGAGCGGGAGTGGCATACACCTTTGATCCTGGCACTCTGGTGGCAGAGGCAAACAGATCTCAGAGTTAGAGGACAGCCTGGTCTACAGAGAGATCCAGGGCTACATAGAGAAACCATATTTCAGAAAACAAGTTTCATTGGTCTATGTAACAAGTTCCAGGACAGCCAGAGCTACATAAGTGAGATCCTGTATCAAAGACCCAACACACACAACAGGCCTGCACACACACTCACTTGAGCACTCTTTCTCTCTCAAAAAGTTTAATAAAGTGCTAAGTTGAAGGGATCAGGCATAAAGTGAAGAGAAGAAGATAGTTCTCTGGTTTGAGAACTGTGTATTACAAATGGTACTGTGAGCTTAGTGTCTTTTCTACTTAATCTCCCTTGGATATCACATGTATGTTAATCTTCTTTGCTGCTACTCCACAAAGACTGAGCTTAGCTTGGTGGCAGGTACTTAGGAGCCCAAGGTACTGTGGGCAACACAAGAACCTATGTAGACCCCAGATCATTAGGTTCCTTCTCTTTCTTGATCATTGTCTTTATTGAGGTGTTCTTCCTGGTTGCCAGTGCTGGCAAACTCATGATCTTCCTGCCTCTCTAGCTGGGATTACAGGTATATGTCAGCTCTACATTTCTAAATAGGTAAGAGTCTGCCATTACTTTCAATCAGTGATATGAAGATAAATTTTGAGGTAGCTTAGTAGTAATGTAAAGCCAGGAATTAGTATAGCAGTCACTTTCCCAAAGTTAATGTTACTTACTTTCAGTATGAGGTAGAGTAAAGCCAGCAATACCCCAAGACTCCATGTAGTTACATTACCAAACTCCCCGGAGCTTATAAGGTACCGAAACCAAACTGGTATGGGAACAAAAATTCGGTAATACTGACACAATTCTTCTAAAAGCATGTACCAATATCCCTAAAAAAGGAAGGAAAAAGAAATAAATTCAGCTACCCAAGGTATTAAACACATAGCATAGACACTATTGGAAGGACATCATCCTAAGTATAGAATGCACTAATCACAGTAACTAAATTACATTTCAGAATTATGATTAACACAAATCTGACTTGACTATCACATGCCATTGTCATCACATGGCGTGGCTCGGTACTGGGCCAGTGAAATGACCCAGTGGGTATGGGTAATAGCCTTAGTTCACTTTCTAGAACCCATATGGTGAAGAGGTACACACAAAATAATGTGAAAGAAATGTCTTAATTTTTAAGTTGGGTATGATGATTCACATTTGTAGCCAGCATTTGGGAGGCTATGGTAGCAGACTTGCTATGAGTTCCTGAGCAGATCAGGCCATAGAGTGAAACCTTATCGTACTAAGCCACTAACTAACTGCTTATGTAGTCATTTATCAACTGGCAGTGCTTCCAAGAAAAGCAGAGTACAAATTTAGAATTTTCTGATATATGATGTGAAGACTGAGTTTTCAATTATTTTGAAGGAAATATAATTGTGATTTTAGCCAATTCATTAATATTTTCAGTTGAAGTACTTGAGCAAGTGGTTGCCAGGCAAAAGTAATAAAAATTAGGTTATTTAGGTGTGGGAGAGATAGCTCTGCGGTTAGAGTACTTCTTGCTTTTCCAGAGGACCTAAGCTAGGTTCCCAACAGCCACATAGCAGTGTATAAACTTCAGACCCAGAAGAGGGATCTTATGCCCTCTTCTGGCCTCTAAACTGAGAGACATGTAAATGAAGACTAGCTAGCATTCAGGGGTTTTGCTAACATCATTCCAATAAGCATTAGTTAGTTTCTTACCTTTGATTTAAAAGGCATGATGAAAGAAGGCACCAATAAAATCAGGCATTTTAAACCCATGAAAAAGAATTTCAGAATGAAGTCTGTAATTCCAACAATCCAAAGAACTTCCCAGAAGCTCAACTGTTCGAGTGTAGGATTTAAGAAAATTAAGCTACCAAGAGAAAAACATAAACATTTATTAAGGCAACATAGAAACCTAACATATTGGTAAAGGTTTTAAGTTTGCTGCAGTACTGTACATACTGCATGAGAGTTCAGAGCTCTAGCATTGAACTATACCCGTAGCCTATTCAGTTTCCAGGCATCTAACAATACATTCCTACAGTAGCTCTAAGTCAGAGATGTCACCTCCTTTTATGTCCAGGCTGGGCCTTGTTCTCCACCTGAACTTCCTTACGCTGGTTGGTTTTGTACAGCTCCATGAGCCCCTTTTGTTCCGCATGTTCTTTCGCCTAGGCTGGCCTCACTGGGTTTACAGGCTATGCCCAGCAAGTCCTGTAACTTTTAAGTATCAAACATATTCTGATAACACCAAATTTAAAATGCTGTTTCTGTGTGGTGAAGGACAGTATGTGCATGTCCTGAGTGCAGATGTCTGTGGAGTCAGCACAGGACATCAGAGCCCTCTGGACTTGGAGTCTCCTCTGGAAAGTAGCAGGTGCTCTTGACCATGGCTCTGTCTTCCCAGGCCACAGGTCATTCCTGTTTCAAACCCACTCTACCTCCCAGGCCTTCTAATTATCTGATTAAAGCTAAAACATCAGAATATTTGGCATGGACATACATGTTAACGTGTGTTTTACTGATTCATTTTTAGAAACAAAAGTTTGGTAATAACCACCTAATGTTACTAAATAAACACTGATTAAAACCGGTGAGTGGCACGTGACCTGTATTTCCAACACTCAAGAGGCTGAGGCAGGAGGAATGCAAGTTGGCACCCTGGACTACACAGTGAGATCCTATCTCAAAAACAAAAAGCAAAAAAACTAATTCAACAGAAATCCACTTATCGCTGGGCAGTGGTGGCGCATGCCTTTAATCCCAGCATTTGGGAGGCAGAGGCAGGTAGATTTCTGAGTTCGAGGCCAGCCTGATCTACAGAGTGAGTTCTCGGACAGCTAGGGCTACACAGAGAAACCCTGTCTCAAAAAA
>NC_034603.1:54133974-54142980 GCF_900095145.1 Mus pahari | reverse complement strand
TTCAAATCCCAGCAACCACATGGTGGCTCATAACCATCCGTAACAAGATCTGACGCCCTCTTCTGGAGTGTCTGAAGACAGCTACAGTGTACTTACATAAAATAAATAAATCTTTTAAAAAAACAATATACTTATAACTGCAAGGTAGAAATTAAATATTAAAGAAATTAAAGATCACTGCAAGGTGATCTTATTGACTAGAAGCTTAATTTCTCTTAATAAATTAGTGAACATTATATACTAATCTCACAAAAAGAAAAAAGGAAAATTGAACCCTACTAAGCATTACATGCAAATAGAATGAGTGCAAAGTGCCACAGAATAAATGATAAACAACAGACATATACTAGGATCTCTGATTACCTGTAATGAAGTGACTGAGAATGAAAGGTGTAATATAAGAGGACGGAAGAACCTGTCAGGAACACCAGTAACCAAGCACAGCAGAGCTTTGATGACCGTTCCTGAAAAAGACACAATTCTGTAATTTACTGTGTTATGTTTGGCCGGAATTTTAATTAATAATAAGTAGCATTTTTATTTGATGATCAATGTATTAACTTGGCAGGTAGTCTGTATTTTATTGAGAATAAAAAACATTCTATGTTGCTCATTCCCACAACCTCTGTTTTTGTTATTACTTAACAAAACATAATTCTGAGCAAAATTTTAAAATGCAAGCTGGGCACGGTGGCACACACCTTTAATGCCAGCACTGGGAAGGCAAAGCCAGGCAGAGATGTTTTATGAGTTTGAGGCCAGCCTGGTCTATACAGAGTTCCAACACAGGCAGGGCTGTGTAGAGAGACCGTTTCAAACCATCACACTCATAAAAAAAAAATTAAAAATATAAGACCTCGGAGTCCAAGAGACCAGTCTCCACACTGACATAAAGATATAAGACCTCGGAGTCCAAGAGACCAGTCTCCACACTGACATAAAGGCCCTTCCCAAAGCAATCTTTACCTCTGCAGCTCTTTTTTTTTTTTTTTTTTTTTTTGTCTCGTCCACAAAACAGAAATTTAAAAAAATTTAAATTTAAAAATTTAAATATAAAAATTTAAATCAGTTCATAAATATGCAGTAATTTTGATCTTTAAAATTCAAGTTTTTATTACTAGTTTAATTGACAGTTTTACAGTTGAGCCTCCTAATCCATAACCTGAACAACTGTTTGAGCACTAACATGATACCTGAAAGTGGAAACTTCTACACATGACTTCACCACCAAGTCAAAACACTGGCACACTAAAAATACTATATAAGAATGCCTCTGGATGCCGGGCAGTGGTGGCGCACGCCTTTAATACCAGCACTTGGGAGGCAGAGCAGGCAGATTTCTGAGTTCGAGGCTAGCCTGGTCTACACAGTGAGTTCCAAGCCAACCAGAAGGTCATAGTGAAATCCTGTATCAAACACCCACCTAAAACGCCAGTGCCCATGTATTCAATGCTTGCTTTTATTTATTGCCAATCTCATGCAGCATCAACTAGCTTTTAAAATATTATACTACTCTGTATAATTAACTCGTAAAGTACAAAGGTCCTTGCCAAACTAGATCACACAGTATGTCTAACTAAGTCTCTTAACCCTCTTGTCTAGGTTTGTTTTGTTTCTTTTTTTTAAGGAACCAAACAACCAAGTAAGGTGAGGTAACTAAGCATTAGGACCGGGAACTTATTCCAAGCCATTTAGAAAATAAAACTAAGCTGGGCGTGGTGGCGCACGCCTTTAATCCCAGCACTAGGGAGGCAGAGGCAGGTGGATTTCTGAGTTCGAGGCCAGCCTGGTCTACAGAATGAGTTCCAGGATAGCCAAGGCTACACAGAGAAACCCTGTCTCGAAAAAACAAAAACAAAAAAGAAAATAAAACAAAGCATGTGGTGGCCATCACAACTATCCTGCTGTTTCCTATTCCTCTGGAAAGTAACTTCTATTTCTCTCAGTCACCTCTAATTCTGTAGAGAGAAACAGTTAATTATTTAGTTGCTTGTTATACTTACTCTTAGAAAAACCTGATTTACAATGCTTTTGTTTGCATACATAAAAGTTGTTAGCAGCCCAATTCCAAGAGAAATTCCTGTTAGAAAATAAGTTCTAGTTAATTGAAAGAAAAGAAAAAAAAAACCAACAAAATTATATATGCTAATATGTTTAAAAGCTAGCAACCAAAATATGTTAAAATTATTAATAAAATGGGAAACTTAATTCAGCAGTTTTATTTCCTACCTGTTATATGCTGCATAACTAGTTTAATACCCAGAATTAAAATATAAGGAAGACTTTTTTGCAACCACTTGAAGAGATAGCGGAATTCTGAGAAGGAGCCACTTCCATGTTCCCCAGACTCTGTTGCAAAGTCATCAGGTGGTCTTGCTTCACCGTGGGAGTAACTCCGGAAACGACCATGCACACACCCATGTCCACAAGTACAGACGCCTGACCTGGGATTTCTAGAGCTTGGATTTTCAGAATATTCTTTTGGTCCGGAGTTTATTTGGATATGTACATCCCCAGGGTGAAGGGAACCTTCTGTTGATCTTGAATGACCACACGGGGAGGCTGCAGCATCTTCATATGCAGTGCCTGGAGGATCATGCAGTTGGTTACAGTTGGCTTGCATGGCCCTTGAGTATTTTCTCTCTAAAATGTCTTTGCTTCAGGACTCTTTCTCCTTAAAAGTAAAATCAAAGAGCAGAAAGCATTCTAAGTTAATCACAAGCAGTGCTTTAAAGGACCTGAAACTTGTCTGTGACTGTCAACTGCCCCTTTAGTGAACAGAGGACACCTAATGCTCCTTTAACACTCCTTCAATCTTTGCTACTGTCAAAGCTCTGCTGCCCTGCCCCTCCCTCTGCCCCCAACCTGGAAGTTCAACTTGGCAAATCAGGAGTTTTGAACCAGGGGCTACTTAAAGTACAAAGCATATTTGGAGAACATTTGCTTTTGTACTGCAGATGTCTTTATTTTTCAAATGCCAAAAGACATCAGCAAACAGTCAAAGAAGGGGTGCCCAGCAGATACCACTGTGAATAGCAGCACTCATGCTGAATAAGTAGGCACTTGTACTCTGAGGCACAGTCCACATTAGGAAGTTTGCTAAAATCAAGACCCTTAATTTGAGTGAAATCATTTGAACTCATATGGTGGAAGCAAAGAACTGACTCCAAGTCCTCTGACACACACACTAAATAAATACAATAGATTTTTTTTTTTTTTACAGATTCATTGTTTAGAAGGAAAAAAATCAGTGCCTTAATTAAGCATCAACAAAGATAATAAACACTTCATTTTATGCTGAAACAGCTTTCACAGAGCTAATAAGATTTTCAGTAATTAATGGTGCCACCGAGAATATTGCTTCTCCTTCCAAAAGAATGTTAGTCAAATGCCTTTGAAAGGATTTCTCCTTAGGGGGAGTCATCATGTAATTGCTAAGTGATGCTTTAGTCTAAATAAGGAGTTAGCCTCCCGAATAAAAATGCCACCATTGGCTTTTTTATTTTTTATTTAAGAGAGGCTGTGGGCAGGGCAAGATCCCTACGTGATCCAGTGTGGATCTCGGACCAGGGTGCCAGAGTCACGCTGTCGCCCGACGAAACGCAGAGCCCACCGCCGGGCCTCTCCCGTTTCCCCCGCGATGGAGCCAGCTGCGGCGGAGGCTGGCTGGCAGAAACCGTGCAGTTACTGTGTGACGTTTCGAAGAGGCTCGTTAGCCACGGCGGCTCTATCGCCTCAACTCTCTGAAGAGCGACTTGGGACAGGACAGTTTGTGTCTCTGCTATTAAAAAAGAAACACAAAACCTGCCCTCCTTCATACATAAACAAGAAAAGGGGAAAGGGAGAAAGAAAAGTCAACGCCAACTCTTCCGGAATCCGCGAGGACAGAGTTCTCCACCCACGTCCGAGCTTCGGCTCTTCTCCCCGGAAACCCTCCGCCTCACCCCCTTCCCCAGGCCTGACCTCTCATGACCAGGAGCGGACGGCCTCGGCAGCCACGATACCAACAGCCCGACACGCGACCGCAAGCCCTTCTCGCCAAGCCTTCAGCCTCGGACGCCACTAGCACCAGCAGCGCTCGGCCTGGCCCCGCGGCGGCGCGCGCGCTCCCTAGATGTCGTCACGCGTGGCCCGCCTTCGCCGGGCCACGCCTTCGCCTAGTGGAGGAGGGCGCCTTAGGCCCCGCCCCACGCTCACCCCGGCCCCGCCCTTCCCAGCAAAGAAGGGAACCTTTAGGCCCCGCCCCGAGCCCCTAGCCCCGCCTTCACCGGGAGAAGGAGGAAGAGGGCGCATCTAGGCCCCGCCCCGAACATCGTAGACCCGCCCTGTGGCCCTGTTGGTGGTGTTTTCCAAGTGGCGTAGTGGCGGACGTGTGTGCTAATTAAGTCTGCGTGGCTGTCAGGTCTTGCGAGCATTAGTGATCTGTCACACTTTCCGAGTCCTCCAGTACCTGAGGTTGAGAATGGGTAGGTTCAGGAACCTGCTTGGCAGCGGGCTGCGTACCGGGAGCCGCGATCCGGCTTCCGGCTGCGTGTTGCTAGCTTCGCCAGACCCGCTGGGCTGCCTGGGCCGAGAGGTTGTGTGACCTGGATTTGGGTTCCAAGCCTGAAGTTGCGCCCTAGTTCGTGCCAGAACCGGGTGCCAGAACTGGATATCAGAAGCGCGAGGAAGTTTGTGAGGCCGTGGAAGTAGATTTAGAAAACCCCGTGTTGGCGAGCAGAGAACTCGACTTCTAAAATAAAGGCTACTAAAGGGGAAAAAAAGATATTACAAGGAAAAAAAAAACAGTTCTGGAAAATCTAGGGCATCATATGTATAACAGGATTCCTATGATTCTTGAAATTATTTCATCGGAGGCTGAAGTGACCAGGCAAAAGTCTGGCGTTTTGCACACACTTGACTTTTTGCAGACACTTCTGAGTTATGTGTCCAGTAATTTTGTCTTTCTACCTGACTTAAACCTTTCAAATACCGGTCAAAATCTCCGTTGTAATACCTTAGCCATGAAATTTTGTCTTTCTTTCATAGTAGTATAACTGAATCTACTGTTTTTAGCCTCGGCCATTCATTCATCTTGAGACTATACTTAAATTTCTCTCAAGTCAAAAAGCACTTTAAAAAAATCCCAACCCTCTTTTGGATCTGCTTCTCACTGTGACCAGCACATTAGCACTCTCTTTTTTTTTTTTTTTTTTTAAGACTTGGTCCCAAGTAGGACAGGCCTATTTGTGCCTGTGCATGATGGTGACAGGTAGTGTCTGAACTGGTCTGACAGAGGACACTTTGTGGGAAATTTCCTACCTTTACTTGGGTTCCAGGGAGCCAACTGAGACTGCCAGTTTTGTGCACAGCAGAGATCCTACGTGAATAGTTTTAAACTAAAATGAACGTATGATAAGCATTAGTGGCTCATGATTGTAATCCTAGAATTTTGAAGATTAAAGCAGAAAGATTGCTGTGAGTTCCAGGCCAATCTGTGATACAGAGTGAAACTTAATCTCAAAAAATAACATAAATGCAAATTTAAGAAAGAGGAAAATCATGAAATTTCACATAATCACGCCCCAACTACAGCAGAACAAGTTTGTTTTAGTATGTTTGTAAATTTAATGTACCTAATGTTCAAATTCCCATTTTATTTTTTTATGTATTTATTTTAGATTCATTTAGTTAGTATGTATACAACGTTCTCCCTGCATATATGCCTGCACACCAGAAGAAGGCACCAGATCCCATTACAGATGGTTGTGAGCCACCACATGGTTGCTGGGAATTGAACTCAGGACCTCTGGAAAAACAGTCAGTGCTCTTAACTGCTGAGCCATCTCTCTAGGTCCTGCAAAGTTCCCCCTTTTTCGAGTCTTTTGCCTGAACTGACAATAGAATATACCCCCACACACACATTTAGGATGGGTTTTCCTATTTGAAATGATCTGATCAAGAAAGGAGTGCCTAAGCAGCTTGTGCTTCAGTTGATTCCAGGTGCAGTCAAGTTGACGACCAACGTGTACTGGCCATTGGTATAAAAGCAGTTATGTTAATGGATTCTTGAAAGCTTCATGGCTGGCAAGCTTTTGCAACCATGTGGTCCAATGAAGGCTGAATTCTTACCCAAGGGGCCATTGGAGCGAGGCCCAGTTATTCTGCCTGGCTTAGCTTCCTACAAGAAGCCCTAAACATGTATAAGGCCACCCTTGACTTAGCCCATTCTAAGGTCATTCGGACCAGTCAACACAGAGCATAAGAAAAAAAAAAAAAANAAAAAAACCAAAAAACCAAACCAAACCAAACCATCGTTTATTTTAAGCCTTCAGTTTGGAGAGCTCCAGATTTGTTTCACAACAGTAATTAACTGATACCCGAGTGACTGATTCCTTGTGCTGTGGGAAAGGAAGAGGCTTTGCTTGAGTGGCTAGACAAATTAACTTTAGAAAACTTTACATACTACAATAAATGACTAACTGTTGCTACCAAATAGAGCCTGGAACCAGTGCCTGCAGAGACCAGAAGGTGTCAGGTCCCCTGCTGCTAGAGTCTCAGGTAGCTGTGAACTGTGCAGCATCAGTCCTGGAAACAGGCTCAGGTCCTTTGGGAGAGCAGCAAGTGCTCTTTAACTACTTAGCCATTTCCCCAGCTCCATCTCTCTCTTTTCTTCTTCTTCTTTTGTTAACATCTATCTATCTATCTATCTATCTATCTATCTATCTATCTATCTATCTATCTATCTATCATCTATCATCTATCCATCTATCATCTATTTACCTATCTACCTATTGATTACTTGTGTGTATGTGTATAGACATATAGATGAAGGTTAGAGGACAACTTGTGGAGTTGTGGAATTCAGTTTTCTCCTTTCACCTTGTCCTGGGTGTGCCAGTTAGTTTTGTTTGTTTATTGTCTTTGTGACATAACCCAGAGTCTCCTGGGAAGAGACACACAGATGAAGAAATGTCCAAATCACACTGGCCTGTGAGAGGCTGCAGCCCACTGTGGTGGCATCACCCCTGGGCAGGTGGGCCTGGATTGGATAAGAAAGCTAGCTGAGGTGCTGGAGGGAGGACTCAGTGTTTGAGAGCACTGGCTGTTCTTCCAGAGGCCCCAAGGTTCAATTCCCAGCACCCAAATGGCAGTTCACACCTGTCTGTAACTCCAGTTCACACCTGTCTGTAACTCTAGTTCCAGGCTTCTGACACCTCACACAGACATGCATGCAACACACCAATGAAGATAAAATAGTAATAAACTGGGTTGGAGAGAGGGCTCACCAGTTAAAAGCACTGGCTGCTCATCCAGAGGTCCTGAGTTCAATTCCCAGCCACCACCTGGTGGCTCACAACCATCCACAGTGGGATCTGACGCCCTCTCCTGACAGATGCTTTCTTCTGTCTTGCAACCATACATGCAAATAGATTGCTCATACACAGAAATAAATCTTTTTAAAGATAAAAATAAGTTATATAATAAAAGAGAAAGCAAGCTCTCTGAGTATGAGCCAAAGGGGAAGCCAAAGGGTAGCGAAGTTCCGTGATGTCTGATTCAGTTCCTGCTCTGACTTCTCTCAGTGATGGACTTGGACCTAGACGTGAAGCCAAATAAACCCTTTCCTCTCTGGATGTTGCTTTTGGTTAGAGAGTTTTCTCCCAGCAACAGAAAAGCAAACTGGAACAGGGATCAGAATCAGGTCATCTGGCTTGGTGGCAGGCACTTCTCCCCACTCGGCCATCTCACTGGCCCCAGTTAAAATGGTTGATGACATTTATTTAGTGTGTGCGACACTCCCATCTCACACGGATACATGAGAATGCAGCAGGGGTGTGCGGATGTAAAAGGGCAACTCGAGGGAGTCCGTCCTTTCCTTCCATCAGTCCTGGGGATCAAACTCGGGCTGTCTGGCTTGGTGGCAATTGCTGGTACTTGCTGAGCCATTCCACTGGCCCTTGTTTTCTTTAAACTCGAGGCTCGCTCACTGTGCACTCTGACTAGCCTTAAACTGCATATAAACAACGTTGGACTTCAGTTTGTAGCAACTCACCTGCTTTTGTCTCCTGGATGCTGGGTTACAGTCACGTGCCACAGTGTGTCTGGCCAGGACTTGTTTTTGTGGGTGTGAAATGGGGAACAATGATCATGCCTGTAATCTGAGCACTAGGAAGCCTAGACGAAAGATCTGAGTTTGAGGCCAGGCTGGGTTACATAGTGAGAACTTGCCTTAAAAAAAAAAAAAAAAACAACCGAACCCAGCCAACCAACCAACCAACCAACCAACCAACCAACCAACCAAATAAGCTGGGCGCGGTGGCTCACACCTGGTAATCCCAGCATTTGAGGGATGGAGACAGGAGAATCACCATCACTGCAAATGCTAATCTCTGGGCTGCCAAGTAAGCCTCTGACTCCACAAACCAATGAAGAGCAGCCATGGTGGGGGGAGCATAAAGCTGGCTTTAGACATAAGGCTGGGGAGGCTGGAGAGAGGGCTTGGTGTGATGATGCTTGCTGAGTTCACATCCCCAGCACCCAAGGAGAAGCTGGGTAAAGAACCTGTAATCCCAGTGCTGGGGGACACAGTACTCCCCAAGTTCATGGAGCGATTCAAACTCAAAACATAAGCAAGAGACCCGTGAAGTTGCAATAGGAGGGAGGCTACATGACAGTAAATGGGTGTGTGTCATAACCTGTTGGGAGACCATGGAAGGCTGCACCCAAATAGAGAAAACTGGAGAAGGTACTTTCAGTTCTGTAGAGAGTAGCCACAAAACTACAGGTCAAGTAGTGGCTGAAAAGGTCAGTTTAGGAACTTTGGGAAGGTCATGAAACACTTGCCCCTCCTGAAGGGAGAGGCTAATTAACATTTCTCTGACCACAGGGTGGGAAACCAACCTGCGGGTGGGGACACATTCCACAAGACTGACTGTTGCCCACCTTCAGACAAGGGAAGTCCTTGTCACCTCATTCCCTAAAGACCAATCAGTTTAAAGGGTGCACTGTTCCACCAATCATATT
>NC_034603.1:54130624-54133417 GCF_900095145.1 Mus pahari | reverse complement strand
TTCATACTGAGATCTTCAGGGAACTGTGTTTTGTCACTCTAGAATAATTCTTTACAGAGACTTAAAACCTCAAAACCCCATTGGTTGATGATGATAACAAAACAGTCAGACTCTCTGATGGCTGATAGGGACACTCTGGAATCGATTTCCAGAACCAGTTCCACTTCAAGTGACATTTGGAGGACAGACACCACGTTCACAGACCTGGTAACTGAGAAAACCCTCTCTGTGAAGAATCAGACCCTCACCAGCTCGTTGGTGGCCTCAGAGCTTCGAGCGCTCCTAACAGCAAATGTGGCCAGAAGCAGAGTCGCTACTGGTCCCAGAATGCCTTTACCACTGGAAACCAGGAAGCCTCCTGCCCCGTGTCAACATACTCAGTACACATCTTTAAATTCATAATCCTCCTGACTCACCTTCAGAATCCTGAGATTGCAAGCAAGCATCATCTTGACAAGCTGAACAGCTATTCATTCATTCATTCATTCATTCATTCATTCATCTATTCATTCATTGAGATCATGCCTCTCTACATAGCCTTGGTTATCCTCTGGAACTCACTATGTAAACCAAGCTAGCCTTGAACTTACTGATATCCACCTGCCTCTGTCTCCCAGTGGCCTGGCCCTTGAACACATCTTTTAAAATGTATTTGCATGTGATCCTAAACTCATCTACCGAGGACTGAAGAAAGAGTTAGGATGTTAAAATTAGTCACTAGGGGGTAGAGAGATGGCCCAATGTTTTAAGAGCACTGGCTGCTCAGAGGACCCGAGTTCAATTCTCAGCCCCCACATGGCAGCACAAAACTGTCTGTAACTCCTGTTGTAGGGGATTCAACACCCTCACACAGACATACATGCAGACAAAACACCAATGCATATAAAATTTTAAAAAAATCATAAATTAAAAAAATATTAGTCATTACATTTGGAGAATTTCATTATATGTCAGGAGAATTCAAAACAGAAATTAGTTATATTTTATAGGTTCATCTGTGTGTCTGTGTGTGTGCATATGTGTGTATGTATACCTGTGTGTGCATGTGTGTGTGTGTAAGTGTATGGTCTGTGTCTGTGGGTGGGTGTGTCTGTAAGTGTGTGTCTATGTGTACATGTGAGTGTGTCTGAGTGTGTGCATGTGTCTGTGAGTGTGTCTATGTGTGCTTGTGAGTGTCTGTCTGAGTGTGTGCATGTGACTGTGTGTGTGTCTGTGTGTGCTTGTGAGTGTCTGTCTGAGTGTGTGCATGTGACTCTGTGTATGTGTGTCTGTGTGTGTGTCTGTGTGTGCTTGTGAGTGTCTGTCTGAGTGTGTGCATGTGACTCTGTGTGTGTGTGTGTGTGTGTGTGTGTGTGTGTGTGTGTGTGTATGTTAGCCTGTGCTAGTGCTGAACTTCCTTAGGTTCAGCTGGGGAACTGATTTGACTTTGCTGTGTCTCAGTTTCTGACTGCTCCTGGGCTTGTGTGATGAGCTTTGGCTGACTTAGATAATTGTGAGGTGCACACATTTGCACACACCCTCCTTCAGAGCTCCTAGGCTGGCCTACGGAGGGGTGAACACGTTTTATTAGTGTTTACAAAGCAACTATAATGCCATCCCTCAAATGCTTGCCAGCTCCATCTTTTCCTGTGAGAGAATATTCAAATGCATTTTAAATATTCATATCATAGTTAAGTTAAAAAAAATGTTTTTCTTGACAAATCCATTTCTTGACTTTAAAATGAGCTTTTTTTAGCTCAAGAAAAGAAACACCCCGTTTGTTCAGATCCAGGAAAGATAGGGCATGATCCTTGAAAACTCTTTAAAAATTGTAAGTATTCAGACCACTGTGTTTGCTAAAAAGAGCTGCAGGAGGCTGGGCTAGTCAGGGAAATGGATTGATTAATGCAGCCACTGCATTTTTTTCCACCCTCAATTTGATTTAAATTTAATATCCTCCCACAATGGAAAATGATTTACAATGAGAAGATGAGCTGGAAGAAAATGAAAATGGAAACAAGATGTCATCTCGCTTTACCATCCGACAGCTCTGCCGTGCCTCTCAGAACAGTGTTTGCCACTTACTGTAAATGAAACGGAATGTGTTTTAAAATAACAAAACACCGCATTACTAGTGGACTCTCCCTGCAAACACATTCATCCCACTGAGCTCCACTTTACATCTAGGTTGTTTTTAGCTCATTTCCTTTTGTGAAAAAGCAATTGGTGAGTTGATTTCCCAGTTTAGCTGTTGTAATAAAACATAAAAGGCATTTCTGTTTGGCCAGCTCATAGAGTGAGTCAAAAGCCCCAAAAAGCAACAAATGTAGGGCAGTGTAAAATTAGAAACTGCTGGCGTTTCTTGAGCGGCAGGCGCTGTGCTGGCAGTTGCTCCTCCCCCCTCTCGCCACCAGCATGAATCTGAAGGTCACCTCTATGTACCAGATGACAGAACCCCATGTGTGTGTGCCTTTAGATAAGTTTATAATTCACATAGCATAACTCACCTGCGAAGTACCCAGCTCAGTGAGTTTTATTATTTTCACAGATGTCTACATTGACCATCATTCCTAAGATGAACATTTTCTTCCTTTTATACAAACTGGCTCATCCTCCCTCTCCTCAGCCCCTGGTGCTGGCAGCCGCCACCTTGCCTTCTATGACTTGCCCATTCTAGACATTTGACATAAACAGGGTTATCAATAAGCACCTCGCGTCACCGGCTTCTTTCAGTTGACAGAATGTTCTCAGGTTTTGTAATGTGGATCCATGCACCAGCCTCTCATTTTTTTTTTTTTTTTTTTTTTTTTTTTT
>NC_034603.1:54126083-54130574 GCF_900095145.1 Mus pahari | reverse complement strand
GGAACTCACTCTGTAGACCAGGCTGGCCTCGAACTCAGAAATCCACCTGCCTCTGCCTCCCGAGTGCTGGGATTAAAGGCATGCGTCACCATGCCCGGCTCAGCCTCTCATTTTTAATGTACAGTGATATCCCATTGTATAAATTATACCAGTGTCCATATCAACAGACAATGGGAGCTTGGGTGGTTTTGTTTCTTGGTTATTGTTAAGCATACTGTTGGCATACATCTATAATAGTTTTGCCATTTGTTTTGTTTTTATTTTTTTTATTATATTTTAAAGATGTATTTATTTATTACATCTAAGAACACTGTAGCTGTCTTCAGATATTCTACAAGAGGGAGTCAGATCTCATGTGAGCCACCATGTGGTTGTTGGGATTTGAACTCAGGACCTTTGGAAGAGCAGTCAGTGCTCTTACCTGCTGAGCCATCTTGCCAGCCCTTGTTTTTATTTTGAGGCAGGGTTTTACTGGGTAGCCCAGGCTGGCTCAGAAGTCATAATCCTCCTGCCTCAAGCTTCCGAGATACTAGGATTGCATGCATGCACCAGACAGCCTCGTGGACAGATTTCTGTGTGGTTCTAGTTTTCTCACATTCTTGATACCATGTATATGCCTCCCCATCCCCCATTATAGCGCACACGTGCTATGCAAGTGTGCTACCATGGCCCTACATCGCCAGCCCAGAGAAATGTTTCTGTTGTCATGTTGCTAAGGGATTAGTTGATAGGATCTCTTGGACAGGCAGTAAAGGATTTGTTGAAAGACTTTTCAGCAAGGCAGAAAAGGAGAGACTGTTAAAGAACACAATAAATGATCAGGGAAACTGGAGACATGGGCTTAGAAAGCTGAGCAAGTGGGGTCAGCATTGGGAAACAGCAGGGGTGGGTCACCCATACGGGGGAGTAGAGGGGACTCAGAGCCTGGCTACCAGAATCAAAACAGGGTTCTGATGTGAAGGGTGGAGGCACACGTCTCTAAGGCCAGTGCTCGAGAAGTTAAGGCAGGAGGACCTGCTGGGTTACAGAGTGAGACCCTGTCTCCAAAAGGTGAATACAGTGAACACAGGAAACAGAAAGATGCCTTTGAGAATCCCACTCGAGATTTCAAGAGTCTCGGGGGGAGTCTGACCAGACAAGCCCAGATCAGACCCTATGAGTTTGTTTCCAGGGTTGGAAGGGGTGCTGGCATATCTGATGTATGGATTTCTCTAAAAGGCAGGATGTCATATAGCCCGTGCTGTGAGCTCCCTTGGTAGCGGAGTTCTTGAACTTCTTGTTCCCATTTTCCAAGTGCTGTTATTACAATGTGCACCATCACTCCCGGCCAGTAGTGTAGTGGAGAGCAAGAACTCAGTTCTCTGCAATGGATGAGCCCAAAGAGAAAGAGTGGTTCAGGACAGCAGGCGAACAAAACCAATCCACATCACATCAGCCACACGACATCACCACAGCACACAAACCGGAACGCAGGAAAGACACAGCAGTAACCATAGTAGACGGACCGCACTGCCAGCTGACTATCAGACTAACTGACTATTCAAAGCCGAGAGAAACATACTTGGCTATTCCTTATATTCTGTATGCTAGTCAGTGTGCAAACAAGCCCATACCCACAGTTAAATCTGCTTCCCCACCTTTGCTTTATGTGTAAAATTTGTATAATTACAAGCAACATACTAACAAAAAGACAAAACACTCACGTAAAATAATTTTAAGGTCACCACATGGAACTTCTATTTTATTACATTAAAAAAAAAAACCCTGTCGTTTTCTACTTATTTTTTTAACTCCAAATTCTAAAACATTTAAAGATACTTATTTTATCATAGAGCTTTATGAAAACGTCTTTCTTGTGTATGTCCTTTTGCCCAGAGCCTTGCACATGCTAGGCAACTATGTTCTCACTGAACAATTTGTGATCCCTCCCCTAACCCTCCCTCTCTCCTTCCCTCCCTTCTTTCTTTCCTGAGACAGGTCGCTGCCCACCCTGCTCAGTCCCCCTCGCTCAGCCTCCCAGGTGCTGGAATTTCCAGGCTCCTTCATGCCCAGTTCTCTTGTAGCTTGGAGAGGCCTGAAGTGCTGCTCATCTGAACTAAATTGTCCCCTGAGTGAAATCTACACCCCAGATTTCTAAGAGTCAAGAAAAGGGAGAAAGTAAAACACCTCGGGATTTTCTTGGCTACATGTTGCAATGATATTTTAGGCAAACTAAATTAAATAAAGTATCAATGTTAAAACTAATATGCTTTTAATTTGACCATTCCAAAACAAAACAAAAAACCCAAACCAAACAAACAAAAAACAAACATAAACAAAAACAAAAACAAAAACAAAACCTGAAGCAAGTCTAAACTAGAGCGGAAGACCCTGACTTTGTTAAGAGCTGCATTAGAGTCTGGATATAGTAAAGTCATTCATTTGTTCATTGCATTGCAGGGTTTTTTTTTTTCCCTGCAGATTTATTTCCGTTTTATTGACTTATCAAGGATCTTTTCTTGTGAATCAAATTCTACTAATATAATGTCTTAAAACATCAAAGTTTCATCATCTCTCATAATCCTAAATGCTACTTGGCGAAGGAGTTACTTGTGTTGTCACTGGGACAAGGTCATTGACAGAAGAATCCTGAAGAGGGGAGGAGGGTGTCTTCAGGTTTATGGTGTCAGGAGAAGCTCAGTCGTCACAGCGGGGAAGGCATGCATGGCTGCAGGCAAGAGGGCGAGCTGCTGGCACTGTGTCCACAGTCAGGAAACAGAGACCAGAGCTTTGCTCTCAGTTGGATGTGACATTTTAAAAATTCATTCTGGACCCCCAGCCTATGAACTGGTACTTCCCACACTCAGGTTGGACCTTCTGGCTTCATTTAACCTAATCTAGAAATACGCTCACAGACACACCCAGGGACTTCTTCCTCTTTGATTTGAAATCCCACCAAGTTGGCGATCAAGATTAGACACCCCAGGGGTGGGGAGATGGGTCAATGAGTAGAGCATTTGTCAGTGCAAGTGTTAGAAGCTGAGTTTGGGTCCGAGTAATCAAGCAAGTGCTGGATAGCAGGCAGCAGGTGTGGAAGCTAAGCCTCTGATCCCCTTACTGGAGGGAGAGAGCTCATCTTAGCAAGCCAAATCAGAGAGCTCAGGTTCAGTGAGAAACTTGCCTTAACACATAAGAGTGATAAAGGAAGACTCCTGACATCCACATGCATGTGTACACACACACACACACACACACACACACACACACACACACATACATACCATCCATGCACGCATACCACACGCACACATGCACACACACAAAATCAAACTGGTTGACTGTTACATCATTAATCCTTAGGCCAACTCAGCTGAAACTGGAGAGTGGCCTCCCTCATTACTTGGGACCTCAGCTGAGATGGCTGGGATGAGAGCCAGTGCCACATGGCCTCTTGAGCCTCCAGGAGTCGGATACTTCTTCTTACACAGGGAAAGGTTCCTTGAAGCAGGAGAGGGTTTCAATGCTCAGTATCTTGAGCTTTCCAATTGTGCCACGTTCGTGTTGAGCTGTGAGCCCAAGGAAGTTCAAGAGCAGGTAGATACAGACTTCATGACTTCCTGTGGGTAGCAGCAAATCCCATCACAAAAGCGCGGCGCACTGGAGGTGGAGGCATAGGAGCACAGTAACGGGGTGTCTACAATGTCTTTACCTCGAGTATCAGTGCTTTTCCTCCTGGAGGGAAGGTTTCCCAAAATAAGACCTCTAGCTCCAATACCATCCAGGTTGGTCGTAGCAATGTGTGTTTCCAGCAGTGTGCAGCATTTCCCCACATGCCCTTCCCAGCACTTCCCTTTACATATGCCTGTGATCTTTGCCCGCCTGGGAGGAGGCATGTGCCATCCTTGTTTGGCTTGTGTGTATCCTGAGTAGTGAGCTGAGCATCTTTCACCGAGTATCGCACCAGGCCCTTACACAGGCTAGTGCTCCACCACCGTCCTTACACAGGCTAGGCGAGTGCTCCACCACCGTCCTTACACGGGCTAGGCGAGTGCTCCACCACTGTCCTTATAACTCACATGCCAAAGAATGGTGACAGCTGACGTTTATGTCCTAGGCCAGCTGCTCTTGAGCTCACCAGGTAGCTAGGGATGGGGAGGTAGGAGGATGTCATCCAAGTGCGGGGACTAAAGGCATGGGCCCATACCCCCAGCTTATGCAATGCTGGGAGTAAACACCAGGAATTTATACATATCAGGCAAGCACTCCTCCGACTGAGCTACATCTCCATCCCCCTTTATCTCCTTTGACACCTTAAATTTTTTCCTGATAAAGTTGGGTTTAGTGGCACATACCTTTAGTTCCAATACTCAAGTGGCAGAGGCAAGTATAGGTCTATGAGTTCAAGGCCAGCCTGGCACACATAGGGAGTTACAGGCCAGCCAGGGCTAAACAGTGAGACCCAGTGAAAAGAAGAAGAGCAGGAGGAGGAGGAGGAGGAGGAGGAGGAGGAGG
>NC_034603.1:54124968-54126019 GCF_900095145.1 Mus pahari | reverse complement strand
AGAGGCAAGTATAGGTCTATGAGTTCAAGGCCAGCCTGGCACACATAGGGAGTTACAGGCCAGCCAGGGCTAAACAGTGAGACCCAGTGAAAAGAGAAGAAGAAGAAGAAGAAGAAGAAGAAGAAGAAGAAGAAGGAGGAGGAGGAGGAGGAGGAGGAGAAGGAGGAGGAGGAGGAGGAGGGGGGAGGACCACCAAATAAGTTTAAAATCAGGAGGGGCATTGTTAAACTTTTAAAAGGTTGATGACAATAGCGACATGAGATCATTGGATTGAAACTGGATCCTGGGGAATTGTGGGGCATGGAGCTTTTCCTTGGAAACAGCAGAGGGTTCTAAATGGGAAGCCGGAGGGGAAGCTTGGGTGTCCAAGAGACAGGAAAGAGTAGCAGAAAGCATGAGACAGGTTCTGTTCTCTGGAGGGAGGACACCAAGAACAGTACTCAGGGTCCGTGAGATGGTATAGCAGGTGGAGGGACCCACAGCCAGGCCCGAGCACACTGCTTGGATTCTCTGGACCCATATGGTGGCAGGAAAGAACCAACTCCCACAAACTGTTCTCTGACCTCCACACAACAGCATGACATTTCTAAGTATGACACATGTACACACACACACACACCCCATTCTGTTTTCCTTAGGGTGTGAGGATCAGAGGCCACTGAAACTCTTCTCATTTGCTGCCCTCTTTTGAGTCTCAAGGGTTGCTGGTGTCTAGTTTTGGGAATTCTGGAAGGTGAGAACTCTGGCTTCCTCCAGGGGAGGTTCTTACTTGTTCCGACTCATCTGGTATAGCCTGTCTGGCCTCTTGGCGGAAGTGGTATCACACCTGATCCATTCTGGTTTTACTAAGTTCAGACTTTTTTTTTTTTTTTTTTTTTTAAGATTTATTTATTATTATATACAAGTACACTGTAGCTGACTTCAGATGTACCAGAAGAGGGTGTCAGATCTCATTAAGGGTGGTTGTGAGCCACCATGTGGTTGCTGGGATTTGAACTCAGGACCTTAGGAAGATTAGTCAGTGCTCTTACCCACTGAGCCATCTCGCCAG
>NC_034603.1:54119124-54124788 GCF_900095145.1 Mus pahari | reverse complement strand
GGATTTCTGAGTTCGAGGCCAGCCTGGTCTACAAAGTGAGTTCCAGGACAGCCAGGGCTACACAGAGAAACCCTGTCTCCTAAATAAATAAATAAATAAATAAATAAATAAATAGATGCTGGGAGCCGGCAAGGCTTCCCTCATAAACAGTAATGACAGGGCACTGCGCAAAGCCTGGCCTCCTACGGCCTCTCTCACGAGGCAGTCATTACTGCTTTACAGAAGGAAAAGGAAAATAGGTTGGTTCCTTTCTTTCTTTCTTTCTTTCTTTCTTTCTTTCTTTCTTTCTTTCTTTTTTTTTCCTTTAGTAACTTGAGCCCAACCAATTTGGCATTTTGATTTTGAGACAGTGGGGCTTCAATCAATGTTGGGTGAATTCCTCTCTATATAAGTAGAATTTAAAACAATGATTTCTAATACAATTAAAAAGAGAATGAGGGTCTGGCAGAGGTGGCACACGCCTTTAATCCCAGCATTCATGAGGCAGAGGCAGGGGGATCTTTGTAAGTGTGAGGCCAGCCTGGTCTACAGAGTGAGTTCCAGGACACCCAGGGCTACACAGAGAAAGCCTGTCTCGACAAACAAATGACCAACAACAACAACAAGAAAAAAAAACAACATACACAAAAAGAAAATGAGGTCCCGTTTATTCATATCTACTGTGGTCTTTGTGAGGAAGTGTCCTAGAAGTGTCTTTAAAATGATTTAAATAAATCCATATTTATTCGAAAAAGTTGAATTAGAATTAGCCCCTAAGCTGTTACCAACTTCTCTAAAAAGGTTGCTTCTGGTGTTCATGGATTGTAAGTAATGAGCCTACTGACTGCTTTTTCTTCTAGGATGATTATAAGAAAAAGTGTATTCTAAGTTCTCAGAGAAAAGCTCATCAAATACAATGTTTAATTGCTAGTAATGATGGCCTACACACTTGGGGAACTAAGGCAGGAGAATTGTGAGTTTGACACTAGTTTGGGCTACCAAGTGATGTACATCCTCTCTCACTCTTCCCCCACCAAACAAACAAACAAACAAAACAAACAACCTTTCAGGGTACCAGAGAAATGGTTCAGTGGTTAAAGGCACATATTGCTCTTGCAGAGGACCCGAGTTCAATTCCCAGCTCCCATATTGGTGGCTCACAACTGTTGAGGTCTGCCCACCCCAACCCCACCCCAATCCCTGGCATAGCTGAAGCCATTTTGCTCCATACCTGCCAGCTATTTCGTATTACTGCTGTAATATGCCTGCCCATCATTGATGCAGAAAAATAACTGACTCAGAGCAAAGTCATGGTGTCCACGTTCTGTTATGTTCTGTATGAGGCTTGTTAATCTTAAGAAATTCATAAGGCTTTAAGTAGGACCCATCAAATTAAAGGTCAATATGAACTGTTATGTCCAAAATAGCTCGAGTCAGAGCTGACCACTGAGCGGCACTCCCTGCACCTGCGTATGAACTCACTGTGGCTTTTGTGGATTATTTCCCTTCATAAGCTGGCCCTGAGAAATTTTCGTGGATGTGGCTCAGCCCTAAAATTATGAGCTGTGGCCCTGATCAATCAGTATTAGGGTGTGCACTCAATAAACCATCCCTGTCTGAGATCAGTGTTTGTGGGGTTTGTGAGGCGACTCCTGAACCCCAACACAACCACCTGTAACCACAGCTCCTGGGGATTCTGACACCCCTGATTGTCACAGGCATCTGCATTCACACACACACACACACACACACACACACACATAATTAAGAAATGATTTTAAAAATCTCATAAAACAACCTGGGAGGGATATAAATCAGTTGGTAGAGTACTTGCATGAAGCCCTGGGTTAGAATCTCACCATTGCATGAGGTAGGCATGATGGCACAGGCCTGTAATCCCAGCACAGGAGAGGTGGAGGCAGGAGGTCATCTTCAGGCTGTATAGGGAGTTCCAGGCCAGCCTGGGATAAGTATGACTCTGTCTATCCCCTCCCACTAGGAAAAAACAAAACAAAACAAGAAAACAAAAAAACAAGAGGCTGGAGAGATGGCTCAGTGGTTAAGAGCACTGACTGCTCTTCCAGAGGTCCTGAGTTCAATTCCCAGGAACCACATGGTGGCTCACAGACATCTTTAATGGGATCCGATGGCCTCTTCTGGTGTGTCTGAGGACAAAGACAGTGTACTCACATAATGTAAAATAAATAAATAAATCTTTAAAAACAAAGAACCAAAAAACAAACAAACAAACCACAGACAAAACAAAACATACCCAGAAATAAAAAGCAAGTCTGATAGTTAATGTATAGACTAATCACATTCTTTAGTGTTTACTTTAAATAGTTACAAATACGAAGACAGAGGCATTACTAATTGCACTGCTTCTGGGAGTAGTAAAACATTACAACAAAGGCACACACGGGGGCGCCATAATCGGCCAGAAACAGTACGTGAGAGCCGAGAGCTGTTTGTGAGAAGTTAAAAGCTGTACTGAACTTGTACGGACAGCAAGGTTTCAGAGGTTTGGGAGTCCGCATTCTCATTTCTGAGAGAGTCAACTGGGCTCTAGGATTCCACAGGAGTCTGTGCAACCCCTGACTGATGAAGCTATGCTGGAGAACTCGACTGGTGTTCTGGCAAATCTTTATTTGAAACATTTACCGTTGGCCTGGAATAATATATTAAAATCGCGAATGAGTTTGTTAGTAACATTTATGAATGGCAAGAAGCAGCTGGCTGGAGACTCCTTGCTTGGAATGGGTGAGACCCAGGGTTTGAATCCCAACATTGCAGACAAACAAACAAAATGCTTATTTTCATGACATGTCCTCTACAATGTGAAATGTGGCACATCTTCTATGATCAATTCTGACCCCAGACTGCTTTCTTGGAGATCTGTAGCCTTTTACTTATCTCTGGCATATGGCTAGTTCACTCCTTGATTCTCAGGTAATATAAAGCTACCTGGTTGCCTATAGAAGACGCCCGTAAACACCCACAAAGACAAGCCCTGATGAGACTATAGAGCACACATTGCTTTTTCCAGACATCAATATGCAGGTGACAGCATTTGCTTTAGAGGCAAAGTGTCTTCATGCCATCTGAGAGAGTCGCTTCCTCACACTCTGGTCCCACGGTTCTACATGTCCCTCTCCAAAGAGCTATTCTACGATTCTAAGTTATGTGTCTCTGTGTGGGTTCTTGCACACGCCTGCCAGTGGAGGCCAGAGGCAGCTGGACCCACACATGGCTATGAACCGCGTGGGTGATGAATATCCCACTCTTGTCCTTTACCAGTGTAGCATGTGCCCTTCACTGTGGAACGGTTTCTCCAGCCTCCTCCACCCCTTCCATTTTTTGTTTTTGAGACATAGTTTCATTATGTAGCCCTGACTGGCCTGGAACTGAATAAATAGGCCAGGCTGGCCTCAAACTCACAGAGACCCGGCAACCTCCGTCACAGGTGTATGCTCTTACTTCTGGTCCGTTTTCTCTCTCTCTCTCTCTCTCTCTCTCTCTCTCTCTCTCTCTCTCTCTTCCTTTCTCTTTCTCTCTTTCTTCTTTTTTAAAATATTTATTTATTTATTTATTTATTTATTTATTTATTTATTTTTATTTTATATGCATGAGTGCTTTGCCTGCATGTATGTCTGTGCACCACAGTACACGTGGTACCCGCTGATGCCAGAAGAGGAAGTTGGGTCCCCTGGTGCCACCTTGGGCATGCTAGAACCTGCATCTGGATCCCGAGCAGCCACTGAGCTCTCTCCAGCAGCCCATGTCTGCTTTTTCAAAGACTTTTTAAAGAGAAAACGTGTTTTAAAATGAAGGAGCTGGAGAGATGGCTATGCCCTTAAGAGCACTGACTGCTCTTCCAGAGAAACCACATTTGATTCCCAGCACCCACATGGCAGCTCACAACCCCCTGTAACTCCAGTTCCAGGGGTTCCAATGTCGTCTAGCTTCTGTGGATACCAGGTTCACACATGATGTATAGACATACATGTAGTCAAAATGCCCAAACATAAAATACCTAAAAAACTTTAAAAAAACAACACTTGGGCTTTTTTGGAAAAGCCGTAAGGGATTATATTACTTTTCTATTTACCCCAAATTATATATGATACATCTAAGTATAACGTATACTTATACAAATATTATTTAAATGAATTTAAGTGACTCGGGCTGACAATACTCCTTTTGAGAGCCAAAGACTACCTAATAAAAACCCCAAAGCCAAGCATGGTGAACCCCCTTTTGAGATGCTGGTCAGGGGAGTCCACTAGATTTCCAAAATAATACAGGCTCTTTCTGTTGCCTCTGGTTGCCTCCCAGAGGTTGGAGGCAAGGCCCTATCCTATTGCTGAAGACCCCAGGCACTTAGGACCCAGGACTTGGAGGATCTGAGCTGGATCTGACCTTACAGCCTCCTCCCCGAGAACTGACCTTCATCATCCCAGAAGGTGCTGATTTGAGTCGCCAATGGGAGGACAGCACCAACAGTTCTACACAGTTGTGGAGCCTATGAACAATGACCAGCAAGGTGAGACATCCCTAAAGGCGCAGCAGTGGAACTCCAATCTTGGCAGTAACCAACAGCTGTCTAAGTGGGCATGAGGCCTGCTCGACAGGAAGGAAGTTATGCCTGGTACTAGAAATCTAGTCAAATAACTAGAGCCAGTGAGATCATGGATCTTAAAGGAAAACCTACAACTGCCACTTTCCTAAAGCAGCGTACTTCCTAACTGCCTTCTAAATACTTATCCTGTAGTGCCAAGGAAGTATTTGATACTCCCCCGCCCTGCCCCTTGCTGCCAAAACCAGACAGGAGCAACTCATAGCAGGGTCTTTATTCTATTCCAGCTAGCTAGGGCCCCTCCAATGCACTTCTGTCACACAGGGCAGTTTTGATGGTGGGGGAGCCCCAAATATCTATCAGGCAAGCAGCAAGCAGGGGGTAAGTGTGCAAGCATCTAATTGGAAAGCTACCGTGGCCTTTAACATAATGGGCTGGTGCTGGGACTCATATCATAGCTTCTGCCCCCATCTGCATTGGTGGTCGTTAGGCAGGGGGTGGGCTTGTAACCTGGGGGTGCAGGTTTGTTGGGGGAAATAACCTGGAGATGCTGATCTTGTTGAGGATGTAACCTGGAGACCCCAACCTTGTTGGGGATTAGCCTAGAGGCTAGAACTAGGCTCAGTTTTTTTTTTTGTTGTGGGGCAACTTAGAAACTAATGCTAAGTGCCAGCCTGTTAGTTTACCTGAGTTCAAACTTAGGTCAAGTTCTCTAAAATGGAGTCTGAACTTAAAAGTGTAAGTTTGCACTTACACAGGTAAGTGTGGCTCCTTATCCTCACTGAAGGAGCTTCTCTCTGCAACAGACAAAGATCATTACAAGACCACAGCCGTTCAGAGTGCAGAGAACCGACCCCTAGCTCTGACCGTTACATCTACAACACAGCCTCTGAACCTAAGGCTCAGGGAACGTTAAGGAGAAAAGTGGTGTGTACTGGTTAATTTTGTGTCAACTTGACACAAGCTGGAGTTATCACAGAGAAAGGAGCTTCAGTTGGGGAAATGCCTCCAGGAGATCCAGCTGTAAGGCATTTTCTCAATTAGTGATCAAGGGGGGAGGTCCCCCTTGTGGGTGGTGCCATCTCTGGGCTGGTAGTCTTGATTCTATA
>NC_034603.1:54109632-54118983 GCF_900095145.1 Mus pahari | reverse complement strand
TGTAAGCCGAATAAACCCTTTCCTCCCCAACTTGCTTCTTGGTCATGATGTTTGTGCAGGAATAGAAACCCTGACTAAGACAGGGTGGAAACCCTGTAAGAGCCAGAAGACCTGCAAATATACTGTGAAGTTGAATCTAGAAATAGCAAGGAAGCTTCGTTCATGAGATCTCAGGAGTGTGGCTACAAAGCCTGAACTTGGGCACCTCCACTAGACATGGTGTGAGGAAGGGGGAAATCCCACAGGACAAAGAACTGCAAGCAATTAAGAGATGCTGAGTGGTGTTGGGATATTCTTCTTGTGCACTGTGTAAATGTTGTCTTTCTGTTCTTTCAAATGTTGATTTCTGCACCAGCACAGTGCCGAGGTCTGGACTTTGGGCTTGTTATTTTTATGAAGTTTCAGTGTTTTGTAAATATTCTTCTCCATCACCTTCTGATTGGTTTAATAGAGAACTGATGGCCTACAGCAGGGCAGGAGAGGAAAGGCGGGTAATCCAGGCAGAGATGGGAACTCTGGGAAAGAATCAGAGGTGGGAAGGTTGCCAGCCAGCCACGGAGGAAGGGACAGGTGTCAGTACCGAAGAAGAGGTATCTACTGAGCCACCTGGCAGAACATACATTACAATAAATGGGTTAATTAAGAAATATGAAGTGGAGCTGGAGAGATGGCTTGAGGTTAAGAGCACTGACTGCTCTTCCACAGGTCCTGAGTTCAGTTCCCAGCAACCACATGGTGGCTCACAACCATCTGTAATGGGATCTGATGCCCTCTTCTGGTATGCAAGTGCACATGCAGATAGAGCACTCATATACATTAGATAGATAGATAGATAGATAGATAGATAGATAGATAGATAGATAGATAGATAGATAGATAGATGAGCTAGTTGGGAAACAGCTTAAGCTACACAGCCTAAGCCTTTATGAATATAAGTTTCTGTATTATTATTCAGGAGCCGATGGGTCAGACCCAGTCCTTCGGTGGAGTGGGAGCAGTCTTCCTCCCGAGATGCACCCCATAATTCATCCAATGCCAGGCGAACGGCCATAAAATCACGGGCACACAAGCAACAGTGAGTGGGCTCAGCAACTAACACTTAAAAAGAGATCAGAACTTTGAGAGGGAGTGCACGTGTGTGACTGGGGCATTAGAGGAGTTAGCAGGAAGAAGGGAATAATGGGAAATGATGTAATTATATCATCATAATAAAAAAGGACAAAGTAAACTAGGAAACTGAACAAACGCCAGCGCTGGGTGCAGTGCCTTTCTTTGAGGGTGCAGTTATAGAAACAGTAGTATATTATGAATATATTTACATGCGTATATGTTTCAGTTTAAACACAGAAAGTCATTTGACTGTGTGACTGAATTTGCATTTTATGAGTCAGAAACGAAGTCTTTTTCTATCCTGAGGGTATCTGGACAGTCTTACAATAAAAAGCTCAGAACAGATGTGGTGATGCACACCTTTATTCCCAACCCTCGGGCAGCTGAGGCAGGTAGATTCCAAGTCAGTCTACATATGGAGTTCTAGGACAGCCTGGGTTACATAGAGAGAGACCCTGTCTCAAACAAACAAACAAACAAACAAAAAAGGTATATTGCTTAAAACAGAGTAATTTTGGAACAGCTTTGTATTGTGGAAAAAAAAACTGTGTTTTAGTGTCTCCTGTAGTTAGGAGTATTTCTGTGTATGCATGCTGAGTAGTCTAGACTTACTCTATGATGCTGAGTATTCTCGACTTACTCTATGAGGATGGGCGCCCTCCAGCGCCACCCTGGCAGAGAGTCCAGCCTTTAGCGCAGCAGTGAAAACTTCGCACTTGAAGTCTGGCTGCATCAGAGATAGAAACTGACATGTTAGCTCAAAACTCCCGGGCTGCACAGCTCCCCCATATGCTCCATCAAAAAGCTGTATGGCTTCTCACTCAAAGCTGCTATGCGAGGGTGTTAGCTGATTTTATACCTTCAACTTGCTTAATGTTGTCATTTATATACAATAGAGTTTTACACCACCTCAGTCCAATGATCTATTGTGAAACATTTATGGTAAAAATCAGAATACATTCATACAGAGTATCGATTTAGCATTAATTTCCAAACTCTGAAAGACAGACAAAGACGGACAACAGCCTGTCAATCTGTAAATAAATTAGGGCTACAAAAGGCATAAATCACACACACAGAGCTCTGTATTCTGTGCTATCACAATGGCTACATGGGGACAATGTATGGGAGGAAACCTTGTCAAGTGTCATCATGCACAGAGAAACATGCCATATCCCCAAATTGTGCGGCAACCCACCAAGAATCTGAGTCATGATCCCGAAGCCCTGGCTTCATGCTTGAGTTGAATGGTGCCCCTCCCATCAGAGCATCTTCACAGTCTTGCAACCCCCCCCCCCCCAAAAAAAACCCAAAACCCTGGAGGCAAAGCTAGAGCGCAGTCCATGTAGATCTTGGAACACAGTGTTTCTGTTTGTGTGCATATGCTTGAATAGCTTCACTATTTTAAAATCCCTCATGGAATTCATCGCTAAGGCTCATGACTGTCCAAACCCCCAGTGAGAAATTGTGTCCCTTCTGATCCAGACTTTATAAGCAACAGTCAGGCTTAGGGGCACAGCCTGGCTTGATTCCTGGGAGGTGGTGATGGGGGCTCACCACCTCCCAGTACATGGCTGTCTGTCCTGTTCTTTTGACTTCTTACTTTGACATGATGACACTCTCCATTCAGTCAGGGAAATCTCAAGATCTCTGTTTCTCTGACTCTTTCTGTCTCTGTCCCTCCTCCCCTATGTGTGTGTGTGTGTGTGTGTGTGTGTGTGTGTGTGTGTCTGTCTGTCTGTCTGTCTGTCTGTCTGTCTGTCACCCTCTTTCTGTGTGTGTGTGTTTCTGTCCTCTCTCTTTTTCTGTGTGTCTGTCTGTCTGTCACTCTCCACTTTGCCGCTGAGATAGAATTCTGGATCTTATACATGCTAAGCAAGTGCTGTAATACAAAGCTACACCCTAATATAAGAAAGGCTTGTTTTATTTAGACAGGGTCTCTATAGCCTTGCCTATCCTGAAACTTGGTTTGTAGACCAGGTTGGCCTCCAACTCCCAGACGTCCACCTGCCTCCTGAGTGCTTGGATTAAAGGCAAGGAAGTCTTTTTTTTTTTTTTTTTTTTTTTTTGCTTTCGATAACCAGTCTTTGTTTAATCAATTTTCAAAAATAGATAAACAGAAATTTGATAGGCTCAAAGATATAATACTTGTATAAAATGGAAATAATTGTTGAGATTCTTGTGATTTTCTAAGATTGAATAGTTTGCATTTAATTTTGCTAGCTGTTTGGCAAAACATGTCAACTTATAAACATGTTTTCTAGGTATTTATAGAAATCACCATTAGGATTTGACTATCTTAACACAAAAATAAGTATAAAATAATCAATTTTAAATAGTAAAATTGACATAAGCTTACCTTTATGCTTTTTGAAAATTTAAGTTATTATGAAAATAGGAATATTTATCATAGCTCATTGTGCACTGTATAGTCATAAATTATTGAAGTCTTCAAAAATATACTTTTCTAACAAGTTAAAACTAAATATGATTTTTTTAAGCAAAAAAAAAATACAGTATTTTGAGATGTAAATTCTGTAATTCAGAGACTGCTTGATTTCCAGCTGAAACTATTTTCATTCATAAAATAGTTTTAAATCTACAGTTAAACGAGGCCATTAATAAATAGGGAAACTATTAGGACTTTCTCCATCTTCTGACTGTTCCGAAGCAGCAAGAGGACTAGGCAGTTCAAACCCAAACTGTTCCGACAGTGTTTTTAGCTTCTCTTCTAATAGGATATTCTTTTTCACTTCTTCCTTATAATTGTACTTCAGGTCTTCAATTTCTTCAAAAAATGAAGGATCAAAATTTAAGGAAGCCTTTTTTTAATATGACCATGTTTAGTAGATCCTCTGTGGCTCAAGTTCAATAGTGCCTCATGAGCCCAATCGAGGCCATGTAAGACAGTTGCCATGGCTATTCTTGGCTGTCAACTTGACTATGCCTAGAATTAACTAAAACCCAAGGGACTGTGCACACCTGTGAGGGATTTTATTTCTAATTAAATACTTTGAAATGGGAAGAGCTACTTCTAATCCAGATCTTTGAGGTAAGAAGAAACACCTTTAATCTGGGCCACATCATCTGCTGGCAGCCTGTAGAGAGACACGGGAGAAGGAAGCTCACTTTCTGTGGCTGCTTGCTCTCTTCAGGATTCTGGCACCCCAGGCCTGCTTGTGTGCTTGAAGTGCAGGGCTGGGGATAGAGGGACTCAGACTGCATTGGCTATGGATGGTCAGCAGGACATCACAACGGGACACCAGTTGTTTTCTGTGCCAGCTATGCAGAGTGCGCTGAACGACTCCAGGGGTCACCACCATTCAGTCTGCAATGTGATGGGCACCCCTTGGGGGTGTGTACAACCCATGCAGTTGCATGCCCTTATACTTGCTGAGCCAGATGGCTCACCTGGATCTCAGATTTTAGCCACATGGGTCAAGAGTATATCCTAAACACTGGGAAAAACTTATATCAAACTAACAGGTAACAGAGTATTTAATAGTAAATCATTAAAAACATTTCCTAATAGGGTTAGTGAAATGGCTCAGAGAGAAAAGACATCAAGCCTAGGGCCCCGAGTTCAATCCCCAGAACCCACATTAGAAGGAGAGAACCACCCCTGCCAAATTGTCTTCTGACCACCACATATGCACCATGGAGTGTGTGTCCTCCATAAACAAATAAACAAATACACAACTAACTAAATGCCAGACACAGTGGTGCATACCTTTAATCTCAGCATTCAGGAGGCAGAGCCAGAACCCTGTGAGTTCAAGCCCAGCCTGGTTTACATAGTGAGTTCCAGGCCAATCCTTGGTTGGCCTGGAAAAACAAAAAAGAATAAATTTAAAAAAAAAAGAAAGAAAGAAAGAAAGAAAGAAAGAAAAGAAAAGAAAAAGAAAGAAAGAAAAAAGGAAAAAAAAAATCACTGGATCCATGAGTTGGAGACCAATTTAAGAAACACCCAAATCTCATCTCACGCAAACAAAAGCAGTCTCGAGAGACCGCTCAGTGTTTAGGAGCATTGGCTGCTCTTGCGGGACCCAGGATTGATTTCTAGCACCCACATGATAACTCACAGCCATCTCTAATTCCAGTTCCAGGGCATCTGATGCTCTCTTCTGACCTCCAAGATTACCTGACATGTCCATGGTGCACAGACATACTTGCAGGCAAAACAAACAAACAAAACAAAAACAAAAAGCCAACAAAACAAAACAAAAAAAACCCCAAACCGATACACATGAAATAAAATAATCTACAAAAATGTTTAAAAACGAAAGAAAACAATAGCAGCCTGGTATGGAGGCAAATGCCTTTCCCAGCACCTGCTCTGCAGAGGCAGGCGGCTCCCTGTGAGCTGAAGGCTGGCAGAGCTACCTGTGCGAGTCAAGGCAAGAAAGAAGTCTTTCTACAAGACTAAATGACAAAGACTTAACCAAGTTCAAAGCATGACCCGGCCTTCCTCAGTGACACCCACTCAAGGTCAGATTGTAGCAGCCAAGTGTGATGATGTAGGTTTACACCACCATCATAAGAAGCAGAGGCAGAGCCGGGGCGTGTGACACACACCTTTAATCCCAGCACTTGGGAGGCAGAGACAGGTGGATTTCTGAGATCGAGGCCAGCCTGGTCTACAAAGTGAGTTCCAGGATAGTCAGGGCTAAACAGAGAAACCCTGTCTCCAAAAAAAAAAAAAAAAAAAAAAAAAAAAGGGAAGAAGAGGCAGGAGGATCGCTTAATTATTAATAGTACTTTGATTATTACACACACATACATATAACTAAACTTTAGAAAGAGGGGTGGGAGAAGGGAGGAGGACGGGAAGGCAGGAAGGACAGAGGAAAGCCAATATGCAGTCTGTAATCTCAGTATTTGAGAGTCTGAGGCATAAGGATAGTGGCAAGTTTGAGGCTAGCCTAGACTATACAAGGACACCCTGTCTCAGGAAAGTAATATTTAAGTAAGATTGGAGAGAAATATAGCAGACTGCTATTTCTTATTTGAAAGATTTTGAGTGATTTTCGATATGTTCTTTCTATGAAGCATATTTGTAATTTTTGTGCCTATATATGTCTTTATGCTTTGTGTGTGTGTGTGTGTGTGTGTGTGTTTGCGTGCGCGCCACTGAAGTCAGGTGTCTCCCTGTGTCATTTTCCACCCTCTTGTTCTCATTTGAGATAGCCCTGGCTAGCCTGGCACTTGACATGTAGACCAGGCTGGAACCAAACCCACAGACCTCTGCATCCAGAGTGCTGGGGTTAAAGGTGTGGGCTACCGTGACCCACTGACCTGCCATGGCTGGTTCTGCCTTGTTTTATTTTACTTGAGACAGGGTCTGTCATTGAACTTGGAGGTCACTAGTTGTTTAGACTGGCTGGCCAAGGAGCTGCAGGGATCCTGCTGTTTCTGCCTCCTGAACCAGGATTACTGGCATAAGCTCCAAAACCTGTCTTTTTCCTGGGTGCTAGGGATGGTAACTCGGCGTCTTCATGCTTGAATAGCAAGTGCTTTACCCACTGAGCCGTCTCCCCAGTCCCATTCTTAAATAGGTTTGTTTGTGTCACCCTTTAAATGCTTGTAAACAAAACCGATTCCTTTTATTCTCCTTCACCTCTTGAGCCTGATTGATTGCACTTTGCTATCCAATCCAGAGCCTCCCACAGCTGAGCTCCTCCCATAGTTCTCTGGGCTATCCAATCCTGAGCCTCCCACAGCTGAGCTCCTCCCATAGTTCTCTGGGCTATCCAATCCTGAGCCTCCCACAACTGAGCTCCTCCCATAATTCTCTGGGCTATCCAATCCTGAGCCTCCCACAGCTGAGCTCCTCCCACGAGCAGCACTGCCAGATTGCACTTTGCTATTTTCTTTCTTTGTGGAGAAAGGTCTCACCAAGCAGCCTTGGCCGGGAACTTTGTAGACCAAACTGGCCTTGAACTCACGGAGCTCCACCTGGCTCTGCCTCCTCAGTGCTGGGACTGAGGTGAATGGTCTTGTTCTTGTTTTTGAGACAGGAGCATTTGTATCTCATGCTGGAATGGAATTCACTGTGGAGCCAAAGGTGGCTTTGAACTGTCGATCCTTGAGCTTCTGACTCTGAGTGTAGCACCACAGGCTTATGCCATCAAACACATTGTGTGTGGCGCTGGGTGAAACCTGGGGCCTCTCTATGCTCACCCAGTACTCTCCCAACACCCCTGGCTCCATGGCGAATTCTTTTCTCTCACACGAATCTGACTTACAAATGATTACCCCATCAAACGACCATCTAAAGAGAATGGAGGATGGGGAATTCTGATCACACTCCACTCACGCCCATCGCCTTAATGGAAATGCTAGGTTTGTAGATGATTAATTTCATATTTGAGCATAAGAGAGCAACTTAAATCAATTATGTGTAATATCATATTAATCCAATGTAGTATACCTTTAAGCGAAGGAAAGTGCTAGATTGCCAAGAACTATCAAATTTATGATTCCTTTTATATCAGACTTTTTACAAGGAAGCATTCTATAAAGCTTGTGTAGAACTTGGATGCCACAGAATGCAGGTTATAGATTTTCTGTCTGTAAATCAACAATTTGATCTTTATATGGACGCATTTGACTATATAAGCCTTGCAATAAATTTGAATTTAAAACTATGTGGGGTTTTATATTCTTTTCAATAGAACTATAAAATCTAAGTGCAGAAGTCATCAATTCAGCCTCATGCCTCCAGGCAGCTCCATAATTAAGTCATCCCAGACAGGTAATCGTGACTGCCAAGGGAAGTCTATCCATGCTCAGTAATCCGTTCTTGTAATGATCTCCCACCCGAAACTTCTTTATTGCGTCTAATTCTGATGTTTTCCTTTCGCTCTGATCCCATTCCGTCTGACTTGGGTTGGAGCTTAGCTCGTGGAAAAGCTTCTGCAGCAAGTACCCTCAGGCCACCATTTCATTCACCCTCGTCCTGATGAGAAGACACCTCTTTGCTTCACAGCCATCATTAGCGCTGCTTGCACATGATAACTGTCTTCTTTCTTCTGTTTCATCAGAGTACAATGATCTGCCATTGCATTGGACATTTAATTAATATCTGTATACGGCACAGAATATTGACAAAGCAAAAAGTGACTTCCCTGTATGGATCCATAATTTCTGACTATACCAGGCTAGAGTTGTCTGAATTCACACAGGAAGCTGGAGAGATGGCTCAGTAGCTAAGAGAAGCAAGATTGTTGCTGGGACAGGCATGGTGGTGCACACCCTTGATCCCAGCACTGCAGAGACAGAGGCAGGCAGATTTCTTTGAATTCGAGACTAGCTTGGTCTACACATACTAAGTTCCAGGACATTCAGAGATACATAGAGACCCTGTTTCAAAAAAAAAAAAAAAAACAGAGAAAAGGAGTGTTTACTCTTTTGGACCCTTGGGATCATATGATGTGTGACATGTGACATGGGGCTCTCAGCACCCATGTCACATGATTCACCTGAGGTGCCAGGGGACCTGCTGCCTCTGGCTGCTACTGGCAGGGCACTCATATACACACACACATGCCCACCTACTCACCCACCCACACCCACACACTTAAAAATAAAATTAAAAATTTGAACAGTGAACTCATAAGTGATATACATTGAGTTGAACTGTGTTTAATGTTTATCAAAGAATATTGTCATCCATTGTCCATCTCCTTTCTAGTGACAGCCATCTTAATGATACCGATTTGTTGTTGGAATCTCGCACAATAGTAAGACGGAGGGTGACTCAAATAATAAGCACAAACAATAATCCGGTCACCATACTGTATCTCCCATTCATAAAATACTTCCTAAGACAGTTAATTTCTTTTTATGAAACAGGATCTAACTATGCAGAACAGGCTGGTCTCAAACTCACTGAGCTCCCCTGCTAACCTCTGCCTCGAGAGTGCTTGGACTAAAGGTGTGTGCCACCATGCCCACCATGCCCATCCTTAATTTCCTGTCTGTCTAGATGGCTGCTACTCACTCTCCTTCCCTGCCGAGCTGAATCACCTGTTGTTCCAGATTACTTGACTACTACAGGCAAGCAAGAATATCGGCTCAGAGATAAAAGAGATGCCCAAATACAGGACAGGCACGTGGGAAACGGGCAATGGAGGAAAGACAAGGAAGGGTAAAGGGATAGTATGAAGGCCCTTGAGTCAATCTCAATCTCTCTCTCTCTCTCTCTCTCTCTCTCTCTCTCTCTCTCTCTCTCTCTCTCTC
>NC_034603.1:54097678-54109617 GCF_900095145.1 Mus pahari | reverse complement strand
TTGTTTTGTTTTTTTCGAGACAGGGTTTCTCTGTGTAGCCCTGGCTGTCCTGGAACTCACTTTGTAGACCAGGCTGGCCTGGAACTCAGAAATCCACCTGCCTCTGCCTCCCAAGTGCTGGGATTAAATACGTGCGCCACCACTGCCCGGCTTATCTTTTTTTTTTTTTTAAGAGTTATTTATATTATGTATGTAAGTACACTGTAGCTGTACAGTTGTGTAGCTGATGGTTGTGAGCCTTCATGTGGTTGTTGGGAATTGAATTTTTAGGACCTCTCCTCCGGTCAGCCCCACTTGCTCCAGTGAGCAGAATACCCATATCATCCACTTCTGCTTCTAGATTAAAGGCAACATGGTTGGCCACCTCACAGTCCTCCTGGCATATCTTCTTGTCACAACATACTGTAACCTAAAACCATGGGTCAAAAACATCCCCCCTCCTGGTATGCCCTGAATGTGGAATGTTCCCAGAGGCTCATGTATTCAAACATTTGGTTTCCAGATGAATGATGTTTTAGAAGCTTCTAGAACCTTGAAGATGTTGAGCCTCGATGGAGGATGTAAGATATTTTCTCAATTAGTGATCAAGTGGGGAGAGCCCCTTGTGAGTGGTACCATCTCTGGGTTGGTAGTCTTGGGTTCTATAAAAAAGTAAGCTGAGCAAGCCAGGGGAAGCAAGCCAGTAAGAAACATCCCTCCATGGCCTCTGCANCAGCTCCTGCTTCCTGACCTGCTTGAGTTCCAGTCCTGATTTCCTTTGGTGATCAACAGCAGTATGGGAAGTATAAGCTGAATAAACCCTTTCCTCCCAGACTTGCTTCTTGGTCATGATGTTTGTGCAGGAATAGAAACCCTGACTAAGACACGTTGGGATCCCAGTCCATGTCATGGTGATTCCCATGCCAGCCAAACCTCTCTGGAAACATCCTCAGATACGCCCAGAGGTCTGTATCCTAAATGGACTCAAGTTCACAGTGAAGAGTGAACCATCCCAGAGGGGAAGGATGCCGGGCTACCTGACACCAGCAAAAGCCACTGCACTCTCACATCTGCCGACTAGAGACTTAGATTAAGGGACACCATCAAGAAGTGCTTTTCTGTGTACCATATCTCTGTTCCAGTGGACCTGTTTTGCCAACAGGCACCACCATTTTCTTTCACACTATCCTGAGCGGCAGGCGTTCATCATGTCTTCCTGGAAATTCTGCTGTAAGCAAAGCCCTCCAGAGGCTGGTTAGGGCTTGCATGTGCCCTCCTCCTTGGCAGCAGCATCATGGGAAAGAGCCATGGCATTGTGTACAAGCCTCAATCAAAAGTCTTTCTTTGGATCTTCAAAACACTTAAGAATAGCAGGAGGGGTTTTTTTTCTTCTGTGTATAAAAAGAAGCTCTCTGCCATAAAAAGTTATTAGTATTCTTTCAAAAGCCAGTATCTGTCTTGGCAATCTTGTACTTTAACACATTTTTCTTTTCAGAAAAAAAAAAAAAAAAGGAGTTGCAAAGATTCAATTCCTTAATTTATCTGGAAGAAAAAAAATCAAGTATTTCTCATTTAACAGAAAGGCTATCAGATGGGCCCAAACTGCAGTTGTTATAGGACGTTCTGTAATCTGATCAATCTCATTATTGTTGTGTTACAATTAATATAGCCTTGGCTGTCCTGGAGCTCATTACATTGAATAGGCTGCCTCTGCTGGGATTAAAGGCCACCATGGCCAGCTCAATACATGTTTTTATTTAAATGTTGGCCAATTTATTAATATTAGCTGACATTTCAATAATGTGTAAATAAACCTCATTCTAGCTCAACATTCTGTGAAGAATCTATTCACAATCCTAGAACATAGCATTCCAGTTTTATAACTCTAGTACTTTTCATAAAAACACTTTTTTGGCATGTGTTTGCATGTGTATGAAGACATGTGTGTGCATGCACATATGTGCAGGTTTGCATGTGTGTGTGCATGCATGTGAGTGTGTGTGAGCTCTGGTGTCTTCCTCAATCACTCTCCACTTCACTGACTTGAGCTAGCATCTCATCCGCTCTGCTAATCTAATTAGCCAACTTGCTTCTCCGTTTGGTCCTATCCTGCTTCTTCTGAGGATTCCCTGGTTCTAGCTCCTAAGGACTGGGATTACAGACAGGCCACCAAGCTTGTCTGTTGTTTGTTCGTTTGTTTGTTTCTTTTCTTTTCTTTTCTTTTCTTTTCTTTTTTTTTTTTTTTTTTTTTTTTTTTTTTTTTTTTTTTTAGTGTAGCTGTTGGGTATTCAAACTCCAATCCCAATCCTTGCCTGCCAGATCCCTTCTCCATTGAGCCATCTCTTCAGGCTTCACAAAACTGCTTTGAAAACATCAGCAAGATGTCCTTCTTCTCTCTCACACAACTCTGATTGATAATTTTAAATAGAGATTGTGTGTGTGTGGGTGTGTGTGTGTGTGAATGTGTATCTGTTAGTGCAAATACACACAGAGACCAGAAGAGGGCATCAGATCCCCTGGTGCTGAAGTTCCAGATGGTTTCAAGCTGTCAGACATAGGTGCTGGGAACGGATCTCAAGTCAGAGCTTGCTAAACACTCATTTTACCAGCTGAGCCTCATTCCCAGTCCTGTGCTTATGTTGCCCAGGCTGGACTTGAACTCTTGGGCCTTAGCCAGTCTTCCTGTCTCAAGCCTTCCTAGTAACTGGGGCCATAGGCATACACCGTCAGGCTCGGCACTACATAGTTTCTGATGAAAAACCATGTAACCTGTTGTAAGATTTTTTTCAAAAAAAACAATTGTTCGCCATGTTTATGAAGACCATAAAGAATATGAAACCCAGCCATTTGGTCACTCCTTGGAGACTTGATATTAGTTTATGTTTTATGTTCTGCTACACAGTGCACAGTGGTATTCTCTGATGCCTTCGAATTGAAGAAACAGAGTTACACAGACCCAAGGGGAGTGGTAAACCCAGGAAAAAAAGTTTATTAAAAAGTCTTATTATTATTATTACTACTACTACTATTATTACTACCATCATTATTATTATTTTTAAAAACCCAGTCTCACTATGTATCCCTGGCTGGCCTGAAGCTTATTATGCAGGTCAAGAAGGCCTTGGTCTCTAGGAGAATCCCCCTGCCTCTGCCTCCACTGTACTGGGCTTTAAAGTGTGCATTATCCACCCAGTTTATTATATCGTGTGTGTGTGTGTGTGTGTGTGTGTGTGTGTGTGCGTGTGCACGCATACTCATGAGTATACAGAGTTCAGAGGACCGTTTGCAGGAGTCTGCTCTTGCCTTCCACCATCAGGGGCCTGAGGATCAAACGTGGGTCATCAGGAGTGGCAGCAAGGCCTTTACTCACTGAGTAAAATCAGCAACAGAGATTTCTGTAACCATCTTTAATTCAAAAGCAGTATGAAGCATTTCCAAGGGATGTTAAATGTAGAAAGGGAAGGTGAAAGGATGCATATTTAGCACCATATAGCTGTAGAGATATTTTTAACAGCTTAGGACACTTCTGGGTGACATCTGCAGTGACGCCGCTTTAACTTCAAGTTAACGGAATATTCCTTTAGGATCTTCCAATGGAAGAACAAGGGGCTACGAAATAAATAATACTATTTTAAACAACAGCAGCAACAACAATAATATCATCTTATAGATTGGTGGTGGGACCTGTTGGATTATGTTTGAGGATGACATTTTGTTTATGACATAAATTGTATCAAAAACTGACTCAGAATTTAAACAGGTTACAGATGAGCATGATCTAAAAATTTAAACTTATTTAAGTGTGTATAGCCAGGCCTGGTGGTTGCCTTGGTTACTTGTGCTGTGACTGTGATAAAGCAAATTAAGGAAGGAAAGGCTTATTCTGGCTCCAGTTTGAGGGTCCAGACCATCACGGCACGGAACTCAAGCTGGCAGGAGGTGGCCGCCTCTCAGCCATGGTCCAGAGCACAGCATTCTGGTTCTCAGGCAGCTTTTTCTTCCTTTTAGTCAATTCAGGATCCAAGCTCAGGGAATGGTGCCACCCACAGTGCATGAGTTTTCCCCATCACAGGCATGCCCGCATGCTCGCCTCCTAGGCGATTCACTGACAAGGGCAGCAACGCATGCAAGTCATCCTAGCATTCCAGAGGCTGAAGCAGGAGGAGGTCAGTTCAAGGTCAGTCTGGTGTACCTCATTAAAACCATGCGTGCCTCAGACAAGCAAGCAAACACATAGTGTGCAACAGAACATTTCCCCTCCATCCAGATATTCAGGTGAATCTCTCCTCTCAGAAAGTGTTCACAGCTCTGTTGCCTCACTACAGGTGTCACCAGTGCGATGTAAAAGACATTTGGCTTCGTTCATGTGTATGTGTGCATCTGCGTGTGGATAGCGGGAGGCATCCTTGGGTATTTTTCTTCCTTCCTTTGTTTTTCTACCTTATTAATATTATTTTTTTTAAAGATTTATTTACTATTATATCTAAGTACACAGAAGCTGTCTTCAGATGCACCAGAAGAGGGCGTCATAATTATGGATAGTTGTGAGCCACCATGTGGTTACTGGGATTTGAACTCAGGACCTTCAGAAGAGCAGTCAGTGCTCTTAACCACTGAGCCATCTCTCCAGCCCTAATATTATTTTTTAAATTTGCATTTGTTTCTGGCCCCCTCCTCTGTGTGTGTGTGTGTGCGTGTGCATACGCACATGCATACCATGGCATGTAAGGGTGACAGAGCATTGCTTTCAGGACTCAGTTTGCTTCCTATACCAAGTGGGTTGACCTCAGGTTTCCAGGCTTGGTGTCAAGCTCCTCGACCTGCTGAGCCATCTCACCAGTACCATCTTGTGTTTTGATTTAAAAATTAGATTTCTGAATGACTGTCAGTATCCCACACACTCAGTATCTGTGTTTTTGACAACTGGAAAAATAACAGATTGATGCATATATCATATTGTATAATTCAACAGAAACGTCTTCACTTAGCATAGAAAGGGAGACAGTACTCCCCCTCCCCTAACAGATGAGAAGAAAAGAGGCGAGAGACGTCTCAGAGGTTAAGAGTCATCTTTCAGGACCCGAGTTTGATTTGCAGCACCCACATAGCAGCTCACACATCTGTAACTCCATTTCCAGATCCTATGTGCTCTTCTGGCCTCCCCGGGCACTAGGCATGCATGGTGCACATACATACATGCAGACAAAATACTCGTACACAGAGCTCAAAAATATATCAAACCTTTTTTTTTTTTTCAATTTATTTTATTTATATGAGTACACTGTCGCTGTCTTCAGACACACCAAAAGAGGGCATCAGATCCCATTACAGATGGTTGTGAGCCATCGTGTGGTTGCTGGGAATTGAACTCAGGACTTCTGTAACCGCTGAGCCATCTCTCTAGCCTCTCAAACCTTTTTTTAAAATCAAGCTTAATATCACATAATTATTAAGTAGCACCATTTCTGGGAGACTAGAGAAGTTACAGCTTTAGACATGTTAATTGATACTGCTATTTCAAGTGGTTCTTTCTTTTTTTGAGGTAAGGTGTCATGTTGCCAGGCTGGTTTTGAACTCTCTACATAGCAGAGGATGATTTTGAACTCCCAATGTTCTTCTTCTGCCTTTGGAGTTCTGGTATTACAGGCGTGTGCTGCTGCACCACAGGCATGTGCTGCTGTACCACAGGCCTGTGCTGCTACTCCTGGCTTAAGTAGTTCTAATTCTTGGTTCTGAATTTAGCATCAGAATTCTGATTTCCAGGACCTGGGGCCATGGCTTAGTGGGTACCACACTTGTTGCATAAGTGTGACACTGGGGTTTGGATGTCCAGAAACCATGTAAATACTGGGTGGTATGGCAGCCTAGCTGTAATTCCTGCATTCTGAAGGCCAACAGGGGATCTCCAGAGCAAGCTGGCTAGGAGGACTAGCCATGTCATTGAGTTCTGGGTTCAACTGAGAGACACACCCACAATGAATGAGATGAAGGAAGATGCCAATGATAACCTCAGACCCCCCCCCCGCGCGCGCGCGCACACACACGCACGCACACACACACGCACACACGCGCACACACACACGCACACACATGCGCGCGCGCGGACACACACACATACACACACAATGTGTAATCTGGGCACACACATGTAGTTGCATGCTCAAACACACATGCATGCACACCCATCCCACACTCACACACAGGCACACAAGGGAAAAAAACTGAATTCCAGGAGAGTGACTGATAGTGGCAATAAGAAAACCATGTTACAGATTTTCCTCAAATCCTGGGAATCTGGTTATCATTTTTTAGTGAACTTGTCACATTTTTTTTATCCTGATTTTTATAACTTACTCCCCTTATAGAGAATAAATATTTTAAATCAATGGATATAGAAAATCAACCACTGATGTGCGAATGGACATTTGTCAGCAACAGCCCAAAAATGATCTTATTAAGTCTGCTTGCTACTTACCATGTACTTTATTAATAATTTATTTGATTTTTGAGTACAAGCAGATGGTAAAGTATTGTAATATCCACACACGTAAAATGATTTGGGAACAAGAAATCAATGGAGATACTTGTGCTGGAGAATTCACCCTGCAGTGTGTGGCTCGCTGGAAACGATCGCACCTCTAATTGTAGAGAACCATAACTGGTTTAAAACAGCATCTATGAGCACCAGTGATCCAGAGGCCTGTGGCTTACCTACAGTAAGGTTCTCTTGATAGAAGTCTCTAAAACGCTGGTGTTTGCATTTGAACACACTGAAGGATTGGGCAAGCAGGTGCTTTATATAGCCTGGGGTGGTTCTGTCCCCGAGCTTCTCTTCACATCTGTCCCTGCGTTTTCACTCTCGGTGCTACCTTCAGACTTCAGAGCCATCTGCCTTCTCCCATGGTCCATGAGAAACCATGTTCTCATTGCCCTCTCTTCCTCAGAGGCTCCATCCCCCTTTCTGGTTTCTCTGCACAGAGCTCTAGACTAATGGTCATGCAGTTCTAGCTGTTCCTCAGACCCCCTGTAATGAAATCCAAATCTCAGCTAAGCACGCGAAACCCTCCATGAAGCCCAGCTTTCTTCTCTGTCTGACCTGAGTAATTTATGTCTTCTGAGGTCTGAGGCCTGGGAGCAAAAACATCTATTCACCTTCATAAAAACAAACAGCGTTCTCCTGGCTCAGCCCATCCCCTTCCCTCCTGCGTGGACACTGTTATAGCTGGGGCTCCTTTGCTCTTTCCTTGATCACTGTCCTTTGCCAAGGCCCTCCTGGGGTCTCCACACCCTGATGAATCCCACATAGGAGACAGCCATGAACAAGGCACTCATAAACAAGGCGTTTATGAGTGAATTCTGACAACACCTCGTGGAGAAGGTGGCACTAGAAACCGGTAAGTGGCAATGTGGGTGGGGACGCTCGGGGAGGCTGACCTTTACACCACCACTGTGAGGATGCTCTCGGATGCCGGAGTGACCACAGTGATGACATGCAGATACACCCCGGCCCCCCATTTTGAAACAGGGTCTTATGTGTCCCAGCCTTGCCTCAAACTGGCTGCGTGAACCAGTCAGCCCAAGATAACCTTAACTAACTGTCATATCCCTCTGCCTCTACCTCCCAAGCGCTGGGGTTTCAAGACATGCTTCACCATGTCCAGTTCTGTGTGGTGTTGGGAATCGAACCCGGGGTCTCATAAATGCTAGGCAAGCACCCTACCAACTGACTTACATCTCCAGCCAGCGGTGCCCTTTCTCGCTTCCACCAGGGTGCTGCTCTATTCAAAGTGCTTGATGCCAGCGCCTCAGAGCTGGGCTTATACCACACAATACTCATGACCTTGAAGCTGTGGAGTATCAAAGCTACCCTGCCCTTCAGAGCCCTCCTACTGTCACAGACCTGTGAGGTCTGTGGGCGGAATGTCACACTCTTGAAGCTACACTCAGATTTCAGGCCACCCAGACAGTCCTCTCACTAGCCTGTCTCTCCAGAGACCTCCAGAGGCTTCAGTGAAGACGGATCTTTCACTTTGAACTCGGGCCCATCTTCTTCCCTGGTACCCACACCAGTATTCCAGGCTGGAGATGTAATGAAGCAGTAGCTGTGCAATGAACTCAGATTCCTCTCCTCTCTCACGAGGGGTCTAGGATAGAAGATAAAAGAAGTCTTTGTCAAATATAGCCTTGAATTGTTAGAGTCTCTCTCTGTGTGTGTGTGTGTGTGTGTGTGTGTGTGTGTGTGTGTTTAAATTAGGAGGTCAAGTTCATAAATCAGGCATGGTGGCACATGCCTGTTGTGTTGCCTAGTTTTTTTTTTTTTTTTTCCTTTTTTGGTTTTTCGAGACAGGGTTTCTCTGTATAGCCCTGGCCGTCCTGGAACTCACTTTGTAGACCAGGCTGGCCTTGAACTCAGAAATCCGCTTGCCTCTGCCTCCTGAGTGCTGGGATTAAAGGCGTGCGCCACCATGCCCGGCTGTGTTGCCTAGTTTTATATCAGCTAGACACAAAGCTATAGTCATCCAAGGGAGGAGACCTTCATTTAGAAATTCCCCCTATAAGAATGGGCTAGAGGCAAGATTGCAGAGCATTTCCTTAATTGGTGATGGATGGAGGAGGGCCCAGCATATTGTGGGTGGAGTTACATGTGGGCTGGTGTCCTGAGCAAGCCCCGGGAAGCAAGTCAATAAGCTGCACCCCAATATGGCCTCTGCATCAGCTCCTGCCTCCAGGTTCCTGCCCTCTTTGTTTTTCTGTCTTGACTTCCTTTGCTAATGAACAATGATGTGGACAAGGGAATGAAGTCCTTTCCTCCCCATGTTGCTTTTGGTCATGGTGTTTCATCACAGCAACTGAAACCCTAAGACTCCTAGAATCTCAGCACTTCAGTGGATCATAAGTTCAAGGTTACCTTTGGCTATATATCAAGTTTGAGGTCAGCATGGGATACATGAGATTCTGTCTCAAAATAAGATAAATAAATGAAATAAAAGTCATAGCAGGGATCCTTTCTAGGAGCACTCTGTGAAGGGTGCCTCCTCATCCGCTGAGTGGCATTCAAAGTGAGGACTTTGGATTGTCTTGCCCTCTTCCCATCAACTGGCTTTTGAAAGAATATATTGCATATGGACATTGTTGCAATACCAGAGTGATAGCAATTTATGAAAAAAAAAAAAAAACCCCAGCAGTCCCCATGAGCAGGGGACGTCCAAAGAAGTGCTTGTTTCCTCCTGAAGGAAGCAGATCCCAGCTGGGGCCCCCCCTCTTTTCACCTCCCGCCTTGACTGTAAGTGTGCTAACTGGAGATACAGCTACATGGAAACCAGATGTGAACAGTCCGAAGACAAAAGGCCAATATACTAGTCCTGGCAGAGCAGACAGAACCAGCTGCAACCCTAGCTACCTCTGGGTATGTTTAATATATTTATATATGATTTCTGAGACAGGGCTTTCTGCCATGTAGCCCAGGTTGGCCTTAAGTTCAATGTGAAGTTCAGACTAGCCTCAAACTCACAACACTGCCTGGATTAGATACTTGTGTATATGTATGTTGTATATATCGAGACAGGGTTCTCTGTGTAGATCAGGCTGACCTCGAAATCACAGAGATCTGCCTGTCTCTGCCTCCTGAGTGCTGGGACTAAAGGTGTGCGCCATCGCTGCCCGGCTGGTACTTGTATATTTTAACCCAGTCCTCCTTTGGGTGGGCGTTGTGAAGCAGAAACAGCCCAGCAGTGCCCAGCAGTTACCAGCAATGTCAACCTCAGAACTCAGTCCTGTAACCAGGAGCTGGAGTTTAAGGGGCGTGTCCTGCGACCCTGACACAGAAGTTTGAGAACCAGCTTTAAACCAATAACCATAGTTTGGATGTTGAAGGCCCCCCAAAGGCTCATTTGCAAAGGTCTCACATGTGACTGATGTGGTCCCTGTGGTGGGACTTTTGAGTTGTGGTGGATCTTGAGAAGGAGCCCTGTGGGAAGTTTTTAGGTCATTGGAAGGAATATTCTCTCTCTCTCCATCTTTTTTTTTTTATTATTATTATATGTATGTACACTTTAGACACTCCAGAAGAGGGAGTCAGATCTCGTTACGGATGGTCATGAGCCACCATGTGGTTGCTGGAATTTGAACTCAGGACCTTCGGAAAAACAGTTGGGTGCTCTTACCCGCTGAGCCATCTCACCAGCCCTCTCCATCTTTTTCTTCTTCCCTTCCCCTTCCACTCTCTCTTTCCTTCTCCTGGTCTTCCTACTTCCCACCCTCTGGTGCTTGTGTACTTCCTGGCTATGAGGCATAGTCCATTTGCTCAAGGTCCCAGCAATGGGCCCGCTTGATGTCGGACTTGAATCTCCAGACTCATGAGCCAAAAGACACCTCTTCATGAGACTTCTAAATAAGCTGTCTGTCTCCAGTACCTGGGAACAACAGAAAACTGACCTGTACATTCATACTTCCAAAGCTTTGCTGTGCAGAGGCAACATGGGGAGATCATGTTAGAATCTGGCCCAGTGGCTGGACTGAAAGCTCCGTTATGCTGGGACTGGACACTGCAGTACCCAGTCACCTGTTCTCCAGTTGACCAGGGCTAGGGGCAGATGAGGGTTCAAAGGGAAGTGTCTCTCTGAGAACTACCTTCAGCTGCAATGAACTATCTCACCCAAGACCATGCCCTGCCTTACTGTTCACACCTGGTCAAACTAATAATAGATATTGACCCCAAGAGATTGTGGTGCAATTGTTCGTGAGGGGCACTCAGAAGTTAAGAGTGATTACCCAGCGTGCACTGGGTTTGATTCCGAGGGCTTGGATGAACGTCAAGTGGATCAACTGGAAGGGTACTTGAGAATTTCAAGGGAAGTTATATTTCTACAATGATTTGGAATGATTTGAGAATTTCAAGGGAAGTTCTATTTCTATAATGATTTGGGAAATGGATGGCTGCTTCCTCAGGCTTTCTTTTACATTTAATTTAGTTTTTAATTACGTGTATGTGTGTGTGGTGTGCATAGGAGTGCCTTTGTCTGCAGGGGCCAGTGGTGTTGCAGTTCTGGAGCAGAAGTTACCAGCAGTTGTGCATTGCCTGACTTGGTTGCTGAGAACGGAGCTTGGGTCTTCCAGAAGAGCAGGAAGTGCTCTTAACCACCTCGCCAGCTGTCCAGCCCCCTCCCCCTGTTTTTTGGTGCAATTGAAAAAGATCGGGAAAGCTAACAATTCTTAAGCACCTCCACAAAGTGGAGTGTGGGGACAGAGACTCCTCAGCACTAAATGCTGTCCTCACCCACAGTGAGTGCGAGCAGCAGGACTTCATTATACTGCAGCAGATTTCCAATGAAGGCTGCACTTCACTGTCAGGACTCTGACTAGGAAGGAATGGAGGGAGCCTTGAGATCTGGGACAGGGACATCCGATCACTGAACTCAGATCTCCTGGATCAATGTGCTTGTAGAAGGAGGCTACTCCTGGAAACACCAGCAGTCTCCCTTTCTCAACAAGCACAGGAGGGCTCTGCCTCACAGGGCAGCTCACACTCTAAGGTCACCTTTTCTTGGGCTACAAAGACAGTAAGTAGGGTCTAGGCACACCAAAATACACACTGGACCTCCTGAGGGGAAAAGAAACCAGAACTAAAGAGGCCATAGGACTTACCTAGAATGTTCCAGAACACGCCAGTGTAAGCGACAAAGACTTCATTCTGACTGACAAAGTAACAGTGGTAGCTCCTATTTTAAAACTGTGTGTGGAGAATCAGAGGGGTGGGAAGATGGGGAGTGAAGGACTTAGGGAATCAGATGGAGAGTGAAGGACTTAGGAATAAGATGGAGAGTGAAGGACTTAGGAATAAGATGGAGAGTGAAGGACTTAGGAATAAGATGGGGAGTGAAGGACTTAGGAATAAGATGGGGAGTGAAGGACTTAGGAATAAGATGGGGAGTGAAGGACTTAGGAATAAGATGGGGAGTGAA
>NC_034603.1:54039687-54095507 GCF_900095145.1 Mus pahari | reverse complement strand
AAATATCATTGGGAAAAACAAAGCCCTAGTGTACACTTTACACTTCTATCCTCTCTCTCTCTCTCTCTCTCTCTCTCTCTCTCTCTCTCTCTCTCCCTCCCTCCCTCTCGGATCTCTGCTTGCTCCAGTCAACCCTGCTTGCTCTGGCCCAAAAATTTATTTATTTTTATACATAAGTACACTGTAGCTGGCTTCAGATGCACCAGAAGATGGCGTCAGATCTCATTACGGGTGGTTGTGAGCCACCATGTGGTTGCTGGGATTTGAACTCAGGACCTTCAGAAGAGCAGTCAGTGCTCTTACCCCATATCCTTTATCTCTTAAGCATCCCTCTGGCTTTTTATCAGCCTTGAATGGAATATGCTCTCCTCTAGCTCCCCTTGCACAGGGTCTCAGATGTACATCTAGAATTCCAGTGGAGACTTTGGAATATTCTTTATGATACTTTGTTACCAGGTCTCTGTTCTGAGCTGCCTAAGGCATTCTACCTCAGGTGGGAGCTCTTCTGCCTTTTGCTGTTTTGAGAGAGGGTCGCACTTTGTAGCTCAGGCTCACCTCAAACCTACCAGCCTCCTGTCTCAACCTTCCAAGTGTTGGGACTATAAGAGTCCACAACAGACAACTTAATTTTTGCTTCTTATTCCGTCTTCCCACCCTCGCAGCTGACGAGGCAGCTAGCTCCTTCTGGTCCTCTCCTGGTTTCACGGCACAAACAGCTTCTGAACACAGACAGCACTCTGAGCATCATCTGCTTAGCCCAGTGTCTGGTTCTTCACACTGATCAAATCACCACGTGGGTCACCAGTGGTCTCCATTTTACCAGCAACATCTCAAAAATGGTCCAGCATCTCTGGCAGAATAAATGCTATCTAGAAACCATAATCTAACATTTAAGCTGCAAACAGGATTTCAAAATGAAATTGTGCAGTATATTTTAAGAATCACAGTTCACTGAAAGGAAAACAAAGGGGGCAAATTTAGGCTTAGATTTGATGAAAGGAAGAACACTTAAAAATATAGATCAGATGTCGGACAGGTTACTAGAGACTGCCTTCCTTGAAAAATCTTTAAAAATAGAACCACAGGGTAATAGCTCAGCATCGGGGGAACTGCATGTGCAAGGACCTGGTTTGATCCCCAGGGCTTGGGGAAAACGAACAAAGTCATCCATCTTGAACGATTTGGCCACAAACCAGCTTGGAAACACTATTTGAGGAAGGTACATTTCTGAAACTCCCCATGTGAACCCTTGCCTCTCCCCACTGTCCGTATACCAGGGCACCAGGGCATAGCAGGGATGACAAAGTTGGTAGAGGAGGCAGAGGACGTTAGCAGCACATGGGATTATTTTGCCGCAGAAATGGAGAACTGGCTGCATTGCTGTCAGTCCACCAACTGAGCAGTTAATGAAAGCAGGTGGCACAGTAGAGTCCTTCGGCTCTTTCTAGAATCCTGATGAATCAGATAGCTACCCCACCCCCCAGAGAGATGCTGCGAAGCTGGGATTCCAATCTGAAGATGATTCTGATCAGGGCACAACAAAGATGTCTCTCTTCTCCCTCCCACGGCATGTCCAACGAGTATTCAGAGTCTGAAACACTCAGCAGTTTCAAAAAGTGAACTCCCATTGGGAATCTATGGGGATGCATGTACTGGCACAAATGTCATGATACATTGCATAAACAGACCTGGCTCTGCTTCTCTCCAGTTTGATTTCTTTAAAAAAAATTATTTTAGTGCTTGCCTTGGCAGCTCATTTACTAAAATTGGAATAATACAGAGAAGATTGGTGTGGCCCTGCAAAAGGATGACATGCACATTTGTGAAGTATCCTATAGTTTCACATGTGCATGTAGCAACAGTGAAAAGGGAGGCCATGAATTTGGAAAAGCAAGGAGGGGGCATGTGGGGGGGGGTGGATGGAGGAGAGGGAGCTGGGGAATGATGCAAGATTATTATAGCATAAGAGATTTTAAAACATACTTATTTTATTATTAGTGTGTGTGTGTGTGTGTGTGTGTGTGAGAGAGAGAGAGAGAGAGAGAGAGAGAGAGAGAGAGAGTGTGCAGGCACACACAGAGGCCAGAAGGGGGCTCTGGATCTCTTCGAGCTAGAGCAAGGCACCTTTGAGTGAATGATGTGTGTGTTGACATCAGAACTCTGGTTCTCAATAGAGCAGTGAGCACTCCTAACTGCTGAGCCATCTTTCCAGCCTCTCAATTTCCTTGTTCTTCTTCTTCTTCTTTTTTTAATGTATCTATCTCTCCTCTCTCTTCCTTCTCTCTCTGTATCTCTCTTCCTCCCTCCCTCCCTCCCTCCCTCCCCCCTTGTGTGTGTGTGTGTGTGTGTGTGTGTGTGTGTGTGTGTGTGTGCATCCTCATTCATTTGTGTGAGCGTAGTCATGTGTGCGAACGCCCTGGGTGGTCAGAGACAACCTTGGATGGTGGACCTTGGTCTCCACCTTGTCTGAGACAAGGTCTCTTTACTATAGTTCTGCTGCATATGCCAAGCTACCTGCCCCTCAGACTTCTAGTTTCTCTGCTCTCCACATCTCTTGTGTGGACCTGTAGGTGCCCTAAGACTATAGACACTTAGTGCACCGGCGACTAACTTTTACAGGTATTCTACAGAGTCACGTTCAGGGCTCAAGCTTTCCTGACAAGCATGTTATGTACTGAGCCAGCTCTGCAGCCCTCGGTTAGTTAGTAAGTTAGTTAGTTAGTTTGCATGTCAGCCAATCTCCTTAGAGTTCCCACTGCTCTCTTCCTCTGCTCCTGGGGACTGACTACAGCATCAGGGTGGGGTAGGCAGTGCCCTGACTTTGGTCATCGGTCCTCATTAGCATCTTCCCAGTGTCCCTCTCCCATGTGATTCCTCAGTCTTTGTCCAATAGCGTGGTCTGACCGGGGAGTTTCCTGTACAGCCTCTTTCTACTTTGATGACCCACTCTTCTGGGCTGTACAAAAGTAGGTGGGGTGCCCAAGTCTATCTGCTAAGTCAGGGTTACACTCAGGTGTTTATAAAGCCTTTCATTTCTCTGCATAACACACTGAGCCCAAGAGGAAGCTTCTGTCCTACCTGCTGACTCTCACAACCTAGGTACGTCTGGGTGAGAAGTGTGGGCTCTTGAACCCCTGTGGGCTCTATCTGGCTCTGCATCACAGATCCCTTTACTCCTGGATTCTTTCTTTCTCTCCTTCTTTCTTTCTTTCCTCCTTTTTTTTTTTTTTTTTTGACAGAGATCTGCCCACCTCTGCCTCCCAGTGCTGGCACCACACCTGTTGATCCCTCGTTTTGATGACTACTGTCTAAGCCTTCTTTGCTGCTAATTCTCCATCCCTGTGACCCCCCCCCCCCCACATGATCCAGTCTCAGATGGCGCACAGACTCTGCAAACTGTTCATGCTCTGAGAGCTCAAGCATTTGGATTTCTTGTTCCCAAAAAGTCTTTTTCTGCTATAGCAACCATTTCCCAGGTACTGAGCGCTCATTGAGAGTCTGGTTATTTCATGGGGGTACAAAGTATGTACCAGTAATGACAAGCATACTGCGAACCTAGCACCACAATATTGCTGCCAAAGACATCCAGTTGAGAGGCCAGGAGAACCGGGGAAATAGCAACATCAGGGAGAGGCAGCGCCTTCTCGCTCTGGGGCACAGGAAGCCCCCACCAGCTCCTTCTTCAGGTTCAGTGCAAATTTTCCTTGCTTTTGTTTTAAGGCAGGTCTCACTATGTAGCCCTGGCTGTCTTGGAACTCACTAGGAAACCAAGCTGTATTTTTTAAAATAAATAACTTAAAAAAAAAAAAAAAGGAGTTTGAAATGAAGTTGATAAAGCAATTAATGCCACTGTGATAATATGCACATTTTGCACACTCAGGTCAGACTCTGTTCATGAAGATTAAAACCCCTAAATTGTATTTAGTATAGTTCATATGCTTTAAGTTAAAAAAAAATCCTGAATTCTTAGCTGGATGTGGTGGCACACACCTTTAATCTCAGCAATCGGGAGGCAAAGGCAGTCAGATCTCTGTAAATTCAAGGCCAGGCTGGACTACATAGTGAGTTCCAGGGCAACCAAGGCTACACAGAGAGACCCTGCCTCACTCCAATCTCCACCACCACTGCCAATAAATAAATAAATACTAAAAAATGAATTTTACAGGCCTTCAGCTTTCACAGCTAAATGGAGGACCTTATTTACAGTTATTCTGAATAAACTAGTTAGGTGGGTTTTTTTGTTTTTGTTTTTTTGGTTTTTTTTAGCATCAAAACCACCAAGAGCTTTAACCTATAGACCAATTTAAAATTGTCACCTTAAACATTTGCTATCTCAGAAACTTCATGATTCTCCTGGTTTTGTTGTTGTTGTTGTTGTTGTTGTTGTTGTTTTTTCCTATGATACATTGTGACCTTTTTCTGTTTTTGTTTTTCCCTCTCCAGTTTCACGTCTTCCTGTACTATCGACTGGTCTCTTCCTTCATGGTCATTCAGCTGCAGTTGGTCCCTGAATCACCCCCCCCAAACCCCCACTCCCGCCTCCAAACCCCGATCACGATCACGGAGCCACTTCTAGGCTCCTTCCGGTTTGGGTGGGTCGGGGGTCAGTTTCCTAAGCCCTGGGAGGAAGCTTTCAGCGGGTGCGCCATGGCTTCCCACATATCCTTAGATTGGAAAACTGGGAAGAAAACGCAGAAATAAATGAATCTCCCTACCTTGGAAAGTAGTTCTTTCAACAGATTGTGTTAGCGCTTGGAGTCACTGCTTTAACTACTAAAATTGATTAAATTAGCAGTTCTGTGTTTTGCCAAGATTTTTTTATAGGCTCTTGCCTTCGTTCGCAACAAATTAAAACCTGGCTCGCAGGGGCGTATAGTAGACTGGAGACATTTCTCCTCCTGTCGCTTGATGCTGATGTAGCAAGCTTTTGACAGTTTTTAAAAAGAAAGATTTAATTCTTGATTACCACTCCTCATGTGTCTTATACCAGGTCTGCAGTATGGGTGTGTGGGAGGAAACTGATATAACATGCAAGAGTTTAATAAATATTTGTAATATGGAGTCTCTAAATCATTGCCTCAGGGAAACCTAACATAGGAAATGAATTGGTTTCATCTCGCAGGTAGTGCTAGAGGTCTGTAACGTGCTAAATAAATGAAATTTATAAGTATTAAACCTAATGCAAACTGGTTTGCATTTTGAAAAAAATTTAAAACTTATTTAATTTGTGTGTGTGTGTGTGCATGGTATGTGCATACATTCCACAGCACTACATATGCAGGCCAGAAGATCATGATCACTAGATCCTTCTAGTGTGGGTCCTGGGCACTGGACTCAGGGTGTCAGTCTTGGTGGGAAGCACCTTTATTGATTAGCCATCTCACCAAACCCCAATTTTTTTTTTTTTTGACATAATACCGTCATGTAGCCCTGCTGGCCGTGAGTTTAAAGTGCTTCTCCTGCATCCCAGTCTTGAGAGTAAAGATACAGGGCACCACATCTGGCTCCCAAAACATTTAGATTCATGCATTTTTTTTTTTCATAAAGTTTAACTGCAAAGCAATCATACTCTCTGTTCCAAATCTAAAATCAAAACTCTCACTCTAAAATCTAGGAAAAATGAAATATTCAATTTACTAAGGCAAAAGGAACCAGCAGAACGATGAGGGGCATCAGAATACTACGATCCCACCTTCCAGTTCCAAAGAGAGGCATATTTTTTACTAAACCCTAAACTCATATCAGCTCCCAAAGTATCCATTTCTTCCTTGTGTTATAATTAGAAGTGAAAATAGGACATAACTGTATATACTCACTATGTATGTATTTTTAGAATGATCCCAGTGCCGTTAAAAATGTATAAATAAAAGCCCCAAAGGAGACGCAGTGAAATATCTTTTTGGATGGTGTCTATAAATATGATCTTTAAGATTTCTTATTTTTGACAGTTTAATTTTTTTTTTTTTTTGTAATGAATGCCTATTTCTTTTAACTAATGAAATGAATTGAGAACACTGCATGAAAGAGGAGGTCTGCACTGGCCACGCCACGCATTTCTTAAGCACCGCGATGTCTTAATGTTTATGCTGATTGTTTAGAAGGTGGCATGTGCAAGAATGAGCCTTACCCATCCAACAACGCTCCACACGTGGCGTGATCAGAGCGAGGATCAAACACGCTTTGGTCTTCAAAGTCATCCAGACCCCGAAAAGTCATAATTTCTGTTGAACTCTCCTCCCTCTGTGGCTAGATTGCTCTGCCTTTGAAGTGCCCACTGCAAAGAGCCAGGTGTGTAAGTGCTCAGATCTTCCGAGGCTGACAAGCTCTTCCCTTCACGGAGGGTTTTACAGACCCATCCCAACACAGGACTGTCACGGTGTAAAGTGGGAGGGAAATATAAGGTGCTAAAATAAGGCAGAACAAGGCTGTGGGGCTGCCTCTTGATTGCTGAGGTCTCTGCAAGATTTTATCTATAGACGGGGTGAATCCTGCTGATGAGGGAGGAGATGGAAATCGGAACAGCCAGGATCAAAGTGATCAGCGGTGAGTGGATGTGAGAGTCACCGTGTCCTTGAGTACTTTATAGGTACCTCCCAAATCTGTCTTCCTTTTAATGCAGCTGTCGGTGTTGATGTAGTCACAAGCTTGCCCGAGAGTCTGTTATAAAACAATATGAATTTGCCCAAATTTCCTTCATATATTGGAGTTAAAAAAAGAAAACCGTCGGGCATGAAGTCATGAATCCTTGGAGACCACTGCCAAGGCAAACAGTCAGGAATACGTTACTTTAAAGTAGATCTTTGTGTGTTTATTAATGCTTTGAGCCTTACTCTGTCACAGTTCTGTACCCTTAGAAGCATCACAGTCAGGTGTGATGCCTGTAACACTGGTGCGGATAGGACAAGGGGGCGGTGAGTCTGAGGGGAGTCTGGGCAATACAATGAGACTCCCCCCCCCCATCTCCAAAGATGGGAGGAAAGAGGAGGAGGGGAGGGAAGGATAAGAAGAGGAGGGGGATGGGGAGAGAGGAAGGAGGTGGTAGGAAGAGGAAGGGGAGAATAGGGAGGAGGAAGAGGGAGAGGGAGGGAAGGAAGAGGAGAAAGGGGAGGAGCCAGCATATCAAGTTCTTCAGCTCAGACTGGGAGCCTGGAGCTATGCCCAGTGCCATAGCTCTTAGACGGCTTTAAAATTTTATAAATGAGTGGTTCTATAAATGGCTATCCATCCAAACGTTGTTTCAGCGTTTCTCTGTCAGAGAGGAGACCTTAAATAATCATGTAAGATATGACATGAAAGAAAGATCCAGTATCTACGACAGGTTTAGAGCAGAAACTACGTGTCCTGGACAGAAAGAGCCTTGGTAGCCCCAGGCTCTCCTCTGAGACAGACAACCTCCATCTCGGGCCTCTCCTGAACATCCAGCAGCTCACTCTCCCCTGTTGTATGCAGCTGCTGTACACGGCCTTGGGAAGGGACTGGAGTAGATGGGTTGGGGAAGACTAGGGGTGTGTGGGCATCCATCTCTGCCGCTGTCTCATTGGTAGCTCGATGTACATTTCCCTAAGGACTAATGAAGACAGGGTCTTTTCCTTGGCTTGCTGGCCATTTCTATATGTCTCCTTTTGGTCCTTAGATTGTTCTTTTGTTTGTTTGTTTATTTTTTACAAGACAGGGTTTCTTTGTGTAGCCCTGGCTTTCCTGGAACTCACTCTGTAGACCAGGCTGGCCTTGAGATCTGCCTGCCTCTGCCTCTCAAGTGCTGGGATTCAAGGTGTGTGCTACCACCACCCGGCTGATCATTTTTGTTGTCTTGTTTGTTTCAAAAAATTATTTACTTATGTATTTGTGGGGATGATGTTGTCTTCTGACCTCTTCTTGAATGCAGTGAAACACACACATACAATGTAAAGGTTTAAAGATGGTATGGAGAGACAGCTCAGTGGTTAAGAACAATGGCTGGTTTTATAGAGGACCAGGGTTTGGTTCCCAACACCCATATGGCAGCTCATAACTGTGTATAACTCCTGTCCCAGGGAATCGGAGTCCCTGTTCTCACCTCCATGAGCACCAGACACAAACATGGTGCACAAACATAAACACCTAGCTGCAGGCAAGGTACTTATAGACATAAAAAAAAAAAAGGTTTTGTTTTTAAAGTAGTATTTCGCCAGACCGTGATGGTACATGTCTTTAATCCCAGCACTTGGGAGGCAGAGGCAGGCAGATTTCTGAGTTCGAGGCCAGCCTGGTCTACAGAGTGAGTTCCAGGACAGCCAGGGCTATACAGAGAAACCCTGTCTTGGAAAAATAAGGGCTGGAGAGATGGCTCAGTGGGTAAGAACACTGACTGCTCTTCCAAAGGTCCTGAGTTCAAATCCCAGCAACCACTTGGCGTCTCAAAACCACTCATAATGAGAGCTGATGTCCTCTTCTGGTGTGTCTGAAGACAGCAACAGTGTATTCATATAATAAATAAATAAATATTTTTAAAAAAAGAAAAAAGAAAAACAAACAAACAAACAAAAAGTATTTCTGACCAGAATGTACCATGGAGATGACGCTTAGAGGGTAGACACTGTTTTTGACTTTCTCACCTACCACTTGACTCACTTGTTGCAATTAGTTTCTGTCACCTGTGCACAGCAGCCAGGCTGGGAGTGCTAGGAGGAGGCTTTGAGAATGCGCAGGGCACTCCATTCTCTAACACTGCAAGGAGCTTGGCAGCCACTATGGGCTGCTGCCAAGAATGGTTTTCGAAGTGGGTGATTTGTGGCTACTGAGGGACAGAGAGCTGTCCGTTCGCGGCCACACTGGTCACTGTTCAAACTGACACTTACTATTTAGTTAATTAATTGAGTCCATATTTTGGGCTAAAGTACTTGATAGTTAAGATACCCGCTCACCATAAATCACATTTTTTTTTTTAGATTGAATAGCAATATTTAAAATAATAGGATTGTTATAATAATTTGGAAAATTACTAATTCTTTCCCAATGATTCCTTGGTGCTTTCAATTTGACTAAAGGGTTAGAAAGAGATTTTATTGCTGTGTGTAGCTTCGGTCCCTTGGCTAAGCTGACTGACTTGATTTGTTGTGTTCATATGAGTATAAATATTTTAGAACAAAACCCAATTTAACAAATGAACCAACTTATTAGACTGTAATTACTTTTCTGAATCCTGTGTCTTAAAAGTCACAATTAGAAGGTGGATACACACTGTTCTACAGCGAGCCTTTGGGAGTTCTGGCTCCTTCTGTAACCATTGAGTTTAAAGCAAAGAATGGGCTAATGTGAAAAGCGGGGTTTATAATGGGAGTCATTTCATTTTGATAAAGCAAAGCTTTATGAAAACAGATGTAGAATTGCAATGGGAAAACGAGGACGAAAAACATTCCAACTGGATGGGACTTCTGAATGAGATTTGCAGTTCCCTACAGCAATCAGTGAGTCGGGTGGGTACATCAAGGTGGTGGGGTCTGGTCTCACGCGCACGGAGCCCAGGTCCAGGCCTCAGCACCATAGACTTAACATAAAAGCAAGCAAACCCAAGTAGAGAATAAAGAATTTTTCTACTATATAACCACAATTGTATTATTTATAAGCATAAAGTGTGGCTGTGTGTCATATGTGTATAAAGTCTGAATATGTGTGTATTCGACAGAAGTCAGTTGAGGGGCAGTGGCTGTCTGCAGGGAGAGGGGACAGGAGAGGGAAGGCTTTTCAAGTCTTGATATTTCCCTGATAAGTAGAAAGGGAAAGTGGGTGGATTTCTTTTGTTATTGTCTGCGAATTTGAAATACTTCATTAGCTGAAAACTTAAAAACACAATACCTAATTCTCGAATTTCCTTTTCTAATGGATCTAAACATTTGCCTCATGTTGATGTGGAAACATGTTTAAATAAGGCTTCAAGGGCACCAAGGGGGTTTATTTTTAGATATTTAGCATATACTAGTAATAATGAAAGTCACAGTTCACTAAGAAAATAGCACCTCCACCCCTTGCAAGGACAAGCTTGCTTCTGGCTGCTTTGACAGTAACAATTCAGGGAGGTTGCTTCCCACAGTCCCATCTAACAGATGGCCAGGTGAGCTGCAGATTCCAGCCCATGCCTAGTGATAAAATATGCTAAGTGAAGACTCAGACTCTCAAATGTCAGATTTAATATCCCAAAGATCATTTCTCATACGATAGTTTTCTTTTTCTCAAGAACTATCTCTACACTTTAATATGTTTACTTGAGGAAATCTGAAAATATGGGCAGAGAAAATGGAGTGTTTTTTTTTTTTTTTTAAACTGCCTCTACTTCTGCTGGCGACGAGAGCTGATGGAGAGAGCAGCCTTTGATAGTAGCCCTTCGTATGTTTCCATGCATAAATTTGTGTGAACTTTCAAATGCTTTGGGAAGTATCCATATTAAGAATTTCGCTATTAGTGCTGTGTATGACGCATAGTATAGAATAAATTACAAGCTTGGCTTTTTTTTTTCATCTTTGCCTATATGTATTGTTTAAATTAAAGTCTCAACTGGGGAAAAAAGGTTAAAAATCTGTGCAATGTAGGATGGAGAAGATACACTTTTCATTTATTTAATGTTTATTTGTTTTTGGTTTTTCATTCTGTTTCTTTGAGACAGAATCTCATTATATAAGCCAAGTTAGGCTCAAACTGGCTATCCCCCTGCCTCAGCCTCCTCTTTGTGTTGGGATTTTGGTCATGCATCCCCAGGCTTACCCTCAGGTAGACTGTTTGAAAGTACTTTTATGCCGGGCGTGGTGGCTCACACCTTTAATCCCAGCACTTGGGAGGCAGAGGCAGGCAGATTTCTGAGTTCGAGGCCAGCCTGGTCTACAAAGTGAGTTCCAGGACAGCCAGAACTACACAGAGAAACCCTGTCTCAAAAAAACAAACAAACAAAAAAAGTACTTTTATTTTACTAATGTGTGTTAACCTGCATGTATGTCTGTGTGTGCCTGGAGCAGTGCATCCTATAGAAGCCAAAGAGGGTGTTGGATCCCCTAGGACTGGAGTTATAAATGATTATAAGTCATCATGTGTGTGCTGGGAATTGAACCTGGGTCCTCTGAACCATGTCTTTAATTAAAAAAAAAAAATCAAATGTCAAATGGGGCTGGAGAGATGGCTCAGTAATTAAGAGCACTGGCTGTTTTTCCAGAGGTCCTGAGTTCAATTCCTAGCAACCACATGGTGACTCACAAGCATCTGTAGTGGAATCTGATGCCCTCTTCTGATGTGCATGAAAAACATAGCACTCATACACATAAAATAAACAAATAAAAATTAAAACAAGGAAAAAAATAACGTGTTCATTGAATTGATATTTAACACCAAGGCCAGCTAGGCAGTTATTACGTTAATTTTACCAGCACACTGTAAGACCAGTAACTTACAGATCTTACTAACCTGTTAGAGATAGTGTCGTGGCTTTCAAAGCACAGTAGGGCACTATTTTAAGAAAATGAGGCCAAGAGGTTAGGTAAAGGTGACTGCTGACAAATCTGATTTCCTTAGTTCAATCCTTAGGGTCTCCATGGTGGAAAGTGAAAACCAGTTCCTGAAAGTTGTCCCCTGACCTCCACACATTCACCATGGAGTCCCCCCTTCCATACACACAAGCATATTCAGATACATGTGTGGCCAGAGGCCAATCTCAGGTGGAGGGCAGCATTAAAATGACTCCTAATGACATACTGCTATACCTATAGATCCATCCCTTGCTCAACCCACATCAGCCAAGCTGCTTCTTGCAGTCGATGGGATTTTTTCCACAGAGATCCATAACTGGATGACGTGCGGAAAGTGAGAGACGTGGAAGCACTCTGTTCTACTTGGGGTGTATTTGTCAAATTCCTTCTCTTAAGGCCCAGGGATCTACTCAGAAGAGGAGGCGGAAAGACAGTAAAAGCCAGAGGTGGCGGATGACTCAAGGACACAGCAGGACTGACGCACACCCAAGGACTGATGCGCACATGATGTCATAGACGCTGCGACAGTGCAAACAGGAACTTCACAGGTTCAAGGCAGGCGGACTCTCAGAACTGAGGTGGGACAGTGGACATGGGGGTCAACCAAGACGGTATCTGCAATTGATATCCCCACTGGGTATCCCCACTGGCAAAGGGAAAAATCGGTTTTCTCTAGTGTGTCTCCGGGTGGTGTAACACTCCAGGGCAGGCCATGCCCAGGAGAAGTTAGCCAACATATAATGAGTTCCATGTTTGTTTGTTTTTGTAAAATGTGTAAACTTTGTGTTTCATTTGGGCATTTTTGTCTTATTTGTTTTGATTTTCATTTTTGTGGCTTTGTTGTTGTTTTATTATTTATTTTGAGAGAGGGATCTAGAGAACATAAAGTTGGGTGGGGAGGAAGGCGGGAAGGATCTGGAAAGACTTAGGGGAAGGGAAAACACCATCAAAGTATATTGTGTGAAAAAAAACAATTTGTTTTTAAAAAAGAAAAAACAAGAACCAAAACTCTCGTTTAAAACAACAACAACAACAACAACAAAACAGGCTGGAGAGATGGCTCAGCGGTTAAGAACACTGACTGCTCTTCTGAAAGTCCTGAGTTCAAATCCCAGCAACCACATGGTGGCTCACAACCATCTGTAATGAGATCTGACACCCTCTTCTGGGACATCTGAAGACAGCTACAGTGTACTTACATATAATAAATAAATAAATCTTTAAAACAACAACAACAACAACAAAATAGTAAGCCATACAGGACGAGTCATGACAGTGAAGTAGGTGACAGTTTCTTGGATGATACTGAGTCCAGACAAGACCAGAACAAATAGATGTGGGATCTCGTCAGAATCTGGGGAAAAGGTCTTCTGTGTTTGAAAGGACACTAGTGAGTTTCCAAAGCCATGGATGTAGCTCACATAACAGTGCTTGTCTCTTGAAGGCTCCGGGTTGGATCCAGCACGGCAAATCATAAAGGAGAGGAAAGGGGCTGGCGAGGCGGCTCAGTGGGCACAAGTGCCTGTGGCAAGCCTGACATCCCACCAATGAGAAGGAGAAAACGGATCCCTGTGTGTTCTTCTCTGACCACTGCATCGACGCATCTGCCCCACCCCCACCCCCACATAAAAGGAAGGGTGACAAATGGAAGGACCACCTTTAAACTGAAAAGAGAAAGGTTTGCTAATTACTTATCCGAAAGAGGATTGATACTTAGATTTTAGTTATTTTGAGACCGGCTCTCAGTGTGTAGCCCTGGCTGTCCTGGAACTCACTCTACAGACCAGGCTGGCCTTGAACTCACAGAGATCCACCTGTCTCTGCCTCTCATGTGCTGGGATTGAAGGCATGTGCCCCCAAGCCAGGTTTGAGATGTAGAATGTATAAATAACTCCCACAACTCAGTAACAACAATAGAAACCCTAAGCAACCCAATTTTAAAATGGGGGAAGGATACAAACAGAGTTTTCCCCAAAGATGGCAAACAGATCACCAGCAAACATGGGGGTTACAGGGAAGAGCATGAAACAACTTATAACAAGAGAAATCCAAATCCAAATGCCAATCAATAGATTCCCTCACACCACGTGGATGGCCACTATAAAAACAGCAGTATTCCACCCAACTGTCAGCAAATGGGCAGAGAAATCAAAGTCAATCCAATGAGAGTGCACTATGGCACAGCCGCTGTGGAAAATGGCATGATGGATCTCAAGATTTTTAAGAATAATGGCAGATGACATGGCTCTGCCAGCAAAGGTATTTTTGCCAAGCCTGACAAACTGCATTCAAAACATGGGTTCCACTGCAGGACGCCTGATGCCTGCAGGTTCTCCTCTGATCTCCATACACATGCAGTAAAATGAATGCACTCACCCGGACACATGCACAATTAATAAATTAATTTAAGAAAAGAATTATTAAACATAGAATTTCTATATAATCCAGCCATCCCATTTCTGAATACATTTCAAAAGGGGCTCAGGCATGTAATGTATACATACATTTACAGAAACACTGTTTCCAATAGTCAGAAGTGGCCATCAGTAGATGCGTGGACCAACTAACGTGCCAGATATCTGCAAGTGAAGTACCAGTCACCTCAGAAAAAGGTGACATATGGTCCAGCCTGGAACACTGGCTGTTATCCAGCTGATAACACCATGTTAAGTGAAAGGAATCAGCCACAAAGACAGACTGTGATTCCCCTGGGATGAATGACTGGCGTTGTTAAAAGCACGTAGGTAATATAGTGGTTGCTAGGGCCGGGTGGGGGAGGAGGGAATGAAGAGTTAATGTTTCACAGGTCAAAGTTTCCACTAGGGAAGATGAAAACTGCATCATCTAGAGATAGGTGATGTCACCGACTGCAGGGCTATGTGATGGAACAGTGCACTTCACACTAGGAAAACGGATGTGGCGTTCATCTACAAGTGTTTCAGTGTTGAAAACACTTAGTTCTTGAAAACAGTATTTGGTGGGCTGTGAGGGTGTAGTACTCAGGAGGTAGAGGCAGGAGGGGCAGGGGCAGGAGGTTATCCTTGGCTACATAGGGGGTTTGAGGCTAGCCTGGGCTTTGTGAGATCCTGTCTGAAAAAAAAAAAGGCCAAAGCCAAAAATATCATTAGGTTAGACTAGTCAGGATGAAGGGAGAGACCAATCTGAAGGAAGGCTCCTTAGTTGCTGGCGTGATTAACTGAGGGAGTGCCGTGTCATTAACGTGTAACACTGGAAAAGTGGTGGGTCGGGGGACGTGCCCCACTATGCTGTTCAGGCATATTTCCAATTCCTGGGCTGGAGCCGCTTTCTAGTTTCAGCTCCCAGGTGCTGGGCAACAGGTGTATACCTGGTGTCAGGGGAAACAGACATTGAGGTGCAATGGTGTGGTCCATTTTGGAGCTTGGGGTGGCCATGAGCCACGCAGAATACATGGGTACAGAATTTAAATCTCGGGTAAGAAGACTGCCGACCTGTGAGTCGTCACTTGTCTAGATAATAGGAGATGCCCACATACTTGGCTGAGGCCTGTGACTCTGGGCCAGGGGAAAGGGTACTCAAGTGAAACTTGAAGGAAGATAGACACAGAAAGAGGCTGAGATAGTGTCCAGAAGATGGGAGAATGTAACTGCAAGAAGCCAGAGGAAGAGGGCACCTCTGGAAAGTGAGGCCCTGAAAGGACGGAAAAACCAGTGAGGTGAAGATCTCAAAATTACCCACTGAACTTATCAACTAAGAGGTTCAGTCTGGTCCCTGGAGGTAGCCTCAGGTCACTTTCTCTTTGCTGCCTTTCCCAGAGAAAGGTGGAACTATGAATTAGATAGTCCTGGTTTCATTCTGTAGCTATGACCAAAACACTGATCAAAAGCAACTTGGGCAAGAGAGAGTTTCTTTGGTTTCTGTTTCCAGGTCACAATACATCACCAAGAAAAGTCAGGGCAGGGAACACTACTTGCTGGCTAGCTCACTCACAGGCTCTTTTTCATATGCCCTGGGAAAATCTGCCTAGGGATGGTGCTGCCCACAGTGGGCTGGGCCCTCCTGCATCAATAAAAAGAAAAAAATGAAGATTCCCCACAGATATGCCCACAGGCCAATCTGATCTGACCTATCCCCCAGTTGAGACTCTCGGGTGACTCTGTTTGCATCAAGGTGACAAATCTAACTAGGACATAGACTAACAATTGATCTCCTGCTTGAACATACTACGTTTGAAGTATTTATTTGGCTGGGTTACAGAGAAAGCAATATTTTTATGACATACATAAAGAGCAGGAGCCTAGGACTGAAGATCAGTGGTAGAGTATCTGCGTAGCATGGGTTCCAATCTAGTCCTGCAATAAGAAAACAAAAAAACAAAACTAACCTATAAAGGAGGCTGACCACTCCCAGGGGCTGATACAGAGTCCAAGTTGTTTAAAAAGGAACCTCATTTTTTTTTCTGTAATTTTTGTTCTCATTTCTATTTTCTTTGCAATTTCCTGAATCAGACTCTTTTGGGGGGATATACTGAAGGATTTAAAATGTAGACTGTGCAACAGTATAGAATTCATCCCAGGGAGAAGGAACCAGCTTGGTGCTGTGCATGATTTGATTTTAGAATTTTCAGCTGACTTCATCTGCAGCTGCTCGGTAAAACTAATCAGCACACACAGGTCAGGGCCAGGGAGGTTTTGTGGATTTGGGGGTGGAGACGGTCATGGACCTCTCATTTTATCTGAAAGCATTGTCTTCTTAGCTACACGCAGAACCAAATAATCTTTGGATGTCGTGGCACCCCTGATGCAGGTGGTCTGGATTCCTCCTTTCTTTTTCTTTCACTGTGGAGCCCTGGCTATCCTTGAACTCACAGAGATCCACCTGCCTCCAAAATGCTTAAAGATACCCCCACTCCATCTCCCAGTTAACAAGCTCTTAGTTAAATCTGGCAGTTCAGTCTGGTCTCCAAGGCACTATGTGCCTGCAGATGACCTTCATGTCCCCGTTTCCCTGTTTTTACTGAATGATGGGTTTATAGGTGTGAACCACCACACCTGGCTTCCCATTTTTAAATACACTTCTGTCCTTACCTGAACAGAGCCATAAGTACCCCTTGAATTTTATAATACTTATTGTCTTGTCATCTCTGGCCTTTAGCTAATCTGTGAATGAAATTATAATCAGGTTGCAGGCAAGCCCATAAGACATTTTCTTATTTAATGATACACGGTGGTGGACCTAGCCCATTGTGGGTGCTGCCATCCCTGGGTTGGTGTCCTGGGTTCTATAAGAAAGCAGGCTGAACAAGCCATAAGGATTAAGCCTGTAAGCAGTACGCCCCATGACCTCTGCATCAGCTCCAGCCCCCAGTTCCCTGTCCTGTTTGAGTTCCTGTCCTGACTTCCTTCAATGATGAACTACAACTTGGAAGTATAAATCAAGTAAACTCTTTCCTTCCCAACTTGTTTTTCATCATAGCAATAGTAACCCTAACTAAAGAAAGACACATACCAGTAGTGACAATTTTGGAATTTTGGTTTCTTTAAAAAAAAAAAAAACACACAGAACTAGTGTAAGAATACGTTTTTGTTTTAATCTTGTGTGCAGAGCTACTTCGAAGCGGCAGACTATGATTTGCCTCATGCTCTAGCAGAAGTGTGATTTTGTCAGACGCAGAGAGTTCCTGCAACCATGTGACATTTAGAATTCTGGGGACTTTCAGAGGGTATATAAATGCTAGGGCCCCTGAGAAGCTGGGTGGATGGTTGTTGGTTGTTGTTAGCTGGGGTTTGTTAAGTAGTCCTGAGAAAAGAAGCAGCAAGAAGAAGATCGTCTTGACAGCAAAGATCAAACTTGCCCCAAAGAACTCAATGCCCCTAATCATCAGGAAGCAGTCTAATGATGACGTCGCCCCCTTTCTGACCCCTGACCTTATTTAGGGAGCTCTTTCCCCTCTGTCCTTTTCTCTCATATTTAGTGTGTGTGTGTGTGTGGAGTCGGGGTTGAAAGGGAGAAGGAATGAAGAAAAAAGAACCTACAAAGAAGCAAAGGACCAGCTAGACTTCCCTCTAATTTTAATTATCACAAGGCCATCACTCTCAACTTTCATGGGTTAAATAACTAAATTCAGGGAGGCCAAGTAAGCCTGCGATTCTCATTGAGCCAGGAAGAGATGGAGCTGGTGTTGGGATCCGAATCTGCCTCTCCTTCTCCCCATGTCTCCCATCGTAGACATACAGTCTGTGTCTCAGTGTGGAGCCCTGAGGACCGAGGGGCGCTGGAGCATCCTCTTAATTAGAGTGTCCAGAAACCAGAGACTAATGCTCCCCAGCCTGGGCCCTGGAACTGAAATACTGGAATGTTAGACATAAAAATGGACTTGATTCTCCCCCAAGGATTTCCCCCTCTTTCATCCATGCGGTGAACATTAACAATTAATGGGAAATGCTTTTCAAGCATCGCCCTTAATATTTATGATGCCCACGAAACATACAAACATCTGCTCTGCAGAGTGATAGCTATTAAAGCATACTCCAGTGCCAAGCGCTCTCGCACACGGAGATGAGTCAATGCTTAAAGCATTCGCCTCTCTGGAGTTATCGAAATGGCAAGAATTCCAAGAAGATGGGAGGAAGACAATTTTAGATTCAGCTTAAAGAATGTTAGTTCATTTTATCATGTCTGAAAACACATAGTAATTTTTAAAAATCTCTACTACTACTACTACTACTACTACTATTATTATTTTATGTGTATAGGTGTTTCTGCTTGCAGGTTTGTCTGCACCATATGCAGGACTGTGTTCAGGGAAGCCAGAGGAGGGCACTGGATTCTCTGGAACTGAAGTAACAGGCTGTTGTCAGCTGCCATTTGGGTACTTGAAATGGAACCCTGTCCTCTGCAAGAGCAACAAGTGCTCTTAACCACCGAGCCATCACTTCAGCCCACCGAGCTGTCGCTCCAGCCCTTACCTAGTCATTTTAAATCGCACAAAGGGATTTTTAAATAGTTGATATGATCTTCTCATGTTAGGAATGACAACACCTTAGACCCGAAGTCCAGGTTTCTGCCTGAGAAATACAATTAGGATTCAAGGGGTGATGGATGACATCATCCACCAGCAAGAATGATGGATGGGTCTAAAAAACCGGCCACTAAAATAAGGCTAACGATTTGGGTGTACTGAAAAACCAATCATGGTAGCCTGTGCCTTACTTTCAGGGCTCAGGCTTGAAATGAAATTATTTCTAAGGAAATATTAGGTTTGACCTTACTTGTAAGGAGATTGTGTTAATGGTCTGCTTGGGTCTGATAGCAGAGTTGACTCAGAGCCACTACCTTTGCCAGAACACCCTAGTCGGCAATAAAATGTGCTGTGATAAATAGCAGGTGTGTATGTACCAGCACGCCCAGGGTCAGTTGCTTTCCATGTATAGCAACTAAGCTGAAGAGACCAGACCCTAAATGTGGGCATGCATAGCTGCACCGCTATGCAGACTTCCCCAGCTGACATTTATTCAAATTGCAACAAAAATAGATTCACGACAGCCACAACAACAATAATAAAAATGGTAGCGATTGTGGAGCACTTACTAAATGTCAGATATATGCTGTATGTAAATTACCCATTGAGCCCTCAGGGCAATGCTATGGGGTAAGTGGAAAATGGATGCCTGTGGAGGTTATGTGATAGATGTCAGGTTGTATGCAGATATGGTGGAGCCTAATCTAACCTAGAGTAGTGTCTGCTTTTTGGTTTGGCTTTTGTTGTTTTGGTTTTTTGAGACAGAGTTCCATGTGGTTACCACTAGTCACAAACTCCCTATGCAGCTGAGGTTGTCCTTGAACTCCTGATTTTCCTGCTTTTGCCTCCAAGGGCTGGGATTACAGCCATGCACTATCATAACTGACCCAGGGAAGCTCTATGAATTTATTTATTTGTTTATTTTATTGTTTTATGCAGGTATATGTGGTTGTGTGTGTGTGTGTGTGTGTGTGCTTGCGCCCGAGGATCAACTTAAGAGACACCTTTAAAATTTCCAGCCATCTCTTTGGAGGCAGGATTTCTCACTAGCCTGAAGCTTACCAATTAGGTTAGGGTGGTTAGCTGGTGAGCCTCAGGAGTCCTCCTGTCTCTGTCTCCCCAACACTAAGATAACAAGCATGTGCCACCACATCTGTCCTTTTCACACTGGTCCTTGGGATTTGAACCCAGGCCCTCAGGCTTGGAGAGTAAGCACTTTACTGCTATTGTTCCAGCCCCTGCAACCCCACTTTCTTAATTACTCCTGGCGTGGAGGGAGAAAGAGAGCAGTATGTACATATATTTTTCTGTTTTTCATTTTCATGTGTGTGATTATGCATTCATGCTTGTGTGTATGTTTATGTGTAAGTGGGCACACATTCATATGAGGGTGCATGTGTGGAAATAAACATGTGTGTGCAAATGTGTGGAGGCCCAAGATGGATGTCAGGAATCACTATTGATGGTTCTTCCACCTTATTCATCGAGACAGGATCTCTCACTCAGACCCAGAGCATGCCCATACAGCTAGTCTTGCCAGCCTGCTTGCTCTTGGGCTTCTCTGTCTCCATCTTCTGAGGTTGGAATTCCAGGCAAGCCACCACAGCCACCTGACATTTACATGGGTGTCCAGGACCCAAATGCTAGTTCTCCCATTTTCTCTGCACGCACTACCTACACATTGATCCTTCTCCTCCACATGCCTAGAGATTTAAACACAAAGGTGCTCGCGCATAGGTTCCTCTGGTGGCAATATACAAAATCTCATGTAAGCCCCTCCAGTGATGTTGGATAAGGTTCATCATGAGATGCGCCTCTGCATGACACCCTGCCCTTTGCTCTACCGTCGTTCCTACACTGCGTTATAATTATCTGTCTATCTGCACATTCTAATCATCATGCTTGACCCCAATAAACTCAAGATTTTTCTCTCTTGTTTATTATTATATCTTTAGTGCAAAGAACAGTGTCTGACAAATGAGGAAATGCTCAAGAATGAGTCACTGAAGTAAAACATAGGAGGCTGGGAATGTGGCTCGGTTGGTTGAGTGCTTGCTTAATGGGTAGGAAGCCAGCCCTAGGTTTGATTCCCCAGAACTACCGAAACTCGCTAACCAGTGCAGGGGGTTTGTGCCTGAAATCCTAGTGTTCAGGAGACGAGGCCAGAGGATCAGAAGTTTAAGGTTATCCTTTTCTACATAATGAATTCAAGACCAGCCAGAGATATAAGGAGATATATGAGACCCTGCCTCGGAACAAATATGTTCCAGAGATGTTTCAGCAGTTAGGAGTGTTTGATGCTTTTTTTTTTTTTTTTTTTTGAGACAGGGTTTCTCTGTGTAGCCCTGGCTGTCCTGGAGCTCACTCTGTAGATCAGGCTGGCCTTGAACTCAGAAATCCGCCTGCCTCTGCCTCCTGAGTGTTGGGATTAAAGGCGTGTGCTACCACGCCTGGCTTGATACTCTTATAGAGAATTGAAGGGACCCACTTCAGGAGACTCACAACTTGTAACTCCAATTCCAGGGAATTAACACACACACACACACACACACACACACACACACACACACACACACGTGTTAACTAATTACTTAGTTAATTAATTTTGGGTGATAGTACCAAACCCAGGCAAGTGCTCTACCACTGAACTAAATCCTCAATTCTAAGATGATTACTAATTTAGAAAGTAAGAAACAAGTTTAGCCAGAGTTCATGGGGACAAAAATCCAGAGATAGCCCTGAGCTGCCCTCCGGCTGGCCCAGCCTCTTGCCTCTGCCCTTCCTTGCCTGTGTATCTCTTTCCTTTGTGGACTTCCTCTCCCCACTTACACATCTCTGCTCCCCCATAATTTTGGCTTTTGTGAAACTTAGTCATTGATGCCAACTTTAGCTTCACCCCGACTTGCCCTTCTAGAGCCCCAGTACTTACCGTATTCAATGCATACTGACTCATTTTCTGCAGCTAACACACAGTGGGGTGGCTGAGCTCGAGAGTTCTCCAGTTGTCCAATTAGCAAGGCTGAAGTGTTTGGTAAAAATGGTCAACTGTTCTTACACTTTCCTCAAGAGAACACTTCAACAGAAAGGACTGTGGGCTGAGTACACACTCCCAAACTGGATCCCTACAAATGCCAAGCTGATCTCGCTCTCCTTTTGAATCTAGGAAAGTTTTGAAAACCATGGAGGAGTCTATTTTAAATGACACTGAAAATCTACCGTCAGATTGTATTTTAACAGGGAGCTTCTATGCGCTGCCATTTTCCAGTTGCCTGCGTTTTCAATTTCACTCTTTGATTGCTTAAGACATAGCCATCTTTTCCTTGCCATGCAATGAAAATGGTCTGTTTTCATGCGGTCTGTGTTAGTCATAGTGTTTGCATTTTCATTACAATATCAAGAAGTTGTTCCAGTGCTGCTAAGGGCTTCTCCTAAGTTTCTTGTGATAATTGCATTATGATCTTCTCCCTTTTATGTTTCAGACTTATATGATTTTTGAAGCTTGAAGAGAATTGCCTAAAATTTTCCTTGTGGCTCATGATTAATGCTAATGTTAAGAGCCCCCCCACTGCCCCTAATTTACAAGTGAATTCCAAAAGCTCATTTGTAAGCCAGTTGTTTGGGACTTGAAATACATTTTCCTAGTAGTCTAGGAGAGGTTATTTAACCTATAATATATTCACTCCATTATTCCATAAAGAACTGCTATTTGCCTGCCACCGCGGGAAGCAACTGTGTGTGTATGTGTGGAATTACTGGTTAGCAGTTCCACTCAAAACACGAACAAGAGGCCGGAGAGATGGCTCAGCAGGTGAGGGCACTGCCTCTGTGCCTCTTGAATTGAGCTCAGTCCCCAGAATCCCCAGGGTGGAGGGAGAGAGTCAACTCCTGTAAATCGTCCTCTGACCTCTACACACATATCATAGCACATGCCCCAGCCAGCAAATACACCCTACACGCACACACACACACACACACACACACACACAACCATGAACAAGGGATGGAAAGACAGCTAAATCAATAAAGTGCTTGCCATGACACAAACACAGGATCTGAGCTTGGCTCCCAGCATCATGTAAAACCTGGGCATTGGCTGCTTGAGATAGCAAGGCTTGCGGTGCAAGTGTTAGAGCCATGTAGAACCCATGTAGAACCCTGTAGAACAGAACACAGTAATCTGTAATCCCAGCATTCCTTGGCCATGTGGGAGGCAGCTCCAGGGCTGGCTAGCATGGCATACGCAGTAGCAGATAACAAGACACCCTGTCTCAACCAAGGTGTCAGGCAGGGACCAGAGATTGTTCTTTAGCCTCCATAGGCATACCATGACATGGATATGTACATCATGCACAGAAGATTAAAAAAATGTAAGATAGTTCTGTGGATAAGGCACCAACATGTAAGCCTAAAGACCAGAGTTTAATCTCTGAAGTCCATGTAAAGATGGCAAGAGAGAAGTCACTTTACAAAGCTGACCTCTGATCTCTACATGCACACCTTAGCACAGGTGCATCCACAGAACACACACACACACACACACACACACACACACACACACGATAAGAATAAAAGCTAGGTACACTACTTTTATACACTATATATAATATCAGTGTTGAGGAGGTAGACCCAGGTGGATCTCTAACATTTGTAGGACATCCTAGCTGAATTGGCAAACTCCATGTCCAGTTAGGGATCCTGTCTCAAAAAACAAGGTAGATCTATTAAGAAAGACACACAACATCGACCTCTGCCCTTTACCCATGGGCACACATGTGCAACTGCACCCACACAAGCATGTACACACACTGCACCCATATCATACAGATAACACAAAATGGATACAGCTGGGTACTTGCTATCTCTGCAAGGCTGAGCGTCTAAGTCAATGAACAGAAATGGAAAGGCATGGTAACATGTGCCTGTATTGAGGGCTTTTTAAAAAGTCTTAAATGTATATATATTTATTTTGTGTGTGTGAGTATTTTGCTTTGTGTATATATGTGCACTACATAATGTCTGTGCCTGTGGGGGCCAGAAGAGGTCATCAGATCCTTCTGGAACTGGAGACAGATGGTTATGAGTCACCATGTGGGAGCTGGGAATTGAACCTGGATCCTTTGTAAAAGCAGCAAATATTCTTAACTGCTGAGCCAACTCCCCATCCTCTGAAAAACCCACCATTTGGTTTATTTATTTGTTTTTCAACATAAGGTCTCACTGGGTAGCCCTGGCTGTCTTGGAACTCACTCTGTAGACCAGGCTGGCCTTGAACTCAGAAATCTGCCTGCCTCTGCCTCTGCATCTGCTGAGATTAAAGGCATGCGCCATCACTGCCTGGGTTTTCACCTTTTAAAATCTTTAATCCTAACCAATCTGGTTAGTAGTTCCACTCAAAAAGATAAATTTACAAAACAAGTATTTTAAAGCTTTTTATTGATACATAATAGATACTCAGAAAAAGGTATGTGCCTGACTGAATCCGAGAAACTAACAAGAAGCAGGTAATATGAACACTCCAGAAGCCGCCCTGTGTCCTGTGTTTCCTTAGGGTTACTAGAGTCCCAAAGGAGATCATTTAAACATTAGCTAAGGAGGACTGTAGTCTCGGGATGACGTTTTGTTGGGGAGGAAGGATGTTTAAGTCCTAGTTTGTCCATTTGGAGCTCTGTAAGTGTGCCGCCAGACTTCTTGTTGTTTATTACATTCAGATGCACATAACTGAATACCTAAGACAGTGGCATACAGAGGTGTGCTTACCTGTCACATGCGGACAACAGGACTGGTTTGTAGTGTCATTGTCATCCTAGATCCAGATTGCATCTATGTCAACCACTTAGTGCAAGGCCAGTGATTGTGCTGTCTCCGCATTCCAGAGAGAAAGCAAAACAAAGGAATGCAGAATGGGGGAGTCTTACATCTCTGATGTTTCAGGTTCATTTCTAAGGAACCTGCCCTTCATAGACCTTGCCTGTTCACAATCTAATTATCTGGGCTATGACTTTTAAAGAAAGCTGGTCCTTTAGGTACTGTGTTGACGACTCCCCCCCCCCCCCGTAATATGGGGAGTCTCTCTCTCTCTTTTTTTTTTTTTTTTTAATTGAGAGGAGAGGTCAGCTCTGACTGGCCTGGAACACATCCTGTAGCTCAGGCTGGCTTTGAACTTTTGGTAATGCTCCTGCCTCAGAGCACTTAGATTATAGGAGTGAGGCACCACGCTTAGCGAGAGAATCTGAAAACTATTAAGAAGGGAAGGATGGCCTGGGGAGACAGCATCTACGATAACTACACTGGTTTCATTGCTGTTTCTTACATCCCATTGCCTAAGGAAAATTCTTTTCCTAAGAAGGGAAATTCAGGTGCCATGTTTGAGAAACTGAGAGAGAAAAGAAAAACAAATCTAAAACATGACCTCCTAGCTAGATCCATTTACTTGCTGTAGAACCTGGATCCAGACAGCAAAATTTCTAAACCTGAGAGTGTTACAAATAGAATATCACAGTACATCTCCTCTTTAATTGTACAGGAGTCAACTAGAAAAATTTCCTAGAAAGTATGTGTGAGTGTGATTGTAGCTGTGTGTGAGGGTGTGTGTGAGAGTATATGTGTGAGTGACTGTGTATGAGTGTGTGTGAATGTATGTGAGTGTGTATGTGAGTCTATGTGTGTGCGTGACTGAACGTGTGTGTGACTTGTGTATATGTAAGTGTGACTGAGTGTGTGCGTGTATGTGTATGTGAGTATTTGTGTGTGTGTGTGTGTGTGTGACTGAGCGTGTGTGAGTTTTTGTGTGTATGTGTGTGAGTTTGTGTGAGTGTGGTAGACATTGGTTGACTGGAAACATCCACAGTATTTAGTCCTCAGAGGCATAGTTTCTTTCAAGTTTTGTATTTCTGAGGTCAGCGAAAAGGTAAATATAAGTTACAGTAGTGCCCGGCTTATCATTACATGGATTTCTATCTAGAACAAGTTAGGTCTTGTATCTCTCAAGAAAGACGACTCACATAAAGAGGCCTGCGTGCCGTGATTACAAGGCAGGTGCCGCTCTCGTCTCCCCTCTCCAACGTATTATTAATGTCGGGCTCCGTTCCAACACGAACCCTCTAGGGATGAGGAGATGCAGAAGAAGCTGAACTCTGAGGCCTTTCTGCCTGTCATTTTGGAACAGGTGAAGTCTGGTTAGTGCGAACCTCCAGGGCAGCCTGCTGTCAGTAGAACTAAAGATGTAAACACCAGGAAGAGTAGGAGGCGGAGGGGGCCCCCTGCAGCTGCCAAAAGAATGAGTAGGAGCTTTGTCTGGGCTTAATTAGGAGATCGGGCAGGGAACAGGGCTGGCAGACAGGAACTGGAGAGGGAAAGCAAGGAGAGGGACCAAGGGAGGTTCCCAAATTAGGCAAGGGAGTGAAATAAACACCTATAGAGCCCGGGGCGCCAGGGAGCTGCTGCAGAGTGAGGGCCAGGTGTTTGATTCTCGGACTGTCCCGAGCACCTGCTACGGAAAGGCTTGTGCTTGGTGCCAGGGAAACGGAGGCATAAACAGATATAGGCCCCACCCAAGAATACTGATGCTCTCTCTCTAGCCTCTTTGGAGGACCAAAGGCCTCAGTTCAGTGTGACCAGTGAAGGGAAAGAAAGGTGAATGAGAGTTCTAGAAACCCAGGGGACAGCAGTAAATCTGCAGGATCGAGAAGTGGGACGGAGGGAGGGGACTGAGGAAGGCCTGAGATTTATGTGTCCTGTGGTTAGGGACTGGAGGCCAGGTGAGAGGCAGAGGGGTCTTATGGTAAGAAGAATGGTGGTTTGGGCAATGCTGTGGTCTTGGGACAAAGATATGATGGCAAGTAATATAATCCCACTGATCTGAAAAGCTAAGATGGCATCCAGAACCTTGTAACCCAGACCCTGTCCTGGGCCAGAGCTTCCAAAGGAGTTACCAGGAAGCACCTGCTCTCTCCCCTGCTCCGCCCAACTCTGCCTACCCCAGCTGCAGTCTCCATCACAGGGCTATGTAGTAGCACTGTATGTGACCTTCCCAACGAGGGGTCACCAGTTGGAGAAGCTAGAGTGAATTAGGAAGAGTGCGAGTGGAGATGGAAGGGGGGAGAGAGAGAGGGAGAACAAGTGCAGTCATAGCTCTTTTGTTATAAGAGTTTCTTCAAGAGGCCCCGTCAAGGGGACTCCTACGTGGAGGAGGCAATGACTAGGAAGGACAGGAGAGGAGAGAAGACACAGATGTAGGAGAAAAAGCAGGACGACGCTCCAAACCCTACTGCATTCTCTCTCTCTCTCTCTCTCTCTCTCTCTCTCTCTCTCTCTCTCTCTCTCTCTCTCCATTTTGTTTTTCTAGGCAGGGTTTCTCTGTGTAGCCCTGGCTGTGCTGGAGCTTGCTCTGTAGCCCAGGCTGGCCTCAGACTCCCAGAGCTCCACCTGCCTCCTGAGTGCTGGGATTAAAAGCGTTGCTCCACTACTGTCTGGTCTTTTGTTGTTGTTGTTGTTTATTTATTGCTATATACTTGTGGTATTGGAGACTGTGGGTTGGGGTGTGAGGACTCACATGTACTATGTAAGTTCCCTATTACTGTGCTACATTCCCAACATACATCTTATAACATTTGTTTCCCCTAAGATGTATTCCCTAGCCTGGGAGATCCTCCCACCACAGCCTCCACAGTATACTAGAACTTCGGGGAGAGAAACAACAACGCTTCATTCGTAATTTTTTTATGACTTCATTTTACTATTTTCATTTTTTTCCCGTCTGTCCTTCAGCCTTTCCTCTGTTTAGGCAGCTAGATGTTCTGACATCCGTTGCCTCAGAAGAAAAAAAAAATCTAAATGGCAAACTAAGGCCCTGATGCAGAAAAGAAGCAGAGCAGGAGAGAAAACATGTGTGGGGAGTCAGAAGGGAGGTGGCCAGTGTGTGGATGTGTTGGCCACCACAGACACTTTACCTACCTGGTCAAACTCCAGGGGGACAAGGGGGTCGCAGAGATGCCAGAAATTATATATTGCAGAAGGAAATGAATGACCTGAGTCTCAGCTGTCAGGTAGAGCTTGGAGGAAGGGGACAACAGGACTCTAGCCCGGTGACTGCCCAGTGATGGTGGCCAGGCATGGCATGGCGCTCATGGAATCTAGACTCACTTGGGAGATGAACCTCTCGGGCACCCCATGGAGGAATGTTTTGATCCGAGTCGGCTGACCCGGGAAACCAGGCCTGCTTCTGGCAGAGCCATTCCCTGAGATCCTGGACTGTCTAAATTGCAGAAGGGACCATGGCAGCACATGCATTCATTTCTCTCTGCTTGTGGTCCTTATGTTACCAGCCACTCCAAGCCCCAGCTGCCTCGACAGCCTGCTGTGACAGGCTGTGCTTTGAACTGTGAGCTAAAATAAACTCTCTCTCCCTCCATTGGCCTCTGTCATTTCATCACTGCAACAGAAATGAAACTAAGACCCCATGTGGAGGAGTCTACTGTACCCCCGCCCCCACAGATGGGCACCCAGGAGTGGACAGAATGAGTGCCGACTAAGTGGTGATCCTAAGGGGATCGTTCAGAAGGGAAGGCAGATATAAGACATATGAGTTCCAGGCCACCCAGGGCTATATAGTGAGACCCTATTTCAAAAAACAAAAACAAAAACCATTTCCCACCCCCGACTTCCGCCTAACCCAGTACCCTTGGATAACTTGGATAAATAGTAAGAGATGTTCTTGCTTTTTTTTTCCAAGATGGGTCTCACATAGTCCAGGCTGGTCTTGAATTTAACATTCAGTAGAGGATGACCTTGAACATCTGATCGTCCTGGTGCCACCTCTGCTTCTTGGAATTTAGGCTTATGCCTCCATTGCAAGCATGCTATATCACGAATTTAGACACATTTCTGTCTTTTCAACCTCAGAATTTTTATTGAATAACAATAAATCCACAAACTGTCAGTTTCATGAAAAGAAATTTGCCAAGTTGTCTTAACTTCCTTTGATAGCCAGTCAAGGAAAATGTGTATGTGTGTGTGTGTGTGTGTGTGTGTGTGTGTGTGTGTGTAAATGAGCACACCTGTGTATATTTGTGTCTTGAAATCAGAGGTCAGCTTCAGGTGGTGTCCCTCAGGGGCACCTCTTTTGTTCTTGTTTCTGTTTTTGGCAAAGATCTATCACTAAGTGGGGTGGCTCAAGTGTCTTGAAATCTCAAAGCCCACCTCCAGTGACAGTGACACACTGTCCAGTGGGACTACAGAGCCTAATCCTACCCAAACAACTCCACCAACTGGAAACCAAGTCTTTAGCCGTCCAAGTTTAGGGAGAGCATTCTCATTCAAATGACCAGCTGTCTAAGGAAAGAAGGAGTTTTCAAATGAAAGGGAGAGTAGAGCCCAGTGGTAGAGTATGTGCTTAGCATACGAGAAGCACCAAGTTGGATCCCTAGCAAAACGCGCACACATGCATACACACGCATACACACGCGCATAACACACACACACACATGCATGCATATACACACACATGCATACATAGATGCATACACACACATGCATACATAGATGCATACACACACATAGATAGAAAAGTTGTGAAGAATACACAGGATAGAATTAGTGTTTCTGTTAGCCTGAGGCAAGAAAGTTTATGCACTACTCTTTTTGAATATTTATTCATTACTGGAATGGTTAAATTAGTGCTTTCATTTAAAGCCCCCTAAGGCATCGAGTTTTCAGAAAAACTAACGATCACTTCCTGATAACACCAACTGACTTCTGTATATTTTTCTTCTTATCTTGGTGTTTGGGAGGAGGAAGCCATAAAGCTAAGCATCTGGTTTCAGTATTAGTCTTCAAAGGTGCGGATTCTCCTTCTGCGGCGAGAGCTGGGGCTCTGAACCCCTTTCACTCTTCATTTATCTCCTGAATGTTCTTGCACAGTGTAATCTGTCGGACCACCCAGAGATGAGGCAGCAGTCTTTTGTAAAGGATGCTTCATTTGTGGTGTGGTTTTTGAGTGGCAGAAGCCATATCACATCGGTTCAGGTATCTTTCTTTAGCCAAATATCTCTTTTCTTTTCCTCCCTCCCTCCTTCCTCCCCTCCTTCCTTTCCTCCCTCCTTTCCTCCTTCTCTCCCTCTCTCCTTCCCTCCTTCTTTCCCTCCCTCCCTCCTTCTCTTCTTCCCTTCCCTCCTTTTTTCCTTCTGTTTTTCTTTCTTTCTTTGAGACAAGGTCTCACCATGGATATTTGGCTGATTAGGATTCGCTCTGTAGACCAGGCTGGCTTTGAACTCATAGAGATCCACCTGTCTGCCACTCAAGTGCTGGGATTAAGGCATGCATCACCAAGTCTGGCCAAGCCAAAGGATTCCCTACCTAAGTAGCAACCCGTCCCAACCCTGCTTAGAGTCTGAGATCAGACAGGATTGAAGCGCAGATGGGTGGTGTAGCTGTGGATTATCCAAAGAACGGATGCCATGACGTCAGTCAGAGAGCCACAAGATGAGCTGAGAATCACTCGAGCCAGCACAACGAGTGGGTGATTACACCTCACTACATAGTTTAGCATAAATACTCATTTTAGGGTTCCTGAGGCAGGTTACAGAAACCAACCTGAAGTAGATTAAAGCTAATCAGGGCATTTTAAATTTGTGGCGGAGGGGTCTCTCAGGGAAGGAGGCATCCAGGTTCAGGATGTAGCAATGGACTGAGGGGAGCTGCCATTGGTTTTTTGAGACAGGGTTTCTCTGTATAGCCCTGGCTGTCCTGGAACTTACTCTGTAGACCAGGCTGGCCTCGAACTCAGAAATCTGCCTGCCTCTGCCTCCCGAGTGCTGGGATTAAAGGCGTGCGCCACCACGCCCGGCTGGTATTGGTCTTCTTGCTACTCTCTGTACAAGGTTGTCCTTCTGTCTGTGTTCTAGGGGGCTTTGTGTCAGTGTTAGTCTGAAGACTTGTAAGGGCGCCTGGACAAATGCTTTGCCAATGTCACTTTTTACATGTATTTGCTTGCTCTGTGTATACACGCATGTGTGCATACGTGTGTGGGTGGACACATGCTATGGCATAAGTGTAGATGTTAGAGGGCAACCTGTGGGAATCAGTTCTCCGTCCACTATTTAGGTCCAAGGGATCAGACTCAGGTCATCAGCTTGGTAGTGAGAACCCCTGCTCACGGAGCTGTCTCACTGGCCCCAGGTGACTATAATTTTAGAAGAAAACTGTAAAAAAAAATTTTTGCAACAGTTTCAGAGGTTTTGTATAGGAGGCTGGCCATATCAGGAAGTATATAGTCAACAGGGAAACATTATTGAGAGTGTATCCTTATCATCTTTGGAAAATCCTTTTTTTCTAGGCAATAACAATTTCAAATTGTATTAGTCAATAAAATGAGAAACTATACACAACCTATAATCAATAATACCTAATATATTCCTGATGTGTCTTAATCTTTTGAAAAAAATTAATGTTCATTTTCATGGCTACACACACACATACACTGGCATGCATACACACACACACACACACACACACACACACATTCACACAGCACACTTGAGCCTAGATCTGATGAGATGCTGAAAGGGTTTTGTTTTTGTTTTTTGGGGAGTTTTTTTGGTAGAATTTTGAGGGGGAATAAAATACGAGGACTTTGTCCAGCTAAATCAAAGCCTTCTATTATGACACACACAAATGAACTTAGTGCTGGTTCCTGTTGAGGTCTGCCCTACCCTCCCCCGCCCCCAGCACAGCTTTAGCCATTTTGTTCCATACCTGCCAGCTATTTCATATTGTTGCTGTTATATGCCTGCCAGTCAGATATACAGAAAAATAACTTGACTCAGAGCAAGGTCATGCTGATCACATATCCTGTTATGTTCTGTATATTCAGAGGTTTGTTAATCTTAAGAAATTCCACAAAGCTTAACATAGGATCCACCAAATTAAAAGTTAATATGAGGGGGCTGGAGAGATGGCTCAACGGTTAAGAGCACTGATTGCCCTTCCGTAGGTCCTGAGTTCAAATCCCAGCAACCACATGGTGACTCACAACCATCTATAATGAGATCTGATGCTCTCTTCTGGTGTGTCTGAAGACAGCTACAGTGTACTTAAGATATAGTAACAAATAAATCTTAAAAAAAAATACCTTTAAAAAAAAAAAGTCGGGCTGGTGAGATGGCTCAGTGGGTAAGAGCACCCGACTGCTCTTCCAAAGGTCCTGAGTTCAAATCCCAGCAACCACATGGTGGCTCACAACCACCCGTAACAAGATCCGACACCCCCCTTCTGGAGTGTCTGAAGACAGCTACAGTGTACAAATAAATAAATAAATAAATAAATCTTAAAGTTATAAAAAAAAAAAAAAAAAAGTCAGCTAGGCTTGGTGGCGTATGCCTTTAATCCCAGCACTTGGGAGGCAGAGGCAGGTGGATTTCTGAGTTTGAGGCCAGCCTGGTATCTACACAGTGAGTTCCAGGTCAGCCAGGACTACACAGAGAAACCCTGTCTCGAAAAACAAAACAACAACAACAACAACAACAACAACAAAAAGTCAATATGAACTGTTATGTCTAAAATGGCCTGAGTCAGAGCCAATCACAGGGCGACACTTCTTGCACCTGCGTATGAACTCACTGTTGTTTTTGTGTCTTTCCTGACACTGAAAAATGTTCAATGTCATAGCCTCAGATAATTCTGAGCTGTGGCTCTGATCGATCAGTATTAGGGTGTGCATTCAATAAACCATCCCTGTCTGACTGAGATCAGTATTTGTGGGGTTTGTGGGGTGACTCCTGAACCCCAACACTTCCAGTTAACTCATTCAACTGAAGGACATATACTAGTAACTACATACTTTAAAAACATGTGAAAGAAATGTAAAGAGTAGGAAAAAGCATTTAAAATTGATCCAGTAATTTTGACTTTATTATAATGATTGGTAACTAAGGCAATGTCAGGTCAAAAATTTGCCCTCTTCAGAAATATTTAATGATTTTGATTTTTCTTTCTAATTGTTAATGATTTTGGTTTGGACATTTCCAAAACATTCTGAAGCCCGTTTAAATATATGCTGATATATTTGCATAAAACAGACTTTTAAAAATAAGTAGGGGGTAAGGAGATGGCTCCGTTGGTAAAGTGCTTCAGGCTCTGAGTCCAAATCCCCAGCGCCTTTGTAAAAGCCGGGTGTGGTAGCATACCCCTATAACATCTGCTCTGGGGAGTCCCAGACAGGAGGCTCCCAGGGGCTCATTGGCCAGTCAGCCTAAAAGGCATAGTGAGTTTCAAGGTCAGTAAGAGATCCTGCCTCAAAAACTAGGGTGGAGAGCGATAGAGGATGACACCTGGTGTTGACCACTGGCCTCCACGTGATCATGCACAAACACAATTAGACCCACACAAAGGCAAATAGAATTTTATTGTTATATAAATTTAGTTCAGTACAAATAAATCTATATAGAGTTTAGTTTATAACGCTTACTATGATAGAAGCTTATGAGTATTTATGTACTTTAAAGTTGTGCTAATTGGCTCAAAATATTTGAAAAAAATGAACTTACTTTAAAATTCTAGTGCCTCCCAAAAATATTCGTAACAGCAATCCCCCCCACCCCCATTGATTGCCAACTTACACACATGCCATCAGACACAAAATGAAGGCTTTCAGGTAAAGGTGTTTGCTGTGCCAACCTGACACCTTGAGATCAATCTCTGGTACTCAATGGAGAAAGGAGGGAACCAACTCAGGGGTTTTGTCCTCCACATGCATATTATGACATGCCCCCCACTGTTTATACACACGCAAGCATGCAATTATAATTTGAAACATTAAATTAAGAATACAAAATACATTTTATATAGTGTTTTTTTCCTCCCTGTTTGTAATGCACAGTTGAAGTTACCTAAATCAGGTGAAAAAACCAGGCATAGTGGTGCACACCTTTAATCCTAGCACACAGGGTGCAAAAGCAAATGGATCTCCATGAGTTTGAGGCCAGCTTGGTCTCTTAGTGAGCTCCAAGACAGCCAGGGATATGTAGAGACTTTTCAAAACATAATACTAATACTAATACTAATACTAATACTAATACTAATACTAATACTAATACTAATACTAATACTAATACTAATACTAATACTAATACTAATGACTTTTCAAAACACAATAACAACAACAACAACAACAACTGACATGAACAGCACACCTCTTAGAACTGTGTAAACTTGGAGCAGAAGAAATCAGGGATGTAAACCTTTGACACTGAGAAGGTTGTATTTATAGATGTAGGCATGTATAACACAGCAATTAATGAAAAAGAGGCCATGACACTTGCAGGTATCAAGGAGAGATCCATAGGAGGAGTTGGAGGGAAGAGAAGAAAGGAGGAAATGATATAATTATATTTTAGCTTTAAGTAATTTAGAATAATTTTAACTGAAACATTTTATGGATTTATTTATCTTATTATTTTATGTGTATGAGTATTTAGCCTGTGCACGCGCACACACACACACACACACACACACACACACACACACACACAATGTGCATGCCCTGTACTCAAAGAGGGCATCGGATCTCCTAGGATTGGAATTACAGATGTTTGTAAGACACCATGTGGTACTGAACATCAAACTGGGGTTCCCTGCAAGAACAACCAGTACGCTTAACCTTTGAACCAATTGTCCAGCAATTTTTTTTTTTTTTTTTTTTTTTACCAAACCAACTAAATAAAAAACAGGCCAGGGATGACTTCCACCACCATTTTGTAGAGGCCTTCTGAGACTCACTAGGAATCTGGCCTCAATCCTCCTGCTTCGCAAGTTGCTGAGACTGACTGGGTGGCAGACACAGGGCAGCTTGGATGGTGTTAGGGATTTTCCTAGGAGAACTTTTGAAAGGATGGCAAGCAAGAGGCCCTTGGCCTCTGCATCCTGCACATCCCAGTATAGCATCAGGTGCAACAGTGCTAGCCAGAGAGGAGAGCAGAACAGCATCTCTGAGTATAAGCCATCCCTGGGCCAGCCAAGGATATTGTCATCAGCCTGTATGGCCATCTGTTTCCCTGGGGATGCTTACTTACTTCAGGGGTTGGAGACCAGACCTAACAGACAGGTGTGTCCCATTTACAAAGCCACTCTCAACCCAGATACCGTCTTCCTGAGTCATGGCAGGGGGAGCATGGGGCAGCAGAACCCCAGAAAGAAGAGCACCCCTGTCCTCAAGGCCAGAGACGAGGACGGGAAAAGAGGGTGCTTTCAGGGATTGCATTGGAACATGGTGGCTTCCTGCTTGTGGCTCCTACCAGCTGTCTCTGGGAACCCCAGGATATGGATAAACACTTCCTGCCACACCTCTTACTGCTCCTAGCCTTACTGATCATGTTCTGGCTTTTGCATCCATAGAAGGACCACTGCATCGTGATAAGCCACCCCCAAGTCCTGGTGTTTGACCTCCTGACTGAACCTGACCCATGCACTCAGAGGTCAGGAACACCATGTCAAGGAGCCTTGCTCCCCTGGTAACCTTTGGGACTCACACCCTGTTGGCCAGGACCCCCATGGGCGGCCACTGCTGCAACTACCCTTCAGTAGCTCCAGGCCACAGCAGCACTGAGCCCCTGCTGCGGCTGGCAGTGTGAAATCCTGTTCCAGCCTGCTCAGCAGGTCCTGACTCTACTCAGGGAAGGGATGGGAAGAAAGAATCGGTTAGAGTTTCTTTTTGCCAGAGTGTTCTGTTACAAAACAAAGAGATGAACCAAAGGGTATTTATGGAAACTTACTTTCATCTCTTTAAATACCCGTTGGTAAGTGGCCTCCAAGGTCAGTGGGAGCTTCTTATACAAAGGTTTCCTTCTATATCTCAGGCTGCTCTGTCTGCTGTCTTCCCCTCTCCTTGGCAGAACACAGAGGCTTCTTTCCCAAGAAGAGCAGAAGCCCAGGAGCTAAAACTGAATGTTTTCATGAATTCAGCAAAGACTCAAAGGTCTTCTGTTGGTCTGGGGCCAGAGGCAGCTCGCATGACCTCCCGCTTGCCTCCCTTAGGTGCTTCTCCCTGGGGAGATGCAGTGCCTCACCCATGAATTTCTCCCTTGGCTTTTAACTCAAAGCTGTGTGCACCTGCCTCTCTCCTCCAGAAGGCAAGCAGCCTGGGCCACTGCTAGAGCAGAGATGAACTGTTGTGCATTAGGGAAAACCTGGAATCCAGCTTTGGAGGGAATCAGAGCTCTGATGTAGGAGCTCCCAGCAAGGAGCAGCCCCTTCAGCTACAGGAGCTCTGCACATTTCCCCTCAGAATCCACTGGAGGCTTTGCTGGGTCAGGCCAACTGCATGTGGAAGAAAAAACCTTCATCCTAGAAGCCAATGAAGAGGCAGGAAATTGGGGAATGGAGAGACCCACTCTACTGATCCCCTAGCAAGCAAGCAAGCTCAGAGACTCCCAATGCTGGGGAGGATAGTAGTCTGGGGTGGTCTTCTGCCTAAAGAAAGAATGGGGCACCAACTTTACAAAGTACCTGATGGATCTGAAACATTGTTGAGGCAAAGGGTAGATGAATGGTTCAGTAAAGGTGATTATGCAAGTCCAATGACCTGAATTTGATCCCTGGAATCTACATGAAGGGGGAAGGAGGGAACTGACTCCGTGAAGTTGTCCTCTGACCTCCACATGCATGCTGTGGCATGTACAGGCCCACACAAATACACAGGTAATAATAATAATAAATAAATAAATAAAATAAAATAAATACAACCTTGGGAAACCCCTCAAGTGTTCTTTTTATCACCTGGAAATTCCCTCCACCACATGGGCCTCGGGATAGCCCCTGTTCTTGAGAAAATTATTAGGATCTCTAGATGAAGTGGTCCCAACTATCAGAGGGAAAACGTCAGTCAAGGAAGCCAAGGGAGATGGGTTCTCAGGAGAAACTTTAAAGAGGGATAGTGGGTGAATACACAGACAGTACATCTTTCAGATTCCAGGGCAGTGGAGTGCTCCCAGGACCACACAGTGAGCAGAGCCAGTGTGGCCATGTGCTCTATGCTTGCAACCCTTGCAGGGTCTCACACACCTCCTGGCAGGACCTTTGGCATCTTGGGAGTCATCTTGGGATCCCTGGCTGAGTTCTCAGTGAGTCCCTTCCACTCTGCAGGCTCACCCTCAGGCAAGGAAGCTTTCCAGTCTTTTGTGTTCTCTGCCACCTTCTTCTTCCTGCCATCCTTGTGGACAAGGACCAAGTCCTGACCATAGTCAGAAAATGGCAGAAATAGCAGCAACGGGCCTTGACTTGTCAATAATGTTCACCGCAGTGTAAGCGATTTGACTTAGAATCAAATACACGGCTTAAAAGATTGGCAGGTAGTCCTAGAGCTGGATTATAGTCCTTACCAGGACTTACAAGGATTAACCAATGATTTTTTTTTATAAATACACATTGTAAAAACCCAGCTCTTGCTTTTTCAAAAACAGTTTAAACCAGGTGTGGTGCCTATAATCCTAACAAGTCTAGCCTGGGCTACCTAGTGAGTTCCAGTTTAGCCTGGGCTACAGAATGAAACAGTCTACAAACAACAATAATAAAAAATTGTAATCGGGGGCTGGTGAGATGGCTCAGCAGTTAAGAGCGCCGACAGCTCTTCCGAAGGTCCTGAGTTCAAATCCCAGCAACCACATGGTGGCTCACAACCATCTGTAACGAAATCTGACGCCCTCCTCTGGAGTGTCTGAAGACAGCTACAGTGTACTTACATATAATAAATAAATAAATTTTTAAAAAAATTGTAATTGTGTATGCATGCATTTCTAGGCAATGTATTACTCAGTTTAGTTTGTGAAGTTCTGTTTATAAAAATATTTTCTGCTACCTTTTTTCCCCCAACTAGGTCCCTTTCAGTCACTTTCCTTATCATAAAAGAGGAATAATAGTAATTAGTACACAGTATTGTTGCAAGCATTAATATGCTTTCTTAGATCCTTTTGTTTTGAGAGAGAGAGAGAGAGAGAGAGAGAGAGAGAGAGAGAGAGAGAGAGAGAGTCTGTGAGTCTGTGTGTGCAGGCTCAAGCATGAATGTGCATGTGTGTGTTGTATGCACTTAGTGTGGAGTACATTTGCACTTACGCATGTATGTGGAGGCCAGAGGAGGACTCAGCTGTCTTGTTCTATCAATTCTTCCTTATTTCCTTGTGACAGGGCTGTTGGTTTTTTTTTTGGGGGGGGGGTTAGGGGTTGGGTTGTTTTGATGGTTTTTGGCTTTTTGAAACAGGGTTTCTCTGTATAGCCTTGGCTATCCTGGAACTTTGTAGACCAGGCTGGTCTTGAACAAAAAGATCCTACTGCCTCTGCCTCCCGAGTGCTGGGATTAAAGGTGTGCCCCACCACCTCCAGGTGTGACAGAGTGTTCTACCAAACCTGAAGCTAGGCTGGCAGCCAGCAAGGCCCAGTGATCCCGTCTCTGCCCACCATGGTGCTGGGGTTATAGACCCCAGTGCTGCCTCAGTTTACTTAGGATGTAGCTCGGGGGATTTGAACTCAGGTCCTCATGCTTGCACAGACTTTCCCCCCGGGCCATCTCCTCAGTCTCTGTACCTCCTTTCTAAGAGAAAAAGATTCATTTTGTTGCTTATTTCTGGCTTTTAGAAGATGCCCCATGTTTCTTCTATGGGTCATTTAAAGTGTTTGTTCTTTTAAATCCACTCAGAATTACTGACTTTATACTAGTGACATTTCCGTCTATCTCTATGCCTGTTATGCCTACATGTTTTGTGTGGTCCTTTCATGGGTCACCGTGGCCATTCTAGGGTCCTTGTCTCCTTACTCTACTTCATTACGTATTGGAGTTTTCCTCCTTTTAATATTTTATTTAATAAAATTTAATTCTATTTATTTGTGTACGTGTTCATATGCCTCTGTGTGTGTGTGTGTGTGTGTGTGTTTGTGTGTGTGTAGGGAGTGGACAGGTGGGTACACTAGTGTCACCATGCTCATATGGAGGTCAGGAGACAACTCGTGGGAACCAATTCTCTCTTTCTACCACGTGGATTCCAGGGGGTAGTGAACCCTCTGAAACTTCTCACCAGACCTCCATATTTGATGTTTAAACATGATCCACTAAAGGTTATTTAACAATCTGTACATGTAGCTTGTATGGTGACTCACACCTTTAGTCCCAGCATTCAGGATGCAGAAGTAGACGGATCTCTGAGTTGTAGACTAGCCTGGTCTACAGAGTGAGTTCTAGGACAGCTAGGGCTATGCAGAGAAACCGTGAAAAGAATAAAAATAAAAATAATCTGTACAAGACAATTCCAATTATTCAACTTTGAGACTATGGATTTGGCATATCTGTAGACTCGTATCTGTAACCCATGATGGCATAAGAAGTGATGCTTTTAAAAAAGATTTGTTTATTTATAATTCATTGCATGAGTATTTTGCCTGCTGTATGTATATGTATTATGTGCATGCCTGGTTTTTACAGAGGCCAGGAGATGCTGTGGGGGTCCCCTAGAACTAGACTTACAGAAGATTGTGAGCTGCCATGTAGTTGCCTGGAATCAAACCCAGGTCCTCTGCAAGAGCAACAAGTGCTCGAAACCAACAAGCCATCTCTCCTGCCCCGGTGATGATTTATTTTATAGTGAGTGTCCCAGTTAGTTTATGTCAGCTAGACACAATCCAGAGTAATCAAAAAGGATAGAGACGCAATTGAGAAACTGTCTCTATAAGATCCTGCTGTAAGGGCTGGTGAGATGGCTCAGCGGGTAAGAGCACCCGATTGCTCTTCCGAAGGTCCTGAGTTCAAATCCCAGCAACCACATGGTGGCTCACAACCATCTGACTCCCTCTTCTGGAGTGTCTGAAGACAGCTACAGTGTACTTACATATAATAAATAAATAAATAAATAAATCTTAAACAAACAAACAAAAAAGAAGTAAACTCTTAAAAAAAAAAAATCCTGCTGTAAGCAAGCCTGTGGGCCATTTTCTTAGTTTATTTCCCACTGAGGTGGGAAGGTTGAGCCCATTGTGGGTGGGGCTGCCCCTGGGCTGCTGGCCCTGGGTTCTATAAGAAAGCAGGCTGAGCAAGCCAGTAAGCAGTGCCCCTGCATGGCCTCTGCATCAACTCCTGCCTCCGGAGTCCTACACCGTGTGAGTTCCTGTCCTGACTTTCTTTAATGATGAACCACAGTGTGGAGTGTAAGCCAAATAAACCCTTTCTTCCTCAACTTGCTTAGGTCACGGGTTTCAGCAGCAATAGTAACTCGAAGACAGTGAGCTCATACTTAGTGTTTCGAAATCCTTGGTACCCTCACTAAAGTATGCTTCCCTCTACTGATTTTATGGGGAGCTTTGGGGTAGTGATTTGGGATCTCTGTAGTGCCAGGCTTCCTTGACTGCACCTCTCTGGTTTTTGTAGCACACCCTACCCTTAGTTTCCCCATTCTAGAACAGCTCTGCCTTGTATGTTTATTTATTTTAAAATCTCTTTTTTTTTAAAACTGTTGTTTTTTGTTATTGTTTTTCAAGACAAGGTTTTACTGTGTAGCCCTGGCTTTCTTGGAACTGGCCCTATAGACCAGGCTGGTCTCAAACTCACAGAGATCTACCTGCCTCTGCCTCTGGGGTACTGGAATTAAAGGTCTCCAGGGTGCTGGGATTAAAGGCCTAGACCACTATGTCCTACTACAAGCCAGGAAATCTGAGGCCTCTGTGCTGACTTAAAGACACCACTCACACATGTAAAATGAATCTCTTTATTATTTGTTGTGCTAAAAATGGGGATCTGATCATGATCAAGCACCCACACATTGCTTTTAAGCTAAAAAGGGGAACTATATTGCAGAGGGGGAAAGAAAATACCTTGACAAACAGTGTAGTGAGAAATGAAATTTAGGGCCAGGTGCAGTGGCGCACACCTGCAGGTCCAGCCACTTGGGAGGCTGAGAAGGGAGAGGTAGATGTATGAGCCTAGCCTCTTATGCAGAGAGATCCTATCTGTGGTGGATGAGCTTCCTTATCAACTTGAGTGGATCTGGGGTTGATCTCGGAGACAGGCCTCTGGATGTGTCTTTGAGCGTGCTTCTGGAGTTAACTAGGGTAGAGAAAGAACCTCTCTCAATAGAGACCTAGACATAAGGAGGTTTGAGGACAAAGCAGGGCTTCTCTGGCCGGCCTGCCTGTTTCCTTGTTCACGCGTGCAGTCACCATTTCTGCTGTCACGGCTGCCGTCATGGGAATGAAGCACCTCTTCGTCAGCCTTCTGACACTCGAGTGCTTTCCACATGCTCCCCGGGGTTTCAGTGGTGCTGTGACTGCAGAGGCACCCCACTTTGTGGAGGAAGCAGCTACCATGTTCTTAGCTTCTCCAACGGGAAGACAGCCATTGCTGGGTTCCCCAGACCATATTTGTGTAAGCTGAGCTACTAAATCACCTTTGTGATAGATATCCACTCTGTTGGTTCTGTTCCTCTAGATTACCCTAACTAGTATATTGCCTTGAGGGTGCGGTATGATAACTGTTAGGTTTAGCAGTTTGCCAAGCTCTTTATTTACCGTCACTGGCTCTTCCAGAAACTTCCATAAAAATGGAAGTTATATTAGCTGTGTTCCTTGTCTCTAGGATAGAATAATTGACAAAAGAGATCTAAAGGGAGGAAGGGTTTCTTCTGGCTCACACATCAGTAGGTCGTCTATCCGAGGGACACAGAATGGCCACGGTACCTATGGTGGTGGGAGTGTGGGGCTGCTTGCTTGTGCCTCAGAGGACCAGGAAGTTGAGCGCTCCCATTGGATGCTTTGCTACTCTGTACTCCTTAAGCCCCACATCTTCTATAACTTCTAAGCCCCCCTATCTGCCAGTTAGGCCCCTCATCCTAAAGCCTTCACAACCTCCCTAGGCAGAGTTACCACCTTGACTAAGTGTTCGACTACAAGAACCTATCGAGGACGTTTTGTATTTGAATCCTAACAAGTAAAGAAAATGGGGAACCGAGAGACTGAAGGGGTAAGACGATGACAATGGTCGTTATTTACTGCTGTCTCTGTTTCATTATGGAACAACAGGCAGCATAGTTTTGGGGTTTATTTTGTTTTGTTTTGTAAACATGGATTCTCTGTGTAGCTCCGACTCTCCTGGAACTGGCTCTATAAACCAAGCTGGCCTCAAACTCAGAGATCTGCCTGCCTCTGCCTCCTGAGAGCTGGGATTAAAGGCGTGTGCCACCATGCCCAGCTCAGTTCATTTCTTATGATGAAGGACAGAGGTTCCTATGGGTGAGCTGAGTACAACTATCTCCCAACTACCTGAAAGACTTTCTTTCTGGGAAGAGAAGTATTTGACAGGGATGTGTGCTTGCTCCCCAGGGTCCCCACTCTGCTAAAACTGCCATCCTGAAGGGCTGATGCGTTTTAGATGCAAGCGTCTTTCGCTATGAAGACTCCAGTGCAATTTGTACAGCTGTGTAATCGAAACCACTGAAAAGCAAGTTAATACATTATTCTACTCACAGAGCAGCCATTTGATTCCTATGACTTCTTGGCACATCTGTTTGGGATATAAATCCTGAGCAGACTGTGCAGTCACTTTCCAAATCTTCAGAATGCTTTACTAAGCAAAGTCTTTAGTGTGGTTAAGGGGAGAGGAAAATTAATAGACTCCCAAGTGAGTGCAGCCATCTCCTCACTGCAGAGTGTCTAAGGCAGGTGCAGGTGGGTCTGGGGACTTGCAGAACATACAGGATGAGGGAGAGTACCTCTGCGGACCTCCGAGGACCAGAGGTGAATTCTCTTGCCAACCTGAGATAATTAGAGAGGGCCTTTGGGGAGTGGGTTGCCCATGTTTACAACAGGCCTATTTTTTTTTTCTTATTGGCAAGAGCTCAAATTACACTTAACTAGGCTTCATAAGAGATGACAATTATGACTGGCTGTGCCCCTATCTCTAGCCGGTGAAAATTCTGCCTATCCACTCGACTAAGAGGGCAGTGAGTCACATGACCATGATCACAGTTATCTGGATACCTGCCCGATGTGTGGCCATAAACCATATCCAGCAACCTTTGTCCTGTGTGCTTTGGTTTTAAGAGATAAGCCGAAGTCAAGCCTTCTCTCTTGGGAACCTGCGGTGAGGCGCAGAGGGAAACTTCAAGTAGGTTGTGGGCTAAAACCAGAAGACCATAGAGATGCAGAGGCTAGAGGGGTCAATTTCTTGTAGTCAGGAGCAAAAAACTCGGTTGAGAAGGCTCATGAAGAGGGGAGGCAGGCTGAGTGGGAGCTCAGGAGGTTCCAAGAGAGAAAGGCGATGGCTGTTCCCTGGTGCTCGGCTGCAGGCTGCCTGGCTCAGCTGGCCCAGGTTTTTGATAGACATAGTTTTCATGAGTCTTCCTTTTTGACCAGCCTAGGAGTAACATGTCTTTAGTAATTTGACTGTTTCTTGTAACCAACAGTTTGGATCAGATAGCTCGTCAACATTCTGTCTCATGCTGCTCTAGTTATTAATGTGTCCACTCTTCAAAAGCTCCCTGTTTGATTGCCGTTTCAGTGGGGCCCCTCCATTGCTAGTCAAAGAAAACCACATCAATGGATGTAAAAGGGGCGGGTATTGCAAGGGCTGGTGTCTGATGCCAAAACCCAGCCTGAAGGAGAGGAGGCTCCTGGGTCTAAGGAATAACTGGGACCAAGGACACAAGGACACAAGGCCTTTTAAGACTTTAGCTCCCTCTTCCTCTTCCTCCTCCTCCTCCTCCTCCTCCTCCTCCTCCTCCTCCTCTTCCTCCTCTTCCTCTTCTTCCTCCTCCTCTTCTTCCTCCTCCTCCTCCTCTTTCTCTTCTGTTTAGTGATACAGGGTTTTCCAGTGTCATCCAAGCTGACCTCAAACTCACTCTGTAGCCAAGAGTGGCCTCAAACTCATAATCTTCCTGCCTCTGCCACCTAAATGCTGGGGTTATAGTTATGTGCTAGCAAACCTGGCTTAATTGACACCTGACCCAATGTGTGGCTATGAATTAATTGAAAGTTTTTCATTCCTGCAAGTTGTCCTCTGATACACACACACACACACACACATACACACACACACACACACACACACAAATAAACATGCATGTCTTGATATAAAATATATTTGTGTAAGAAGGAAGGCAAACAGGCTCTTCTTTGAATTTCTTCATCAGCAAGTGACAGGCAATAGAATGGTTAGGAACCTGGTAGAAGGGGGGTTGAGCAGCCCTGATAGCAGATCTCTTTACACTGTCACAGGAGGGAGAGGGGGGATCTAAAGCCAAAGCTTGCAAATAGCCAAGGCACACCTACCCCATGGCCACCGGAGGGTGCCAGATCACTGGGCTAAGTGCCCGGCCCAGGCTGGTCTGTGAACTGAAAAGAGGAAAGAGCTGATCCAGGCATATTATGCCTTGCTTACTGGGGGTGTTGTTAAGCTCTAGGGACCTGAGGCAAGCCTGGAGAACTGGGGCGGGATCTTAGGCAAACCCAGAGCCTCAGGAAATCCTAGGATGGGCTCTGTCTGCTCTAAGGTTTCAAATTACCTCGCCTGGAAGAGAGCAGGCCATTAAGACGTCAGGACAAGAGAATGCTAGGGGAGATGAAGAATCAGATTGGAGTTGAAGAACCTCTACAGAAGTCGGATAGGGTCAAGAGAGCAAGAAAAAGATATGACCCGTGGCAAATGGAGCTGAAGGCAGCCGCTTTGTGGCGCATCTGTCCCGCAGGCTGTCCTCTGGGAGCGCCCTGTCACGATTCAGACTGGGCTGTAAAATTATTTTTTTCAATCTTAAAGCAAACTCTATTGATTAACGCAACCATCCAACGAGATAATAGATATTAAAGCACAAAGTTATAATGACATCTATAAAACCCCAAGGTTAGTTAATGTATAATTATCTAATGTGTGCAGTATTGTTTGTCAGCTCTTATCTGTACCTGTTTGCCCACTGCCAGAACCAACACACTGTGGTCTGAATTTGTAGAAAAGGGAGAAAATTCTACTCATCAGAAGACCAGAAAATAGTCAAGAAACAGCTGGGCGTGGTGGTACACGCCTTTAATCCCAGCAGTTGGGAGGCAGAGGCAGGTGAATTTCTGAGTTTGAGGCCAGCCTGGTCTACAGAGTGAGTTCCAGGACAGCCAGGGCTACACAGAGAAACCCTGTCTCGAAACCCCGCCCCCCCCCCAAAAAAAAGTCAAGAAACAATTTAAGCTGTGGAAAACAAGGAAAATGTAGGCAAATGACAATAATAAAAGATAAAATATTTCATGGTGGCACATCCCTGTAACCCCAGCAGTTGGGAAGCTGAGGCATCACAAGTTCAAGACCAGCCTGCACTGTGTAGCCAGATCCTGTCTCAAAAGGGCTGGCTGGCGAGATGTCTCAGTGGGTCACTGGGGTGAAGGCAAGTGACCTGACTGCGATCCCCAGGACCCATATGATAAATGAGAAAGTGACTCCTGGAAGTTTTATCTGACCTTCACTGTTGTGCTATGGCCCACCCAAGCCCACACACTTACAAACAAGCAAAACAAACAAATAAATAAATGTTAAAAAAAAGCAAGAACATTATTTGTATTTCCATCCACCTTAATTGGCCTTTGAATCTTATTTTTTTAAAAACAGAATTTATGAGCATGTTCAGTTTGATACTCTTTCATATCTACTGTTATCTCATAAATGTCTCTATAATAAAATTATTTTTCATGGCTGCATATGGAACCCTGAATTTTATGTGGGTTTATCACAAATTCTGTAGTTGAATGCTAAATTTGTTTTCAGTAATAATTATATTATGGTATACCCTTTTATGCATACAATTTTATTCATATCCCTAAAAGGCATTCTTTTAAAAATTTTTATCTACTTATTTTTTTGTGTTTGTGAATATATGATATGTATACATATGTCTGCATGTGAAGTCCAGAGGGTAGCCTTGGATGTTGGTCACCACCTTCTGCTTTGTTTGAGGTAGCGTCTGTCTTGTTGGCTGACACGGCATCGCATACTCCAGGCTAGCTCCCTCAAGTTTCTAGGGGATTCTCGTCTCTGTCTCCTATCTCACTGTTAGAGTTTGGGGATTGCAGATGTGTAACTACATTTAACTTTTACGTGGGTTCAGAGAATGTGAATGCAGTTTATCAGTCTTGCTCAGCAAGCGCCTTTACTGGCTAAGCCCACCTCCCTGGCCTTTTCAGAAGCTATTGAATGAAAACAGATTTATTGTTACTATTAATTTTAGTTATATATGGGTGTATGCAAGTATGGGTGGCTGCAGAGTCCCTAGAGTTGGAGTTACAGACAAGTTATGAACCACCTAAGAACCAGGCTCTGCCCCTCTGGAAGAACAGCAAGCTCTCTTACCTGCTGTGCCACCTCTCCAGACCCCTGGGAAGCTATCTTGAAAATAACATTAGCATTTATTTTTAATATATCTTGCTATAGAAAAGATACAGCTTTTACAATATTAAGTGTTCTCTCTCTCTCTCTCTCTCTCTCTCTCTCTCTCTCTCTCTCTCGTAGATAGGGCCCTGAAGACTAGTGCCTTTATTGACTGAATGCCTTTAATCTCAGCACTTGGGAGGCAGAGATGGATGGATCTCTGTGAGTTCAAGGACAGCCTGGTCTACATAGAAAGTTCCAGGACTGCTAGACCCCATTTTCAAGACAAAACAAGAAGATAAGAGTGTTGCTGTGTAGTATCGATTGCTCTGGAGCTTGCTATGTAGACCACAAGATCAGTCCTTCTCCTCCTTCCAAGTGCTTAGGTTAAAAGTGTATGCCATTTCTACTTATTTTTGAGACACAATCCCGTGTATCCCAGGTTAGCCTGGAACTTCTTGGGTAGCTGAGGGTGACCTTGAACTTCATATCCTTCTTCCTCTGCTTCCTTAGTGCTGGGATATAATTAGAGCAAGTGCCCACAGGTCTTGTTTTTATGTGATGTTGGGGATCCAAACCCCAGCTTTGTGCAAGCACTCTGCCAACTGAGCCAAATTTCTAGTCTCTAGCGTTCCAAATTTAATCTTTTTTTTTTTTTTTTTTTAACAGAGTCTCTCTAAATAGCCCCGTCTGTCTTAGAACTCACTATGTAGACCAAGCTGGCCTTGAACTCACAGAGATCTGTCTGCCCTTGCCTCTGAAGTGCTGGGATTAAAGGCATGCACCACTACACCTGGTTTGTACGTTTACCTTCTTATATTTAAAGCCCGGCAGTTTCCTTTGGAGTTGTGATATGAGTTGACAATCAGTATACTTTCACAGAAAGGCAAAGTTTAGCCACCAATGCCAGGTGAGGAACTTGCTGGTGACTGGGGTCTCCCCATATCCCTCCTGGTGACTTTGATTCCATGCTAAGTAATTTTCTAGGCACTATAAGCATCAAATATTGGATTGCTTTTTTTTTAGTTGTGGCCACAGAAAGGTTCTTCCAGAGATGTTTCTGCACTCCCTGGTACTTTGAAACAGGGAAACAACTTGGCCATTTCATGCTCTGAGTTATACAATACCATCAGGATGAAAACCCTCAACTGCTCCAGGCGTCCATGGTCCAAGCATGTCTCTACAAGATATTGGGCACTGGATGTACTAGTTAGTTTTTGTCAGCTTGACCCAAGCTAGAGTTTCTGGGAAGAGGAACCTCAGTTGAGAAAATGCCTCCATCTGATTGCCTATAGGAGACACTTTAGGACATTTTCTTCCTTAATGATTGATGTGGGAGAGCCCAGCTCATTGGGAGCAGTGACATCCCATGGCTGGTGGTCCTGGGTGGCATAAGAAAGCAGACTGAGCAAGCTATGGGAAACAAGCCAGTAGACAGCGTCTCTCCATGGCCTCTGCTTCAGTTCTTGCCTCTAGGTTTCTGCCTTGAGCTCCTACTCTGACTTTTCCTGGATGACGCACTTACAAGCTGTAGAATGAAATAAACCTTTTCCTGCCTGCGTTGCTTTCAGTCATCGTCATTGTCACTGCAATGGAAGTTAAAGTAGGGCACTGCTCCTGTACCTCTGAGGTGGCGGTGTAAGGACCGGTTCCTACTTTCAGGCAGTTGACATCAACCAGGCTGGCTTCCTTCACAGCGAATGCTTGTAGCCCCAGCCATGACGCTGATAGAAATCCTGGGTCGGCATGGCCAACAGTACTGTTAAAGGCATTGGTTTCCAGCGGGTAGGGCTGTTCAAGGTCAGAAACAAATCTTCAAGTGCTAGGATAGTTCATCCTGCTCCGTTTTTTGAGAGAGACTTTTTCCTCTCCTTCTCTTCCTCCTCCTCCTCCTCATCCCCTCCCTGTCCCCCACCCCTCATCCTTCTCTACTTCTTTTGTTTAACTTTGGTTAAGTGAAAGTAGAAGCCTGCAAGAATCCCAGGAGTAACTCAGTGCTATGAGCAAATCTGACTGAGTACAAAGTACAAGGCCCTGGTGTAGATAACTGCAGGGATCTCTGACACAGTTCTTGGACTTAGCCTGGAGTGCCTCTGTGACCAGTGGCCAACGAATTGTCAGGCTCAGGTCAGACTGCTGATGTACCCTCAGACACTGAGGGGATAGAGCCCGACCTCCCCGAAGCCACACAAGATGCTGTTCATCGAATGACCAAGGAGCTGTGTGGGCAAAAGGACAAAAACTGCGTGGAGACTGGAGCTTAGAGACACGGAAAGAACATTTCCCTTCACTTTCCTCCCAGATCTGGGCGGAGTTATAGGTTCCTTCACATTTCTATTTTGCAAAAGATCAGAGATCCATTGGGGCAGATAGTGGTCACAGATGGGAAACTCATAGAAGCCGTCATTCTCCCTAGGGAGAGCTCCTTATTTTATTTTAACAAATGGTACTGGGAGTAGCATGAAGGTAAAAAGATGGATAAAAACTACCACAAATGGTATCTGAGATAACACTCCTTCCTTATGATCTTGGTAGTTTCTGGGGAAGAGAGAGACATGTTCCTGTATATAACTCCTCACTCACACTCATGAAAGCAATCTTACTTAAACACATTGAGTTACCAAGAAAGGACCTGAATTAAACCTGCCCACTAATTTATATATATATAAGATATATATATATATATATATATATATATATATATATATATGTTTTATATATATATGGGTCTTGAACTCACAGAGAGATACCTGTCTTTGCCTCCGAGTGCTGGGATTAAAGATATGTGCCACCAAGTGTAGTTTAACATTTTTTTTTTCAAAAGGTGTCTGTCTATGACTCTGAAAGGAGGCTGTGAGAGGCCTGTTACCCCGCACCAGACCTGCTGTATGAGCTCACCTGGGGAGCAGGAAGCTCTTCTTCATCTGTACATAGAAGCCTCTTCCATTAATATAAGCCTTATGGCCAGTCAGAAATCTTGAGGGCAAATATTATAAATGAGATAGGATTTGATTGGAAGTAGGGTAAGGGGAGATACTGTCTATAATAATGAGGGTGGAAATATGCGAGCAGGGGCAGGGAGTTCCTTTTCTAAGACACAGTTGGGTCATGGGCCTCTAGAGGAACAAGAAATCTAGGGGAAGCGTTCACATTGAGTTTGTCCAGTCTCTAACCGTGCTTGAGTTGTCACATGTCAAATGGGAGAGAGACCAGTTAGACCAGTTGTCTGAGGCCCCTGAGCCTGTCAGGATTTCATCTGGAACCCTCAGACCTGAGCCCTACCAGGAAGCAGAAGACTGGCTGACCCGGAGGCTGAGAACCAGGTGATGCCTGGGTTAGGTGGATTGCACCTCTCTGGATCTTGCATGGATGAGGAAGCCCGCCTCCTCAGACAAGCCCAGCACTCTGCTAATTATGGAGCAAACAGCCAATGCCGACTGGATGAACTGAAACATACCTCAGTGAATTTGGCCAGCTGTTTGGTATAATTAAGTAGACACACTTCCAGCTACATTTGTCTCAGTTATTTTTAAATGACCATTGAATTCTAATTCAGCTCTCTTTAATGATTACCAAAGAATGGCACTGCAATTTCCTCATGTCCCTAAAATTCTTTCCATTAATGGAACTGAATATATTTATTTCCCTCAATAAATGAGGCAAAAAAAAAAAACCAAACCACTGGTTACCATCAAATAAAACCATCATATCTTTTATGTCACCAGTGTAAGCAGCGCCAGGCAGGATTTGAACTTGGTAACCTGTCTTCAGGGTACTGTTTATAGTAACAGTTCTTCCACACACCCATCTCTGCCTTTTCAGGCAAAAGCTGAACTTATCTCCTTTTAATGATATGCATTTTTCATTTTTCTATGTGGGGATGATATGCCATAGCCAAGCCTCTTGTAGATTTATAACTCGAGGTGCTTCAAGAAGTTACGAAGCAACAGATTTGCCTTGATTTATCAAGCCTTTGCCAGCAGTGTCTGGATTAGTTCCTCAGCCGTACACAACAGTCTATGAGTCATTTAAGGAGAAAACACATGGAGAACTTGGGGAGATGGTTCAATTGATAAATTGTTTGCTGCATAAGCATGGTGGCCTGAGTTCAGATGCCCAGTACTTATAAAAAAGTATGGTGTGGTGGCATCCTGGTATCTTAGCAGTGGGGCAGAAAGACAGAAAGATCCCTGAGGCTTGCTTGCTTTTCAGCCAGCTGAGCTGAAATTTTGAGCCCCAGAGTCATTGAGAAATAGTGTCAAAAATTACAGTGGGAGCAACTGGGGAAGACACGCAATGTTGACCTCTAGCATCTATGTGTACATACCAACACTCGTGGACACACGCGAACGTGCACATATACACACGTATACCACGCACACACAGAGAAAGAAAAGAAGTGTTAGGAAGGTGACACAAAGCCAGTGCAATTAATGAGAAAGCTGAAGAATCTGCTTGGGGGACAGGAAGCAGGACAGCTCCACGGCCTGAGGGCAGGAAGCCCGAGAGAGCTCAGGAGCAGAGCACAGGGACCACAGACGATAAGGTTCTCAGAGTATAGTCACATCATCCAAGATGAAGTTCTCCAGAGAGAACAAGGCAGTTGGCCTTAAGTCTCATCATGTCTACACAATAGGGGGAAGGGATTGTCCCAGTCAGAGTGTTCCCATCCGAAATAAGCTCTGTATGGTGGTAGGGCTTTAAGTTCCCTCTGTCCTAAATTAGTTTAGTTCTTAGCATCTTGGTGACTCATGCTCTCCTGCAATGGCTTCTGTGGCTCTGCCGGAATCCAGCATTGAATCGTTACTACTTCTCCCCATTCCTAGGACCCACATATGTCATTGTTCCCCACCGAGTCTGGGACTCTAGATGTTACGATAATAACAGTGTTCACAGCTAACAGGGAAGACGTTTGGTCTATGGAAAATTGATAGTTCTGTTTTTAGGCCCTTTCAAATGCCACAGGGATCTTGGAACTTTTGTTCTCTAAGTAAGAGTATTTGAGTATCTGTATCCTGTGCAGGGTATTTCTTGCTGAAGCCCCTTGCGTCCTACCTGGGACATGTTTTAAATCTCATCCCAACCTACATTAGGAATAATTCTTTTTATTTTATTTTATTTAATGTATATGAGTACACTGTAGCTGTCTTCAGACACACCAGAAGAGGGCATCAGATCCCATTACAGATGGTTGTGAGCCACCATGTGGTTGCTGAGAATTGAACTCAGGACCTCTGGAAGAACAGTCAGTGCTCTTAACCACTGAGCCATCTCTCCAGTCTAGGAATAATTCTTTCTCTGTATCTGTCTCTATCTCTCTGTCTGTCTCTCTGTCTGTCTCTCTGTCTCTGTCTCTCTCTTTCCCTCCATGTATTTATTTCAAGTATATGTTTGATCCATAACATACATACAGAAGTCAGAGTTCAATTTGCAGAAGCTGATTCTTTCCTTCTACCCTGTGGGTGTCAGGGCTTGAACTTAGGTCAATCAAGCCTTGGGGGGGGGGGGCAGAACCTTTACCCACTGAGCTATATCATCAACCAAAGAATTCACTCACCCTGTCCCCTAGTCAAAAGTTCTCCAAGGCCTGTTCCCATTCCAGGGTCTCCAAGATTATACTAATCTTTCCCACCACTTCTTTCATGATATGAGAACTCATGGTCCCCTCCTCTGACAGCCCAGAGACCTACAAGTGACGTCCTTTACCTTGTGACTGGGTGGCAGAGCACATTGGCTGTGAAGATCCCTCCCTGTGCTTGGGGGATGAAGGCAAAACTGAGGTCACAGGCCAAGGTGCATGGTAGGGGTTGGGGAAAGCTCCGCGAAGAGGAATTGCTTCAAACTCTAGCTTGCATCCTGTAGCAACAGAAAACTGTCTTCCTGCTCTCTCCCACATAAGGAGCCACTCTGATAAGAATCAGAACTCTGGGAATAAGGTCAAGAGTCCAGAAGATGCACAGGGCTGAGGAATGTGTGCCACGGGCATTCAAACACTAAACGCACTTTCCCACAGAGACGCTGCTAGAAACGGTGGTCAGGGGCCTCAGAGTTATTAGTACAGTATTTTAGGTACAGTAGGGAAATGTAAGCTTTTGTGGGTTGGTGTTGAGGTAGAGCTACCATTTAGAATACTGTTTCTATAGGAATACTTGTTCCTGGTTCTAACAACAACAACAACAACAACAAAATAAACTAAGATGCTAGGAATCGCCCATTTTTGAGGCTTTCTCCAGTAAATACAATAGATCCACTGGCTTTTATACTCAGCCAGCTTATAACCTTCTGGTCTAAGTTGTTGGCTCTGAGCCCAGAAGCCCTCTGCCACCCCTTGCTCTGCTGAAAGTTTTGATTTAATACCCCCAAGCCTCCAGAGTCCATCAGCCAGGGCTGCCCTCCACCTCCAGGCCTATGTAGGTATCCGCTGATCCAAGATAAGTATATTTCATCTCAAACCTTCTCATCGAAACACTTCAGAATTAAGAAAAACTACAAGGATATACTGTGTACACATCTGTCCTCAGAAGGAAAGTGTCACGTCTATACCTGAAGTCCCCAAGCCTGTCCTGGCTTTTGTCCCATCTCCCCCTTCTAGTCCAGAAGGAATCACATGCCTAACATTGGTGTCGCAGTCGTATAAACTCCCATCTGGTGCATTCACTCTGGGCACCACCTCTGCTAGTTCCGTAGATACCACGGGAAGGTAAAGAATCCTTCAGGGTGGGCAGAGGAGCCTGCTCCTCAGGCCAGTTGTGAAGATGTCACTGTGTACAAATGAAGAAAACACTCATTTCATGTCGGGCCAGATTCTCAGAGGATGCCAGGGAGGCAGGTTTGGGGAGAATGAAGACAGGGTGACTCTCGAGCTGGGTTTGTCTCGCCTGGCAGATGGTCTCTGTCTGGCGAATGTGGAATTAAGGCCAGGAAATTGGTAATCATGGAAAAGGGTGGGCAAGAGTGGGAAAGTCTCACCACAGGGGCCCCTTTGCAGAGTCTAACGTTTCTAGGGCGTGAGGGGGTGGGGGTGGGCAAAAAGAGAGCAAAGTCCATTCATTTCTTCATTAACATAGTCACCTGACTATGTTCCTCACCCCCACCCCCTCCAGCAGTGCACTCAGCATTAGGAATGCAGGGCTGTAAAAAAGAACAGGAAACGTTCTTCCCAGGTCTGAAGAAGTCTGCGGATTAGAATATGTCTGTTGTGTCAGATTTACAATATGACATAAACTAGAAAATGAAGTCTTCCTGGGGCTGCATGTTAGCTTAATAAATAGTCCCGGGGGCAGTGCTTACGAAGGTCCCAGCAGGATTGGTGAAACGGTAAGGAAGTGAAGGAATTCAGAGTTCCAGATTCTACGGGTGAAGGTGAACGGGCACGCGTCTACACCGCAAGTGCAGGTGTCTCCAGGGGCTTCTGCACACAACACATTTGACACAGGACACACACAGCCCCCCCAGCTACTGTTCTAGATACTGCCTTCCTGACTCCACCATTTTGAACCCACAAACCACTCCAGTACCCACGCTGCTGTGCACTTCCGCCGTGTTCCACCCCACTAGACGTTCTATTCCTGTCTTTTGGAGCACCTGTCCATTGAACAAATTCTCACACTTCCTCGACTTCACCGAGCTATCCACAGCTGCTGCTCTCTCTGGAGTATTTGCACAGCTTACAGGAGAGCATCCTTCCCCCACACAATGGCGGACTGGTAGCACGCTGTTCAATATGTGCAAAATATCCCTCCCCCTGCCACAATCCTCTGCTCCCCACAGACCACAGGTGGCTACAATTGGTTTCTGTTAAATGCAACCAGAAACCCAGCTAATCTCCTTCACCTTCTAGCCTGAACTGAAACCTGGCCTTCCCCTGAGGTTACTACTTCCCCCTGTTGTCATTTTAAGTAAAAGCTATTTATGCTCCCGTGGCCCGTCTACAGGCGGCACTTCCAATAGTCTTCTAGTTCTCCGGGACCTTCTGCGCAGTTCTCTGCTCCGATATGAAAAATCTCTGCCCCGCTGAGGACCAAGAGCATTCTTCCCCTCGCCCTCCTTTATGTCATCTCTGTCACCTCCCAACCTGGCTCTGCCTTCATGATCACTGAATATCTGGCTCATTTCTTCATCCTGGGCTAAAGTGAGGGAGGGCTTATGCCAGCCCTGTGGACTTCCCACTCAATGGCCCAGCTTCTCAATTCACTGAACTTTCCAACTCAGCGTCTTTACTTAAGGTCTACTTCAGTGGACTCCATGGCCACACCTTGTCCTTTGTCACCACTGTAATAGTTCCACCCTGAAAATCTTCAGTTACCACTGTGATCATCCAGTTCTGCCATACAATCTCATGGTTAGAGGCCTATATAATACAAGTTGTGTCTTCATCATGCTGGATAATATTTAGTTGCTTATTTGTTTACTCTGTGTCTGTGTGTGTGTCTGTGTGTGTGCACATACCATGGCACGGGTATGGAGGTCAGAAGACAACTTACAGGTGTGTGTTCTTGCCTCCCACCATGTGGTACTAAAGAGATTGAACTCACGTTGTCAGCCTTGACAGCAGGCATCTTGACCCACTGAGCCATCTCCCCTGCCCTGGATAAACTTTTCCATTTGCTTCCTATCAACTTTCCTTGTCCTTCTGTCCCTTAGCAATCGTGACATAAGTTTACTATTCTCCCCTTGTGGGTACTCTGTGCCTTAATCAATTTAGTTATCACTATTATTCAATAAGCACTTATTATACATCTACTGGGTGCCAGGGATTGGCAATGCAAGGGCAGAGCTTTCTCAACAAGCAGCTCAGAGCCTTGGAAGGAGGCAAATCTAATAATCACACACACAAACATAATTATAAACTGTGATAAGACCTGGGTGTGGGACTAAGAGGTAGCGTTTTAGGAAGAAGAAAGATGGCAAGCAAAACCCAAAGGCAGAACAGAGTATGGCTGGAGGAAGTGGGGTAACAAGCATACCTGTATGGTTGGAGACAGAGAGCTGGGGCGTGGAAATGGTCGGGCTGGGGGAGGGTTTTCCAGGCAACAAAACTATTCTATAGTCACTGGAATGGCAGATCATGATTTAAACATCTGTCAGAACCCAGGGGGATGTGCATGAGTGAACCTTGATGTTAACATGGACTTTACTTATTATTATTAATAAATCAAGCTAGGCATGGTGGCACATACTTATAATCCTGCCTACCCCTTGGCAGGTAGGAGCTGAAGGAGAAAGAGTTCATGGTCATCCTTGGCCACAGGTTCTAGGCCATATGTGCTGCGTGTGAATGAATTTCAACAAAACAGGTGTGGAGATACAGGGTTTGTTCCCAGCATTCCAGAGGCAGAGGCAAGAGAATCTCTGTGGTTTCAGCACAGCCAAAACTACATAGACTACAAAACCCCAAACCAAAATCAGAACAAAAGAGTACACACTATCATGGGATGTCAATAGTAAGGAAACTGAGTTAAGTTGGGAGGGGTGTGTCTAAGGGAATGCTTTGTGAAATATGTTCAGTTGTCTATAGGCCCATAAAACTGCACTAAAGAATAAAAATTTATTAAGTGGAAAAATACGATGATGGAAGAAACTCTCCAGTCACTTTAAGAAAGGAATTTGGAAGTAGAGAAAGCATGGGCTTCCTATTTGAAGGGGCTGGAGTGTGTTTTAGTTCTAGAGAGCTGGCCTAGCATGGGTGAGAGCTAGGCTGGACCTGAAGCCTCACAAAGAAAGAAAGGAGATGGATAACCAAGAAAGAGAAGCAGAGCCAGGCAAGCCAGGCATGGTCGTATGGCCTATACAGTTCCAGCTACTCTGGGGGCAAAGGCAAAGAGACCCTGAGCCAGGTATTCAAGGCCACCCTGTACAATATAGTAACATTTAATCGGAAACAAAGACTGCAAGAAAGGAAGGGAGACAGGGAGGGGAAGAAGAAGAGGGGGAAAGAAGGAGAGGAGAGGAGAGGAGAGGAGAGGAG